>NC_056726.1:1262575651-1262715651 GCF_019279795.1 Protopterus annectens
TACCTCACTAGACATGTGCAACAGCTAGAGAGGCCACAGAAGTACCTCATGAAGAGGATCCTAGGCATTAAATACATATTCTACATGGACAGACTCAAAAGACTCCAGCTATTCTCTGTCTCATATCGCCTACTTAGAGGCAATCTCTGTTTGACTTGCAAAGCCATGTTTGACCCAGCTCTGTTAAAAATGCTACATCTAAAGAAATCCCAACCCCTCCATACCACATGCTCCAGAGACCTCAACCTTATTACCACAATCAGCAGAACATGCTGGAGGGAAGGTTCCTCAGCCAGAGACTGCCCATGCTCTGGAATAGACTTCCCATACATGTCAAGCAGAGCACCTTGCTGTCCCTCTTCAAGAGAAATCTTGATGAGTGGATGGTTAATAGAAGTTCACCCCGGGGATCATTCCAGTGGTTGTACTTGATAGAGGCACTGTGAACTAATATGGGGCCGCATGATGCCAGGGAACTTCTACGGGCTAGGCTTGTATAGGCTCCAGGGCCATTAGCCTGGTATACACCTATGAACCTATGACCCTATGTAGGGTGAGGGGGAGTATGGGGGAAGGTTTGTTTGCTATCTCTGTGGGGCAGTGTGTGTGATACCATGAGTCACTAGTTCTGCACATGCTTGGGTCCTAATTTTTAAGCTATGTATGCAGCTGTAAAAAGCCTTATGTTTATCCTTGGCTGTGCTTGCTAATTTTTTTCTCAAGGAAGCCCTTAGAGGATTTGACAAGTTGTCTTCTTTGTCTGTTGAGGCTAAGGAGGGTGTTTTCCATTCTTGGGGCCTCACCTTTGTTTTCTTGGACTGCAACTTTCTCCATTTATTGTTAAGTTTGTTGATGCTACATGTCCACCATGTCAGCTTGTTTTTACTTGAGGCTCTGGATTTGATTTTTTTTTTTTGGTACAGCCGAGTCTATTCCCTTGTGCAAGTGATTGTACAGGGCATTAGTGTAAGTTTCGGTGTAGTTACCACTTTCAGTTGGGGGTGGGGCTTGGAATGCATTTATACCTTCATCTAGGAGTGTATAGTTTGTCTTGGTGAAGTTTTTTAGTCTGACTTCACCCTTTGCAAATTCTGGTGTTAGTGCCAGCTCGAAGGTGACTGATTTGTGGTCAGATATAACTAATGAGGGTCCAACAGTTACAGCAGTGCATCATTTTGACATGTTAGTGAGGTCCAGATCTAGTATGTTTGTTCCTCTTGTTGGGATTTGAACAATTTGTTCCAGGGATTTTAAGCTAACAAAGTCAAGAAACATTTGAGCTAGTGAGTTAGGTCTAGCATAGGTGGTTGATGATGTGATAATTGAAATCCCCCATAACCAGAGTGTTCAGGAATATTTGGATTGTCTCCAGTTTGGTCAAATAGGCTTCATGTGCATCATGACCTATGGAGGGGGAGCTATAACTGGCTATGACTTGAATGAGAACAACATATACTAAGCAGGTAGCTATTGCAAATCTGCTGGTCAACAAATTTAGCTCCAAGTTTACTCCACTCTCCCCCACAAACATCCCTCAGGAAATATCTCACCAATAACTCCTTCACGTATTGCTAGACAGTAGGTCCTCAATGCACTCTCCCAGGTGAAAACACTGTATTGGTGGCCCTGTTAATATCCAATGATGCCTTCTTTGTAGCATGAACCATGACTTCTCAGGACCACTAGAAACACCATTTAACTGTAGAATCTAGACAGGCTTTATGCCAAGGGTGGGCAATCTATGAACGTGGATAACTACAGACCCATAAATCTGACTACTTTCATATGAAAGCTGTGTTATCATGAAGATGATAAACAATGACGTAGGAATCCTTCAGACACAGGATCCAACCCAATTTGTTTTCTCCAAAGGTAGGTCATGTCTTCTCAAACAGGGCACTTCTTTGAGAAGGTGGTGAAAGCAATGGGCTAGGGTGAAATGGTGCACACTGCCTACCTTGACCTGGCCAAAGCATTCAACACACTACCCTACTTGGGTGTTCTAGACAAACTGACAACATTAAGAATAAACTCCTATCTCCCCTTGCTCAAAGATAGAACCTAAGACATTAGGATAGGGAAGTCTGCCACCATAAAAAAAAGCTAGTCACTAGCAGTGGCCCTCAATCTTAGTGGTGGGACTTTTTGGCATCTTATTTGAAGGCAATGTCAAAATCAAGGGACTATGGATGATCTAGTTTGCAGGCAGTTTCAAACTAGGCACACTCATAGAATCCCCCAAAGTCACAAGTACCCTCCAAGAATGCTGCCACATACAAATAACTGGTGCCAGAGCCCCAGTCTAACACTTAATGGCAATAAATGCATACAACTAGTGATATATGGAATCAGTAATTTTAGCCATCCGACATTGTGTTTTTCCTTCCACATCATATTTATTTGTATTAAATAAGGAATTGCTTTTTACATTTGCATGTACATTCCCCACCCACTTAACTGTGTTTACCCAGAGAAACCACTTTCAGGTTCAGCATACTGACTAAAATACTTTTGGTCAAATGAAGTGTGTCAGGCCTAGGACTAGAAATAGCTAACTTTCTGTTTCTCTACAAATGCATTAAAGGATGTGTTTTATGAACAGGCTGAATTAAGCAATCTAATTTTATTTCCTTCCAGTTTCTCTGCTTTGAACCAATGCTGCATTCATGACTTACATTTTGGTGGTAATTCAATAAAGCTTGCATGGAGTGAATTTGCATATAAGAATAGTGGTGAGGCTCCAACTTGGAACATGGCCACCGGGCGATCTAGGAAACAAGACTCGGGAGTGCACGAGCATCCTGACACTGTGTGGATGGAGGTCTCCACAGAATGCGAATCACCTCATCTGCTGGTAAAAACCATGCAAATTAGGTGAATTTGTAATCCAGGAAGCATATCCTATGCTGACCACCTTAAAAACCTATGCTGAACACCTTAAAAAACTCCAGCTATACTCTGTCGCATATCGTCTACTCAGAGGCGATCTCTGCTTAACATACAAGGCCATGTCAAACCCAGAGCTGTTGGACATGCTACACTTAAAAAATCCCAATCCCTCAGAGCCACACGCTCCAGGGATCTAAACCTTGTCATCACAATAAATAAAACATGCTGGAGGGATAGGTTCCTGACCCAGAGACTCCCCAGACTCTGGAAAAGATTGCCCATACATGTCAAACAGAGTGCCTCTTTGGCCCTCTTCAAAAGGAACCTTGACGATTGGATGGGAAAAAGGAAATTCACCCCGGGGATCACGTCAGTTACCCTGCTAGACAGGGGTCCAGGGAAGTAAATAGTGTGGGAAGAAATAGCCAGGGAATTGTTATGGCTAGGCTTGTATAGGCCCTAGGGCTGATAGCCTAGTACCAACCTATGAACCTATGAACCTATAAAGGCACCCGTGTAGGTGCAGTGTAAGCTTCCAAAATGTATGCGATTCCAAACCGTGTACCAGAGAATAAAAATTAAAGAGGCTGTAACAGCCCAAATAAAAGGTTGTACAATGATCAGTAGGCATGTGAATGGCTAAAACTATGGCCAGTGATGTAAAAAAGTAATGCAATGTATTAAAAGTTAAACTTTTTTTAAGACATATGCCACATTTAAGTGGCACACAGCTACTCACAAACATGCTATCTGGCAAAAATAAATAAATAAAAATTGAGAAATATGGCAGTTAAAACTATTTTGATTTTTCCCATTATAGTGGCCAGCATGCAGAGTCATACAATGGCAAGTCATAGTGGTTGCTAAGGACATAGGCTCTGGTGTAGTGCAGTATCCAGGGTATATGCAATTAGGTGTATGCAAATGAGGTGAGTTTATTGAATAGCAAAATGGGCCACCGTGTCTGCAGGTACAAGCTGTGTAAGGGCTAGAACTGTGGTAGTGTAGGCAGAAGAGACAGCTGACATGAAAAGGGGGTTTGTAAGCAGATTAGATCTCAGTAGCTCCTGGTTGTGCTCAGCTAAGCACAGCTAAGTAGGAGGGTGTATCTGAGGCTGCTAAATTATGCTTAGCTGGTTGAAGTCAAGCTAAGTGTGACCATGTACAAGGAAGGGGTCTTTTTCTCAGCAATATTTACACTAGCTCCACAGGTTTGGACAGCATGCCGCTGGGCATAGCAGTTGAAGAAGTAAAAAAAAGGGGTGGGGGGGGATAGCCTAGAAAAGCCAATCAATCATAAATGACTGATAAGCCTGTTCCACTGACACTGGCCCATTCAAACCCCTCAATAATATGCCTGGCAGGTGGAATGTTTCATAGTCAGCCAATCACATAGGCTGCATCTGCAGCACACCAATATTAAGTATGCAAACACCCTTCAATTTGATTTTTCCCACATACTCTGCACCAATGGAGTACACACTTGGGAATTTTAACTGACACAATGATAGGGGCTGCTGCTGCTCTGCTACATCTGTATGCACTACAAGCTGAGGTAAGTGAGGAAGATGATGCTGACAACAGGCCCAGACTGAGGAGGAGAAGAGTGTTCAGGCCCAGAGTAACCTTTCAGGGGCTACATGAGCTGGAGATAGTAGAACACGTCAGGGTGGACAGTAATATACGACAGCAACTCACCGAGCTCTGCCGACCTCACCTCAGACCCAGAGCCAACAAATGGGAACCCATCCCAATGGAAACAAAGGTATGTGTAGCCTTACGAATTCTAGCTACAGGTACTTTCCAGAGACCTACTGGCGACATCAAGGAGATCTCACAGGCATCTGCATCCAGGGTACTCCATCAGTTCATGGATGTCATGCTAACACATGCCAGTGAGCACATTTATTTCCCCAAAAACCCTGAGAAGAGGAACAGCAATAAGCATCTCTTCCACCGTGTAGCACACTACCCAGAGGTACTTATTGCCATAGACTGCACTCATTGTGCACATCAAAGCACCACTCAGTAAGAAGGATAGAGTCTACGTCAGCTGCAAGGGGCATCACTCCATCAACTGCCAGGTTGTTTGCAATGCAAAGGGCATTATCATCAATGCATGTGCTGGCAGCCCTGGCAGTTATCACAACTCCCACATCTGGCACGCATCACAGCTGTACCAGGCATTTGCCAAGGGGGACATCCCATAAGGCCATCTAGTGGGAATGCTGGTTACACACTGGAACTGTGGATAATGACACCCATCAGAGATGCACACACACCAACTGAAGAATGCCATAATGATGCACACGCACAAGCTAGGAACATCGTAGAGCATGTGTTTGGGCTGCTCAAGTCACAGTTTCGCTGCCTTGACATATTTGGTGGACCCCTGCAATACTCTCCATCCATGTTTGCACATATGTTCATAGTATCTGCCATGCTACACAATATGATCCTGCTGAAACAGCTGCAGCAGGAACATCACAGGGAAGGGACACACAGCCCCCCACCATTGCCAAAGTCCCAAACAGGCACAGAGGGACTCGGAGGAGGAACCCCCTAAGCCTGTCCCTGTAGGCAGACATAGGCATGCCCAGTACACCCTGGCCTTGGCAAAGAGGCAACCCATAGCACATACACTTACAGCCTAGGGTCCCAGGGAGTGACACATTACTCTGCCTCACATACACATGGCAAATTGGATGCCAGCCACATCACACTACCTATACCTGACCATGTATAGGCTGTGTACTGAGTGCATCCAACAAAGTCAACCCTGAAGCACTGTCATTGCAACTGCTGCTGGCACAAGGTAAGTCACTCTTCTTAACCCTAAATGAATGAGGTAGTAGACTGTGGTAGCATATGTATGGTATTGCTGCATGTATGAAAGCAAAAAGAATCCAGCACCCTGAGCATGAGTAGCAATATTGTAAATATTAGTAAATTTAATAACAAGCATTCAAAAAATTAATAATTATTGACCAAAAAAAATTACCAATAAATCTTTGAAACATGGTACCATTGTTGATATAATGTGATGAATAACACTGAGTGAATCATTGTAGTTTATCATTGAGACCTGGTGGAAATAAGCCACCTAATTTCACTATCCATTTGGTCTCTTTGTTATCCAATACTTTGTGCCATCCTGTTTTGTACATTCTGTTGCCAATAATTCTGTCAATACAAACAAAGGAAAAATGGGCCGTTTTATGTATAATGGAATGTTTAAATAATGCATTGGTTTGCCTGGCATTTCTGATATCCCCCAGATGTTCAGAAATGCGAATACGAAACTGTCTGGACGTTTGTCCAATATAGAAGGCCCTGCTTGTTATTAAATTTACTAATATTTACATGGTACTCCATATTATTTTATCATGAATGGTTGTAGCTAAATAATACATTTTACAAACATAACTAAATGTTTTATTTTTGGGAAACATTTACTGTCAAACATCAATTTAATTTTTATTTTTTATGTTTTGTTGCTATATTGTGAAAATACAGGAAGTGATGTCAGGTCACCTACTTTACATTTCCTATATATATGACTCATTGTGTTGTTGCAAAATCAGCCACTGAAGAAAGCTATTTGCTGAAACCGGTTTGGTTTACAATAAACCTTATGTTTGCTACTCATGCTCAGGGTGCTGGATTCTTTTTGCTTTCATACAAGGTTGGTTTATCCGTGCATCTACCGTACTTGCTAGCCTGCTTTGTAACCATTGCTGCATGTATGCATGGGAATGGAGTGGGTTACATAGATAGCAGCACACAACGGACAGCTATGAAAGATAACAGGAACTCTCCCAAATACTGGCAGCCCCATAATATGCAGTAAGCCCTAAGCCATCAAAATCCACTGCACTATGCGAGGGACCTACAAACAGCGGGGTCATAGGACAAATGCATGGATGTCAATGTTGGAGTCCCACACATAGCTCTAAACCTGTTACAGCAAGAAATCTGTACAATGCTATAAAGAAATATGAGGCAAAGGCCCAAAAAAAAGGGACAAGTCTTAAATATTGCTCTTACAAACATAGAACGTTGATAAAATAACAGGTGTTGCAGTAGCATGAATATTGTGAAGGGCAAGAAGTATGAAACTGAAATGTCTGTCATTACTTTCTAACTTCAGTCTGAAATGATTTCACTATTATTTGCCACACAACCACAGGTGTTATGAAAAATGGACCCAAAATATGAGCCAAACATCTGGACACTCTGTGAAGATGTGTACAGTTGAGAGGTATGCCCCCGTCCCCACAACACACCCATGTCCACATAGAACTGCAGTAACATGTTATGTTTGTAAAGTGATAGCAGCAGACCACGCATTCCAAGGCCTGTCACAATCCACTTCTTCATTTGTTCCATTTCTACAATATGCAGGGGTCAATGTGCTATGTATGTTTGTGGTTAATAATGTCAGGAAGTAGACAGCACTTACTGGTGGCTGTTGTGGCTTAGTGGTCTAAGTACAATGCTGTGGTTGTTAGGGTCTATGGTTCAAGACTGGCTGTGCCAACTATTTTGCATGACACCAATAGTAGGAGTTGTATACACTGTCCAGACGTCATTATTTGTTACTGCAGGAAAGCTGGACAATGGAGGGACAGGTGGCCACACATATGGACAGTACACAGCTCTGAGTAACCTACACAGTGCCTAGTTGAACAGCAGGTTGTGACATGTCAGTCTAGTGCCAGGATATAAAGTCTGCCATGTTACTGTGCCAGTACAGACAACATGTCAGTGTGCACCATCCATACCACTGGTATGACAAGGTGTCACAGAATGTCCACATGTATGCCTCATATATCTGTTCTGCTTGTCATAACATTGCATTTGCCTGAAAAACTATTTGCAAACCAATAAAGGTTGATTTGAAAACATCAATGACAAACAGTTGAAATGCAGATGTTATACCCATAAGTAAATGCAAGCTAATACAAAACTGTTCTAACAACTGTCTATGTTCGGAAGAGCAATATTAAGAATCTGCCCTCATGGGCCTGCCCAGATGTCTGTCTGCAAGAGTTGGAGAGCTATGGCCAACATATAGCCTTATAATAACAGTGCAACACAAACCATTTGAGGACCACCGCAGATGTATGGGGCACAGTAATGAACAACCTGATAAACACGTACAGTTAGAGGTGTGAAGTCCGCAGATGTATGGGGCACAATAATGAACAACCTGATAAACACGTACCGTTAGAGGTGTGAAGTCCGCGGATGTATGGGGCACAATAATGAACAACCTGATAAACACGTACAGTTAGAGGTGTGAAGTCCGCGGATGTATGGGGCACAATAATGAACAACCTGATAAACACGTACAGTTAGAGGTGTGAAGTCTGTAACTCTGTGTATGATGTTATGACTGCTACCCCGCTCACACCACAATTACAAATACATAACAGCAGCAGCTGTGGACAAAGGCTGTGACTGGACTACAGAAGGACAAAGAGACACATATAAGAGGAAGGGGAACCACTGACCAGACAAATGTAGAATGCGCATACTAGAACAATTCTGCTGTAACATAGTTCCCTGCATTGTAAGGGGTAAGTAAACAAATGTCTGTCAGTACTCCCTCACATTACTCTATACTGATCTGCCACTGACATACCAAGAAATCATAGTACTATGTAGAATATATCACACATATTACATAAAACTCTGCTCAGTCCAATGCACTCTGTACCCACCCCAGGATATGACTCAGTTAATAAGGATAGCACACAGCCAAGAGATCTTTCAACCAGTATATCACTGAGGTGCTGGACTGTTTACACAGGTTCAGCAGCCAATTGGACTGGAGTCCCACTGTTAGTATTGAAGGTTATACTGGGCATACTCCTACACTTAGAGAATTACAGCCTATGTGTAAACCCACATCTGATTATTCAGCTGTGTTTTCCATATATGCCTTTGCAATACACACAGCTATGTACACCTTAACTGTCTCTTAACACCCCCATCAGACAGAATTACCCCCCATCTATCTATATGTGGTATGTATAAGATATATCTGCATCTGATGAGTGTGATATACATACATATATAAAGATAACATATACAAATAAAAAATCATAGACAGGCAGACAGACACAGGGGTGAGAGAGAGAGACAGAGACAGCTAGAGACAGAGACCGAAAGGAGGGGGGGGGAGAGAAAGAGAAACACTCTGAAAGGCATACAGTGAAGTACTGCTGCAGCCATTTGCACACCAATTGTAACCAGTGGCGCATGCAAGTGCAAAGGTGAGCTCCATTGTGTAATAGTAGTGATGGTGGGGTTGCAATCTCACATCATCTGCCTTGTGTGTGTGTGTGTGTGTGTGTGTGTGTGTGTGTGTGTGTGTGTGTGTGTGTGTGTGTGTGTGTTTCTGTATCTATTCCATTTGCAGCAGAATACACATACCCAACAGGCCTATTTCTGTGAAATGGTCACCCATTTTATGGGCTTGATACTAGTGACATCCAGTGAAACAGTCGGCCCACAGCATAAACCACTAGTTGCCACAATCAGCTGCAAGCAGTGGTCAGAGAATGCTCTAAGGTCAACAGAGACCAGGTTGAAGACCTGGAAGTTGACTGGAGAGAAAGTATAACAGTTCAATGAATTAGTCAGGAGTCTAGTACCCCAAGAAGAGGAGGAAATAGGTGGAGTTGAAGAAAAATGGCAGCGCCTAAAAACAGCGTGTGTTAGGACTACAGAAAATATATTTGGCTGAGCCAATTATGGAAATAAGGTACATAAGGAAAGCTGGTGGTGGAATGCAGAAGTCCAGGAGGTCATCAAAAGAAAAAAGGAGTTCAGGAAGAAGTGGGAGACAGAAAAGACTGACCAGGCTAGAAAGGACTACTGGTTGGCTAACAAAGAAGCTAAGAAAGAAGTTGCAATAGCAAAGAATAATGCATTGGAGGCACTGTACTAGCTTCTGGAAAGTGAATCAGTAAGGGGCAGAAAGAAACTATATCAGGTTCGAAGGCAAAGACAGAAAGATAAAGAAGATAGTCAGACACCCTTCATAAGGGATACCAGCAACAACCTGCTCACCAGAACAGAGGATATCAAAGGTAGATGGAAGGAGTATTTCCATCCGTTTCTGAATGAAGAAAACCCCACAGAACCTGTAATGCCCCAGAAGCGGCCTACAATGAGAGAATAAGAGGAGGGCACCCTAGAAGAAGTAAGAACAGAACTAAGGAAGATGAAGTCAGGGAAAGCAGCAGGCTCAGATGAGGTTACAGCAGATATGATAAAGATGCTGGGTGAGATAGGGGAGAAATGGCTCCTGAGGGTACTAATAGCAGTGTGGAGAGAAAGGCGTATCCCAGATGACTGGAGAATAAGCATACTTGTGCCAGTGTAAAAGAACAAAGGGGACAACCATAACTGTGGGTAGTACAGAGGCATCAAACTCCTATCACATTGCATGAAAGTTCTGGAGAGGGTGATTGATAAACGGATACGCAGAGTAGTAGAATGTAATATAGGAGATGAGCAGTCTGGATTCAGATCAGGATGCTGCACAACTGATCTGATGTTTGCATTGAGACAGATACTTGAGAAGAAACTAGAGATGAGGAGAGAGTCCAACTGGGCATTCCTAGACTTGGAGAAAGCATATGACAAGGTCCCAAGAAAGCTGATCTGGGAGTACTGTGGTGGTTTGAAGTCCCAGAGACATTGGTAGAATTAGTGTAGGCTATGTACAAGGACCCAATGCCTCAAGTACGGACAGTGTTTGGCCTCACGGAGAGGTTCCCAGTGGGTGTGGGTGTACATCAGGGTTCAGCTCTGAGCCCACTGCTGTTCATACTGGTGATGGACTACATTAGCAAACAGGTTGGAGGGGATGGATCAACAAAGCTGCTGTATGCAGATGATGTGGCAGTACAGGCAGACTCTGAGCTAGAACTTCAGCAAAGGATTGGAGGATGGACTGCAAATCTGAAGACACATGGGATGAAACTAAGCACAGATAAGATGGCGGTAATGGCAGCAAATTGGGGAAATCAGAAGAAGCAGAGAATATAGATAGAAGGTAAGAACAGTGGAACAGGTAAACAACTTCACGTATCTGGGAAGAGTAGTTGAGGAGAAGGGTAGGCTGAATGAAGAGGTCAAGGCTAGAATCAGAGGGGCTGCAGCCAACTGGCATAGAGTATCACGTGTAGTCTATGACAGAAGAATGCCAAAGAAACTGAAAAGTAAGGTGTACAAGACAGTGGTGCGACCAGTACTACTGTATGGTACAGAAACCTGGGGAGTAAAGGCAGAACAGTTGAAGAAGCTAAAGGTGATGGAAATTAAGTGCCTGAGAAAGGTGATAGGATGCACAATGTGGGACAGATGAAGAAATGACATAAAAACAGAGGCCAAAGTAGCTCCAATTACAGAAAAGACCAAAGAGAACAGACTATGGTGGTTTAGGCGCATGCGTAGAAAAGCAGAAGATATTCTGGTGAGGAAGATTTGAGACAGACAGGAAGCAGGTAAGAGGATGTGGGGATGTCCAGCAAAGAGGTGGATAGATTGTCTGAAAGAAGATCTGCGACTTTCAGGCATGAGTGGTAAACAAGGCAGCAGTGTGGCACTAAATCAAGAGTGTTGGCGACAGTTATCACGATACCCTGACCCCACCTAGAAAAATGGGGAAAAGGGGGGCTGATAATGATGATGATGATAATATTAGTGACATCCACAGCAGTGGCCCATCTGTCAGCAGCTACTGATGTCATCCACCCCAACAGCAGTGTCAGACACTCTTCACATAAAAAGCCCCATGGTGCATGGGAAAAGTACATAGCATTATAGTGTAGACAGTTAGATAGGTAGTGGTTCTAATCCCAACAATGGCAAGTCTGTGTGTGTGTGTTTATGGATATCCCCTTGTGGCTGTCTGTATTTGCTGCCTATGTGTGTGCAGTGACAATACATTTTAAGGCCTGTTCCACCTTGTGAACTCACCATTGCACTACTGTACTGTGCCTCTATATGTCATCCACCTTAGAAACAATGTTGGACACTCTTCAGCCATATAAGCTATGTGGCACATGAGATAAGTATGTAGCACTATAGTACATGCAACTAGATATGTAGGAGTTCTAATCTCAGCACTAGCAACTCTCTAAGTGTGTGTTTGTAGGTTAAACCATTTTGAGTAGTGTTCCACCCTGTAAACCACCCATTGCCTTACTTTACAGGGCCTGCTGATGTCATCCACCTTATATACAGCATCGGACATGCTGCAGGCATATAAGCTCAGTGGAGCACATGATAAATACATAGCACTATAGTACAATAAATGAGATAGGTAGGGGTTCTAATTTCAAGGCTGCCAAGTGTGTGTGTGTGTGTGTGTGTGTGTGTGTGTGTGTGTGTGTGTGTGTGTGTGTGTGTGTGTGTGTGTGTGTGTGTGTGTGTGTGTGTGTGTGTGTGTGTGTGTGTGTGTGAAGCATATCCCCTGGTGTGGTTGTGGGGTGGTTATACAATTTTGAGGCCTGTTTTGCCCTCCTCACATCCCCCATTGCAGCAATTAACAGGGTCTGTTGATGTCATCAACCTTAGATGCACTGTTTTACACTCTGCAGGCCATACCTTACAAATGAATATAATTTTGCAGAATGTCTAAATGATTGGCTCATATATTTTGTCTGTAAAAAAATAAACATATGGTTTCCTGGTCAATCAATGGCAAAGCATTAAAAGCTGATGTCAGACAATAATGACCGATATCTGAGAGTCAGACTTCATATCAGTCATAAAGGTAATGGTAATACGAAACTGGTCCATCTATCAGTTATCTATGTTTGTAAGAGCAGTATGTAAAGTCTGTCCCTATTTTTGGGCCTGTATCACCCTATTATTGAAGACTTTGTCCATATGCCTTGTGCTCCAGGCATATCAGCTCCATGGCATTTGCATTAAGGACATAGCACTATACTATATACAACTAGATATGTAGGGGTTGTAATCTCAATAATGGTGAGTGTGTGAGTGTATGTCTGTGTATGAATATCCTCTGTAGCAGTGTGGCTGTCTTGCCTGTGTGTGTGCAATGCATATACTATTTTGTGTGCCTGTGCCACCCTGTTAACTGCAGAGTAGTAGTGGCAGACACTGTAAAACTGTATAACCTCTGTGGTTAATGTGCTATGTATATTGCACTACCGTATGTATAATTAGCCAGGTAGGGAATCTACTATCAATAAAGGCGGATCATAAGTCTATGTGCGTGTGTGTGTGTGTGTGTGTGTGTGTGTGTGTGTGTGTGTGTGTGTGTGTGTGTGTGTGTGTGTGTGTGTGTGTGTGTGTGTGTGTGTGTGTGTGTGTGCACATATGTATAGTCCCTTGCAGCAGTGTGCCTGTGTTATGGCCACAAACATACCTCTCGACCCCTTACAGAAAGACATCTGGAGAAAGCCATACAGAAGAGTGGGACAAAGCCGACATATCAGGGTCAATCTTTCTATTGCGCTGACAAACATACACAGGAGATAGCATAACAGGTTGTGTATTTGCATGCATTTTCTGAAGGGTATGAAGTCTGTCAGGAAAATATCTGTCAGTATTGTGTAACATTAGTCTGTAATGAATTCACACAGCTTTGCTAGAAAACCACAATGTTATGTCAAACATAAAAAAATGTGTGGCAAACAACAGGACATTCTGAAGACATCTTTAGAGGTGGGGGCTATGGCCACCACCTGTCCCACCCTGCAGGTTGCAGTCCATGTTTAGCCAGGTGTGACCTGTGACAATGACACAAAGAATATAGAGGTCCCCAGAGTGTAGGACAGCAAACATCTTCTAACGTTGTCTACTACCTGCGTAAGGCAGTTACTTCACATCAGAAGCACCTTACTGGCATGACAACTAGCATAACCTATGGTAATGTGACACAGAAGCAGTCATATTGGCAAACAAAGGGAAGTCCTGTCTGGTGCACTTGCCATGGGTTATGGTATGTCTTGCCAAATGTCACATTACTACAAGATGTGTCCCACATTCCACATTTGAAAATGTGGCAACTCTACCCTGTGTTGCCTATGTGTGTGCAATATGTAGACATGTGTACACCCTGTGAGTAGCTTCCACTCACAATGACACTCATGTATGAAGACATGAATGCAAACTGCCACCTCCCACATATGAAGGTATCGCCTAAAGCTGTAGCAACTATGCATAGTGTGCTGTCTATCATTGACCCACAAACCAATGTTAACACACTGCAATGGGGTCATACAACGGGTATGGAATGATGGCCAGATCCTGTTCTCCAGCTGAATGCAGAAAACACTACCATCATACCATATGGCAAGGACATGGACTCACTATTTCCCACATCAACGACAACCCCACAAATGCACAAACTCTGTTGACAGACCTGGCAGCACTGTTAACACTGATAACACTGTTGCAGTCATCCATGACGTAGTGGCAGTGGTCAGAAAAGACTTGGACATGGTTCACTACATAGGTAAAGGGACTGCATCCAGACCAAAGGTGGACATTATTTCTGTATAATCCTCAGTCAGTACAAGAAGACAATAGTGGCATGGCTGTTCTGGTATGTACCTATTCAGGCATCTGCACCAAATGGTAAGGCTATCTTAACACCCTCAAAGGTTATCCATGGCCTTCAACACCTGTGCCATGTAGACAGCCTTGAATCAGTACTGGCCCACTTGGTATTGGACATGTTGTCCACAGGTGGGCTGTGGCATGCCTAGATGGTAATGTTTTGCTCAGCCCTTCAAGCTGCCCCATATATGTCAGTATAATTCTGTGCCCATTACCAGCACAACAGGCTTGAATCACATAAAATACAGCAAAATAAACAGCTGGAGAGACAGGTTTGTCTCCCAGAGGCTGCCCTGTGTCAGGAATGCACTCCCCAAAAATTCAGAGTACCATGCAGAACCTCATCAACTGCATCAAGGTTGAGTGGATATCAAAAGAAATCTGTCCCAGGTGTCCAAAGTGTGTCAAGCTATGGCAGGGGCAACAGGTGCTGACAGATGATTCTGATGGGGGATACTGTACTGGATAGGCTTGTAAGGGACCCAGGGCCAGTACTGTAGTAACCTCCTCTGTACCTATGAACCAATGATCCTACAGAGTTCCCAGGTGACATATAGCAAGAGTAGCATGCTGTGTCAAGGGGTATGCATGCAAGTTATGTTGTCTGCCCCCATTGTCCCTCACACACTGTCCCATGCATGCACACCTAGGTAAACATGGACACATACAGCTGTAGCTTGCTGATGGAAAGGTCTCTTTGTTGCCACTCTGCCACCCTCAGCTCTCGTATTGGCAGCAGCCCCCCATGACTTACAGACACTGACACCTGGAATGGAAACAGAATAAGGTCTGTGAGACAACAGTCAGTCAGCAGTACTAACAGCAATAAAGCATCATGGCACAAAGGTATGTACAATTTGATGTGTACGCATGACAATTGCCAGCAGACAGCACCTTACAGGCCATAACACTACTACACTACACACTGCCATTACCTGTACTATACTCACCCTGTGCATCCAGACACATATTAGCATGTCCCTGCATTGATGGAATGGATAAGAGGGATGTGGCACAGGTATCATCACATGCACAGGGTGAAGTATGGGGTTGGCAAAGACCTACACTGTGCCATACAGTTGACATCATGTGTGTGTGCTTCTGGAGGGGTACTGTTCAGCTGGACCATGGAGAGGAGCTGTGTGCATCTGTCAGTGACCTACATGTGACAGTGATGTGTGAGTGTGTGCATTTACACAGTCAAGCCATGTGCTAGCCCTACATGAGCACATGTTGGACAGACATGGACCGTACATGGCAGAATGTACAGTTCATTGTCTCCAGCCACATATATGGGAACTGTTTCTGAGAGGAGTGGCACTGGCACAACCATGCCCAAGGCCAGATGTGGTACTACTTCCTGACAGTAACCAGTGTCTGCTGGGTCTCTGTCCCTCATGGGACCTCCCAGGACCATGTGCCCATGGCCTGCTATGTTGTGGTGTGGACAGCACACTCCCTTTGTTAGTGCTGGTGGTACTGCCACTATGGGACCATGACTGTACATGGCCACGTGGGCTCTCAGCTGATGTTGTTGCTGACCTACATCCACATGTCCGACACCCTACTTCCACCACATGTTCAAGCACAGACATTGCATGGTTAAGGACTGACAATGTCTCACCCCACCATCTATCCATTACATCAGCAAAATAACATAAGGCATCACCAATGCCATGGAGGGTGTCATGCATGCCAGACAGTGTTGCATCCATGAGCCTGAACATCTGCCTCATGTACTGTTCAAAACATACCTGTGCCTCCATGATGGACTGAAACATACATCAGGTGACACATGTTGTGACACCTCTGACAGGGGCTGGATGGCCAGCAGTCCTCCTTTGACCACCCCTGTCAATCTGCCTTTGTGGGACCTCACAGCTCTCTGGCTTTGGCTAGTGTCTACAGTCATTGATGCCATAGTCACTACACTACCCTGTTCAATGCCACCACCATCTGACTGGCCAATATCTGTTGCTTTTCGGGACTGGGTATGTGTGGGCATACTGATAGTGTGTGGGGACATTGGGGGGTAGAAGTGGGATGTTAACCAATGGGACAGATTCAGCCCCCAACAACCCCACCTGTGCCTCACAATGGCCACCAACCCCACCTGTGCCTCACAGTGGTCACCGTCATCATCAGGGACACTGATATCAGGTTGTGAGGGGACACACTCCAACCCCTATGGTCACCTGTGAGGGTTAGATGACATGACTACATTAATTCCTGCACTATAATGTTTCCTGATCCACGCACAAACACACACACACACACACACACACACACACACACACACACACACACACACACACACACACACACACACACACACACACACACACACACACACACACACACACACACACACACACACACGTGAGGTGCCACAATGGCATTATACAGACTATACCATCTGCCATGCACAGCACACACTCAGACCACCACAGACACACTGTGGACAAGCCCTCAACAACCTGCAGTGCAGCTACATCCAGTTAATGTTGCTCGTGCTATACACCTGTGAGATACATGAAAAGTCGAAGTATGTGATGGACCTTACCTAACACATAGTGCTCCCATGTACACAATAGTAATGGACCCTTGTATAGTACAGTGGCTACAACTATACAAAACTATGTGCTAATATGTTACAGCTCCTGTAAATATGCTACTGTGATGCACTGCAGTGAACCCCACCACAAGGGAACATGCACATATTGCAATATGGCTACACTTAACAGTTGTGTGCATGGCAAAATGGCAGCCCTCAACATGCCTAGGGTATAGCTGAGCCATAAAATGACAGTTCCACACTATGGTCTGATGTTCCCCAGCCATACCAGAGGTACCTATGGAGTTGTGTGGGAGAGGTATTGTCAGCACACACACATATGGCAATGGTACAGGATATTATGTGCATTTATTAACATGTACATGACAAACTGTGATACTACCCAAATTGCTGACATTCACAATATGTCTGCAGATGTGTACATTATAAAACCTCAACTGCAAATGCAGATTGACCTGACATATGTGTACACGTATGCAGAGGCTGCCAGTATGAATGCTACAGTATTAACATGATGACCACTGGAGGCTTACCATGACACTCCTCGGCTGTGGACTCTGTGCCACCCACTTCCATGACATATGTACTGATGGTTTCCTGTGAGCTGATGACTGATGCCAGGTTTGCTAGGATTACCTCTGTGGCTGAGAGTGGTGGTTGTGTAGCAGGCACTCCCCCTGTGCCAGCACAGTCCCTGGCCACAGCTGCAGCCCTTTGCCATGCATGGTGTATGAGATCAGTAGCACGGTGTCAGACCTGTTTGTAGATCCTGTTCCGGTGGCCAACATTATTCACTGTTGCTACCAAGTCCACCCACAGGGCATTGTGTTGTTGCTGGTTGTGGCAGCTCCTTGACAAAATCACCCGGTGATGGAGTCTCAGGGGATCGATAATTGCAACAGACTCAGCTTCTGAGAAGGCTGGGTTGCATTGTCTGTACATCCCACCTGAAAGACATGAAAAGGGGAACACATCACAGGACTGCATACATTGCTCACCATTATATACAGACCCTGCACATCCAGTTTTGCCAGCACTACCTACACCTAACCCGCACACTATACCCCAGCCATCTATCAGCACATTATATCTGTGGGTCTCAGCAATATACTGGCATTACAGCATGCATTGCTCCACCCGATCCCTGATCCTGATGTTTCATGCTACTTGCTGCATGTTCTATGAGGTGTTGCCCTGCATCTAGTTGTTGCACCTATTACTGCTTGTTCATAGGCTGTCTACATGGACTGCTCTGGTGTCAGCCTCCTACTGCAGTAGTACTCACCTGGTCTGTAGACCTACCCCTCAGGTGTCCCTGGCCTTCCACCCTCAGAATCTGGACTATATAGCTGGACAATGTCCTACAGTTTCCCTAGCCAGTGTGGTTGATATTGGTATTCTGGCACTGTGTGCCGCCTGTCCCATGTACACGGATGGAAAGCCATCTACAGACACCACCAATGAACATACTGTGTAAGATGCAGTGAAATGACTGTAGGAACCTGCAGTCCATGGTCTCTGTCTGTCAAGGCTGCATATTTGTCCCCAAACAGGTAGTCATCACAATCAGTACAGCTCACACATCAGCCACAACTACACAACACACAAAAATCTGCAGTGCTCCTCAACATACACATCCACAAACAAAGGGGATCTCTGATGCAAAGACACACATAAACACCACAGCTGTACACAACACATACCACACATGGCCACACACCTGTGTCCCACAGCCATGCAGGTGTGAGCCCATGTCAAACAAGATACACATAGGGGACTCCAGTGGAGACACACTGGTGTGCCTCTGACCTGGCTGGTTATGTGGATGGTCAGAGTTACTTTTGTGTCAGTGGACAGACTCGGCCATATTGCATACACACTGCTCTCAATCACCAAAAGGTACTGTCATGGGTTTGTTACTGTGCATGCTAGTGTGCCTGACCTGTCCTGATATGTATGTCCATAGACTATATGCAGTGAGACATGAGTGTGCACACTGGTTATGTGTACCAGGCAGGTATGTCCCTAGCCTTATGCAGCATTATGCTGTCATCCAGATGGATGCCACACTACAATCAGGGAATGATTGCCCTTAACATGTGCAAATTTATCCTGTGATATTCCAGGGATTCCAGTACCTGTGAGTCTGGGATGATATGGTACACAGACAATGATGCTCTGTGAGAGATGGCCCTCATCTGTCTTCACTGGTCTTCATGCATCTGGCAGTCATTCCCACCAGCCGCATAGTGACTCCATTAGTAACACTGGTGATATTATCACTACCAACATACAAGTATCAGTACAGCACACATTGAAGGCCATGCTGCTAAATACTAGAGCTGTACACATGACTTTGCCCTCATTGCAAGAAGTCCTACCCTGGGAACAGTGGACATTTGTGTACTCGCACAAACCATGGTTCAAAGCTTCAGAGAGTTCACCAGCCTTACATGGTCAACCATCCTATCATACATACAGAAGGCAAGGTTTAGCCAGTAATGCCATGGGACATGGGGTTTCCATATATATGAGACACCTACACACCTCTATGCTGTACAGGCAGTAAGATGCACAAGGGACACTGCAGGGACAGTTCACCATTGCCAACACAAACCTATGCAAATCACAGCTAGGTACAGACCACCACATGTGACCAGGATGCCTATTCTGCCTACATGAACCTCATCAATTGTATTAGGAGTCTGGTCTGTACTCTGATCCTGGGCCAGTTGAATGACCCTAACATACATTGTAAGATGTACCCATGCCAGCACACAAATGGCCAGGAAGCTATCAACAGTGGATGTACAAACAACTTGGTGTGGCCAGGAGCTACACCCACATGAGGGATGGTGTATTGCAGTTGACACCACAAAACATGGGTTACCACTGCAGAATCCCTACACTGTCATACTCTGTGGCAAAGCAACCATCAAGCAGTCACATTTGCAGTCACCATCTCCCACAACTATGTGGAATACATCCTCCTGGAGGGGAGTTACACAGCCTCACAGCCCCCAACCCCTCAAAAAGGACTGGCACCAATATCCACACATACACACAAGTGCTATATGTGCATGTGTATAGATGTATGTAGTCAGGTATACCCAACAGGCCTACATCATCCTCTGCTAGGATATGCACACCTGTCTGGCAGACATGTGTAATACATACTGTCCATAACAGTCCAAGACAAAGTAGGGTCAGGTGCCCATTCTGGCACAATGTCTCCTTAGTGTGTACATGAGAATGGGATCGGTCCTACAAACCTGCAAAACAAACACATTGTCCACGTCCACTACAGACAGTCATCTTCCCTATTGCACATATCTCTGCAACAGCACAGGTAGCAGCTGCTCACTTGTGGTGTGCAATGACACCAGCTATACTAGTGCTGTTGGTGTAGCATACTGGATGCCTAGCAGAGTTATTGTAGGCTTCACCCCCTGTGTTCCACATCAGTATATCAGGATATGCACAGTACCTCCCCCATCTTTTATATATGTTGAACAGGTCACCACTGCCATGTGATAGTCATGATATACATCTTCCATGGGAGCCTATCACATCACAGGATGCATCCTACCTGATCCGAAGCATAACCTGCAACACCATAAGGAATTGTATTGAAAGAAGGACTGAGTACCGCCTTCTTCCCATCTGATTGATGAATGAACACTGTCACCCTTTTACACTAAGGTGGGGCATCACCCACTCAGTCACATGATAGATCCAGCAGCCTAAGTAGGCTATTCTGCAAGGCCATAGCACAGTGTCAAGTGAACCCAGTTAACAAGGACATGTGTGACCTGCCCACACTCCATTATGCACACTTAAGCTTTGTCAAGGAAGGGTTCATGTCTGCTACAGTCAGGTGACCTCTATGACACAATCACCAAAGCCATGGACAGGGGATAACAGTGCAAAATGCCCGCCTTTACCTGGAAAAACTATGTGACAGTATAACCCACGTGGCCATTATGGATACTGTACAACACTCCCAAGTATGCATCACACCACATATCTTACCATAGGGGTAGCACAGTGGTGCACCGACAAGACACAACTATTCCACATAGGGAAATGCACCGCAAGCAGTTGACCCATAAGTCAATGTGTAAGTTGTTGTTTTCCATGTTTGGGTCTCTGTTATGTGTGATGTACACATCTGAGGTGCATGTAACAGCCATTAGCCTATGTCCAACCACATGTGCAGATGACTGCATGCTGTGTGCTGTCACTGGATTCAGGCCACATACCAGAACATGCAGTGTGAACCCCTATGGGGAGAGTGATGTCCCCACATATTATCAGACTATGAACAAACATCCTAGGCATGCAATCAGTCATGAGGGTGCTGTGGACACAAGTCTTTGGCAACATGACATGTCAGCACAATATTGCTTCCATTGTAATATAAACCTTCTACATGGCCCATGTCATACATAAGGGTATATCATCATGGGACATGGGGTATACACATCCCCACATTCCCCCCCCCAATGAGAATCATTAATGTGTGTATAATTCCCTGTTCATCATAGACATCACACAGCACATGCAATGGCTGGAGACATCACAGAGGTTCCCTAGCAGGGAATACCAGGGCATCAAATGTGTACCACACACCAATAACCTATAAGGCCAACCCTCTACCAGGTTTCATACATAATCATCATGGGTAACCTCAGTGTGGCATGCAAGGCTCCACAACTGCTGCATGAATGCAAGTCATGCTCCATTTTGTTAACACACACACACACACACACACACACACACACACACACACACACACACACACACACACACACACACAGTAGTTGAGGAGTAGTTGAGGAGAAGGGTAGGCTGAATGAAGAGGTCAAGGCTAGAATCAGAGGGGCTGCAGCCAACTGGCATAGAGTATCACGTGTAGTCTATGACAGAAGAATGCCAAAGAAACTGAAAAGTAAGGTGTACAAGACAGTGGTGCGACCAGTACTACTGTATGGTACAGAAACCTGGGGAGTAAAGGCAGAACAGTTGAAGAAGCTAAAGGTGATGGAAATTAAGTGCCTGAGAAAGGTGATAGGATGCACAATGTGGGACAGATGAAGAAATGACATAAAAACAGAGGCCAAAGTAGCTCCAATTGCAGAAAAGACCAAAGAGAACAGACTATGGTGGTTTAGGCGCATGCGTAGAAAAGCAGAAGATATTCTGGTGAGGAAGATTTGAGACAGACAGGAAGCAGGTAAGAGGATGTGGGGATGTCCAGCAAAGAGGTGGATAGATTGTGTGAAAGAAGATCTGCGACTTTCAGGCATGAGTGGTAAACAAGGCAGCAGTGTGGCACTAAATCAAGAGTGTTGGTGACAGTTATCATGATACCCTGACCCCACCTAGAAAAATGGGGAAAAGGGGGGCTGATAATGATGATGATGATGATATTAGTGACATCCACAGCAGTGGCCCATCTGTCAGCAGCTACTGATGTCATCCACCCCAACAGCAGTGTCAGACACTCTTCACATAAAAAGCCCCATGGTGCATGGGAAAAGTACATAACATTATAGTGTAGACAGTTAGATAGGTAGTGGTTCTAATCCCAACAATGGCAAGTCTGTGTGTGTGTGTTTATGGATATCCCCTTGTGGCTGTCTGTATTTGCTGCCTATGTGTGTGCAGTGACAATACATTTTAAGGCCTGTTCCACCTTGTGAACTCACCAATGCACTACTGTACTGTGCCTCTATATGTCATCCACCTTAGAAACAATGTTGGACACTCTTCAGCCATATAAGCTATGTGGCACATGAGATAAGTATGTAGCACTATAGTACATGCAACTAGATATGTAGGAGTTCTAATCTCAGCACTAGCAACTCTCTAAGTGTGTGTTTGTAGGTTAAACCATTTTGAGTAGTGTTCCACCCTGTAAACCACCCATTGCCTTACTTTACAGGGCCTGCTGATGTCATCCACCTTATATACAGCATCGGACATGCTGCAGGCATATAAGCTCAGTGGAGCACATGATAAATACATAGCACTATAGTACAATAAATGAGATAGGTAGGGGTTCTAATTTCAAGGCTGCCAAGTGTGTGTGTGTGTGTGTGTGTGTGTGTGTGTGTGTGTGTGTGTGTGTGTGTGTGTGTCTGTGTGTGTGTGTGTGTGTGTGTGTGTGTGTGTGTGTGTGTGTGTGTGTGTGTGTGTGTGTGTGTGTGTGAAGCATATCCCCTGGTGTGGTTGTGGGGTGGTTATACAATTTTGAGGCCTGTTTTGCCCTCCTCACATCCCCCATTGCAGCAATTAACAGGGTCTGTTGATGTCATCAACCTTAGATGCACTGTTTTACACTCTGCAGGCCATACCTTACAAATGAATATAATTTTGCAGAATGTCTAAATGATTGGCTCATATATTTTGTCTGTAAAAAAATAAACATATGGTTTCCTGGTCAATCAATGGCAAAGCATTAAAAGCTGATGTCAGACAATAATGACTGACATCTGAGAGTCAGACTTCATACCAGTCATAAAGGTAATGGTAATATGAAACTGGTCCATCTATCAGTTATCTATGTTTGTAAGAGCAGTATGTAAAGTCTGTCCCTATTTTTGGGCCTGTATCACCCTATTATTGAAGACTTTGTCCATATGCCTTGTGCTCCAGGCATATCAGCTCCATGGCATTTGCATTAAGGACATAGCACTATACTATATACAACTAGATATGTAGGGGTTGTAATCTCAATAATGGTGAGTGTGTGAGTGTATGTCTGTGTATGAATATCCTCTGTAGCAGTGTGGCTGTCTTGCCTGTGTGTGTGCAATGCATATACTATTTTGTGTGCCTGTGCCACCCTGTTAACTGCAGAGTAGTAGTGGCAGACACTGTAAAACTGTATAACCTCTGTGGTTAATGTGCTATGTATATTGCACTATCGTATGTATAATTAGCCAGGTAGGGAATCTACTATCAATAAGGGTGGATCATGAGTCTATGTGCGTGTGTGTGTGTGTGTGTGTGTGTGTGTGTGTGTGTGTGTGTGTGTGTGTGTGTGTGTGTGTGTGTGTGTGTGTGTGCACATATGTATAGTCCCTTGCAGCAGTGTGCCTGTGTTATGGCCACAAACATACCTCTCGACCCCTTACAGAAAGACATCTGGAGAAAGCCATACAGAAGAGTGGGACAAAGCCGACATATCAGGGTCAATCTTTCTATTGCGCTGACAAACATACACAGGAGATAGCATAACAGGTTGTGTATTTGCATGCATTTTCTGAAGGGTATGAAATATCTGTCAGTATTGTGTAACATTAGTCTGTAATGAATTCACACAGCTTTGCTAGAAAACCACAATGTTATGTCAAACATAAAAAAATGTGTGGCAAACAACAGGACATTCTGAAGACATCTTTAGAGGTGGGGGCTATGGCCACCACCTGTCCCACCCTGCAGGTTGCAGTCCATGTTTAGCCAGGTGTGACCTGTGACAATGACACAAAGAATATAGAGGTCCCCAGAGTGTAGGACAGCAAATATCTTCTAACGTTGTCTACTACCTGCGTAAGGCAGTTACTTCACATCAGAAGCACCTTACTGGCATGACAACTAGCATAACCTATGGTAATGTGACACAGAAGCAGTCATATTGGCAAACAAAGGGAAGTCCTGTCTGGTGCACTTGCCATGGGTTATGGCATGTCTTGCCAAATGTCACATTACTACAAGATGTGTCCCACATTCCACATTTGAAAATGTGGCAACTCTACCCTGTGTTGCCTATGTGTGTGCAATATGTAGACATATGTACACCCTGTGAGTAGCTTCCACTCACAATGACACTCATGTATGAAGACATGAATGCAAACTGACACCTCCCACATATGTAGGTATCGCCTAAAGCTGTAGCAACTATGCATAGTGTGCTGTCTGCCATTGACCCACAAACCAATGTTAACACACTGCAATGGGGTCATACAACGGGTATGGAATGATGGCCAGATCCTGTTCTCCAGCTGAATGCAGAAAACACTACCATCATACCATATGGCAAGGACATGGACTCACTATTTCCCACATCAACGACAACCCCGCAAATGCACAAACTCTGTTGACAGACCTGGCAGCACTGTTAACACTGATAACACTGTTGCAGTCATCCATGACATAGTGGCAGTGGTCAGAAAAGACTTGGACATGGTTCACTACATAGGTAAAGGGACAGCATCCAGACCAAAGGTGGACATTATTTCTGTATAATCCTCAGTCAGTACAAGAAGACAATAGCGGCATGGCTGTTCTGGTATGCACCTATTCAGGCATCTGCACCAAATGGTAAGGCTATCTTAACACCCTCAAAGGTTATCCATGGCCTTCAACACCTGTGCCATGTAGACAGCCTTGAATCAGTACTGGCCCACTTGGTATTGGACATGTTGTCCACAGGTGGGCTGTGGCATGCCTAGATGGTAATGTTTTGCTCAGCCCTTCAAGCTGCCCCATATATGTCAGTATAATTCTGTGCCCATTACCAGCACAACAGGCTTGAATCACATAAAATACAGCAAAATAAACAGCTGGAGAGACAGGTTTGTCTCCCAGAGGCTGCCCTGTGTCAGGAATGCACTCCCCAAAAATTCAGAGTACCATGCAGAACCTCATCAACTGCATCAAGGTTGAGTGGATATCAAAAGAAATCTGTCCCAGGTGTCCAAAGTGTGTCAAGTTATGGCAGGGGCAGCAGGTGCTGACAGATGATTCTGATGGGGGATACTGTACTGGATAGGCTTGTAAGGGACCCAGGGCCAGTACTGTAGTAACCTCCTCTGTACCTATGAACCAATGATCCTACAGAGTTCCCAGGTGACATATAGCAAGAGTAGCATGCTGTGTCAAGGGGTATGCATGCAAGTTATGTTGTCTGCCCCCATTGTCCCTCACACACTGTCCCATGCATGCACACCTAGGTAAACATGGACACATACAGCTGTAGCTTGCTGATGGAAAGGTCTCTTTGTTGCCACTCTGCCACCCTCAGCTCTCATATTGGCAGCAGCCCCCCACGACTTACAGACACTGACACCTGGAATGGAAACAGAATAAGGTCTGTGAGACAACAGTCAGTCAGCAGTACTAACAGCAATAAAGCATCATGGCAAGAAGGTATGTACAATTTGATGTGTACGCATGACAATTGCCAGCAGACAGCACCTTACAGGCCATAACACTACTACACTACACACTGCCATTACCTGTACTATACTCACCCTGTGCATCCAGACACATATTAGCATGTCCCTGCATTGATGGAATGGATAAGAGGGATGTGGCACAGGTATCATCACATGCACAGGGTGAAGTGTGGGGTTGGCAAAGACCTACACTGTGCCATACAGTTGACATCATGTGTGTGTGCTTCTGGAGGGGTACTGTTCAGCTGGACCATGGAGAGGAGCTGTGTGCATCTGTCAGTGACCTACATGTGACAGTGATGTGTGAGTGTGTGCATTTACACAGTCAAGCCATGTGCTAGCCCTACATGAGCGCATGTTGGACAGACATGGACCGTACATGGCAGAATGTACAGTTCATTGTCTCCAGCCACATATATGGGAACTGGTTCTGAGAGGAGTGGCACTGGCACAACCATGCCCAAGGCCAGATGTGGTACTACTTCCTGACAGTGACCAGTGTCTGCTGGGTCTCTGTCCCTCATGGGACCTCCCAGGACCATGTGCCCATGGCCTGCTATGTTGTGGTGTGGACAGCACACTCCCTTTGTTAGTGCTGGTGGTACTGCCATTATGGGGCCGTGACTGTACATGGCCACGTGGGCTCTCAGCTGATGTTGTTGCTGACCTACATCCACATGTCCGACACCCTACTTCCACCACATGTTCAAGCACAGACATTGCATGGTTAAGGACTGACAATGTCTCACCCCACCATCTATCCATTACATCAGCAAAATGACATAAGGCATCACCAATGCCACGGAGGGTGTCATGCATGCCAGACAGTGTTGCATCCATGAGCCTGAACATCTGCCTCATGTACTGTTCAAAACATGCCTGTGCCTCCATGATGGACTGAAACATACATCAGGTGACACATGTTGTGACACCTCTGACAGGGGCTGGATGGCCAGCAGTCCTCCTTTGACCACCCCTGTCAATCTGCCTTTGTGGGACCTCACAGCTCTCTGGCTTTGGCTAGTGTCTACAGTCATTGATGCCATAGTCACTACACTACCCTGTTCAATGCCACCACCATCTGACTGGCCAATATCTGTCGCTTCTCGGGACTGGGTATGTGTGGGCATACTGATAGTGTGTGGGGACATTGGGGGGTAGAAGTGGGATGTTAACCAATGGGACAGATTCAGCCCCCAACAACCCCACCTGTGCCTCACAATGGCCACCAACCCCACCTGTGCCTCACAATGGTCACCATCATCATCAGGGACACTGATATCAGGTTGTGAGGGGACACACTCCAACCCCTATGGTCACCTGTGAGGGTTAGATGACATGACTACATTAATTCCTGCACTATAATGTTTCCTGATCCACACACACACACACACACACACACACACACACACACACACACACACACACACACACACACACACACACACACACACACACACACACACACACACACACACACGTGAGGTGCCACAATGGCATTATACAGACTATACCATCTGCCATGCACAGCACACACTCAGACCACCACAGACACACTGTGGACAAGCCCTCAACAACCTGCAGTGCAGCTACATCCAGTTAATGTTGCTAGTGCTATACACCTGTGAGATACATGAAAAGTCGAAGTATGTGATGGACCTTACCTAACACATAGTGCTCCCATGTACACAATAGTAATGGACCCTTGTATAGTACAGTGGCTACAACTATACAAAACTATGTGCTAATATGTTACAGCTCCTGTAAATATGCTACTGTGATGCACTGCAGTGAACCCCACCACAAGGGAACATGCACATATTGCAATATGGCTACACTTAACAGTTGTGTGCATGGCAAAATGGCAGCCCTCAACATGCCTAGGGTATAGCTGAGCCATAAAATGACAGTTCCACACTATGGTCTGATGTTCCCCAGCCATACCAGAGGTACCTATGGAGTTGTGTGGGAGAGGTATTGTCAGCACACACACATATGGCAATGGTACAGGATATTATGTGCATTTATTAACATGTACATGACAAACTGTGATACTACCCAAATTGCTGACATTCACAATATGTCTGCAGATGTGTACATTATAAAACCTCAACTGCAAATGCAGATTGACCTGACATATGTGTACAGGTATGCAGAGGCTGCCAGTATGAATGCTACAGTATTAACATGATGACCACTGGAGGCTTACCATGACACTCCTCGGCTGTGGACTCTGTGCCACCCACTTCCATGACATATGTACTGATGGTTTTCTGTGAGCTGATGACTGATGCCAGGTTTGCTAGGATCACCTCTGTGGCTGAGAGTGGTGGTTGTGTAGCAGGCACTCCCCCTGTGCCAGCACAGTCCCTGGCCACAGCTGCGGCCCTTTGCCATGCATGGTGTATGAGATCAGTAGCACGGTGTCAGACCTGTTTGTAGATCCTGTTCCGGTGGCCAACATTATTCACTGTTGCTACCAAGTCCACCCACAGGGCATTGTGTTGTTGCTAGTTGTGGCAGCTCCTTGACAAAGTCACCCAGTGATGGAGTCTCAGGGGATCGATAATTGCAACAGACTCAGCTTCTGAGAAGGCTGGGTTGCATTGTCTGTACATCCCACCTGAAAGACATGAACAGGGGAACACATCACAGGACTGCATACATTGCTCACCATTATATACAGACCCTGCACATCCAGTTTTGCCAGCACTACCTACACCTAACCCGCACACTATACCCCAGCCATCTATCAGCACATTATATATGTGGGTCTCAGCAATATACTGGCATTACAGCATGCATTGCTCCACCCGATCCCTGATCCTGATGTTTCATGCTACTTGCTGCATGTTCTATGAGGTGTTGCCCTGCATCTAGTTGTTGCACCTATTACTGCTTGTTCATAGGCTGTCTACATGGACTGCTGTGGTGTCAGCCTCCTACTGCAGTAGTACTCACCTGGTCTGTAGACCTACCCCTCAGGTGTCCCTGGCCTTCCACCCTCAGAATCTGGACTATATAGCTGGACAATGTCCTACAGTTTCCCTAGCCAGTGTGGTTGATATTGGTGTTCTGGCACTGTGTGCCACCTGTCCCATGTACACGGATGGAAAGCCATCTACAGACACCACCAATGAACATACTGTGTGAAAGATGCAGTGAAATGACTGTAGGAACCTGCAGTCCATGGTCTCTGTCTGTCAAGGCTGCATATTTGTCCCAAAACAGGTAGTCATCACAATCAGTACAGCTCACACATCAGCCACAACTACACAACACACAAAAATCTGCAGTGCTTCTCAACATACACATCCACAAACAAAGGGGATCTCTGATGCAAAGACACACATAAACACCACAGCTGTACACAACACATACCACACATGGCCACACACCTGTGTCCCACAGCCATGCAGGTGTGAGCCCATGTCAAACAAGATACACATAGGGGACTCCAGTGGAGACACACTGGTGTGCCTCTGACCTGGCTGGTTATGTGGATGGTCAGAGTTACTTTTGTGTCAGTGGACAGACTCGGCCATATTGCATACACACTGCTCTCAATCACCAACAGGTACGGTCATGGGTCTGTTACTGTGCATGCTAGTGTGCCTGACCTGTCCTGATATGTATGTCCATAGACTATATGCAGTGAGACATGAGTGTGCACACTGGTTATGTGTACCAGGCAGGTATGTCCCTAGCCTTATGCAGCATTATGCTGTCACCCAGATGGATGCCACACTACAATCAGGGAATGATTGCCCTTAACATGTGCAAATTTATCCTGTGATATTCCAGGGATTCCAGTACCTGTGAGTCTGGGATGATATGGTACACAGACAATGATGCTCTGTGAGAGATGGCCCTCATCTGTCTTCACTGGTCTTCATGCATCTGGCAGTCATTCCCACCAGCCGCATAGTGACTCCATTAGTAACACTGGTGATATTATCACTACCAACATACAAGTATCAGTACAGCACACATTGAAGGCCATGCTGCTAAATACTAGAGCTGTACACATGACTTTGCCCTCATTGCAAGAAGTCCTACCCTGGGAACAGTGGACATTTGTGTACTCGCACAAACCATGGTTCAAAGCTTCAGAGAGTTCACCAGCCTTACATTACATGGTCAACCATCCTATCATACATACAGAAGGCAAGGTTTAGCCAGTAATGCCATGGGACATGGGGTTTCCATATATATGAGACACCTACACACCTCTATGCTGTACAGGCAGTAAGATGCACAAGGGACACTGCAGGGACAGTTCACCATTGCCAACACAAACCTATGCAAATCACAGCTAGGTACAGACCACCACATGTGACCAGGATGCCTATTCTGCCTACATGAACCTCATCAATTGTATTAGGAGTCTGGTCTGTACTCTGATCCTGGGCCAGTTGAATGACCCTAACATACATTGTAAGACGTACCCATGCCAGCACACAAATGGCCAGGAAGCTATCAACAGTGGATGTACAAACAACTTGGTGTGGCCAGGAGCTACACCCACATGAAGGATGGTGTATTGCAGTTGACACCACAAAACATGGGTTACCACTGCAGAATCCCTACAGTGTCATCCTCTGTGGCAAAGCAACCATCAAGCAGTCACATTTGCAGTCACCATCTCCCACAACTATGTGGAATACATCCTCCTGGAGGGGGAGTTACACAGCCTCACAGCCCCCAACCCCTCATAAAGGACTGGCACCAATATCCACACATACACACAAGTGCTATATGTGCATGTGTATAGATGTATGTAGTCAGGTATACCCAACAGGCCTACATCATCCTCTGCTAGGATATGCACACCTGTCTGGCAGACATGTGTAATACATACTGTCCATAACAGTCCGAGACAAAGTAGGGTCAGGTGCCCATTCTGGCACAATGTCTCCTTAGTGTGTACATGAGAATGGGATCTGTCCTACAAACCTGCAAAACAAACACATTGTCCACGTCCACTACAGACAGTCATCTTCCCTATTGCACATATGTCTGCAACAGCACAGGTAGCAGCTGCTCACTTGTGGTGTGCAATGACACCAGCTATACTAGTGCTGTTGGTGTAGCATACTGGATGCCTAGCAGAGTTGTTGTAGGCTTCACCCCGTGTGTTCCACATCAGTATATCAGGATATGCACAGTACCTCCCCCATCTTTTATATATGTGGAACAGGTCACCACTGCCATGTGATAGTCATGATATACATCTTCCATGGGAGCCTATCACATCACAGGATGCATCCTATCTGATCCGAAGCATAACCTGCAACACCATAAGGAATTGTATTGAAAGAAGGACTGAGTACCGCCTTCTTCCCATCTGATTGATGAATGAACACTGTCACCCTTTTACACTAAGGTGGGGCATCACCCACTCAGTCACATGATAGATCCAGCAGCCTAAGTAGGCTATTCTGCAAGGCCATAGCACAGTGTCAAGTGAACCCAGTTAACAAGGACATGTGTGACCTGCCCACACTCCATTATGCACACTTAAGCTTTGTCAAGGAAGGGTTCATGTCTGCTACAGTCAGGTGACCTCTATGACACAATCACCAAAGCCATGGACAGGGGATAACAGTGCAAAATGCCCGCCTTTACCTGGAAAAACTATGTGACAGTATAACCCACGTGGCCATTATGGATACTGTACAACACTCCCAAGTATGCATCACACCACATATCTTACCATAGGGGTAGCACAGTGGTGCACCGACAAGACACAACTATTCCACATAGGGAAATGCACCACAAGCAGTTGACCCATAAGTCAATGTGTAAGTTGTTGTTTTCCATGTTTGGGTCTCTGTTATGTGTGATGTACACATCTGAGGTGCATGTAACAGCCATTAGCCTATGTCCAACCACATGTGCAGATGACTGCATGCTGTGTGCTGTCACTGGATTCAGGCCACATACCAGAACATGCAGTGTGAACCCCTATGGGGAGAGTGATGTCCCCACATATTATCAGACTATGACCAAACATCCTAGGCATGCAATCAGTCATGAGGGTGCTGTGGACACAAGTCTTTGGCAACATGACATGTCAGCACAATGTTGCTTCCATTGTAACATAAACCTTCTACATGGCCCATGTCATACATAAGGGTATATCATCATGGGACATGGGGTATACACATCCCCACATTCCCCCAATGAGAATCATTAATGTGTGTATAATTCCCTATTCATCATGGACATCACACAGCACATGCAATGGCTGGAGACATCACAGAGGTTCCCTAGCAGGGAATACCAGGGCATCAAATGTGTACCACACACCGATAAGCTATAAGGCCAACCCTCTACCAGGTTTCATACATAATCATCATGGGTAACCTCAGTGTGGCATGCAAGGCTCCACAACTGCTGCATGAATGCAAGTCATGCTCCATTTTGTTAACACACACACACACACACACACACACACACACACACACACACACACACACACACACACACTCAACCTGGTGTGTGACATGAAGTGGGCTTGTTGACAGCTCAGATGTGTGTCCTACACAATCAGGCTGCGGTGGAATGGGCACCCTGTCCACATCAGGCAGGGTAGCTATTTACCTTTGCAGGCGTAACCTGGATAACTGGATAGTTAACTGCACATACACCCTTGGGATACCACCTGTGTCCCTGTTGGACAGGGGCATCAGGTGCTAACATCTGGCCTAGGCATATGGCTGCTCAAGGCCCATAGACTAGTAACTTCATATGGTACCAGGGCTGCCGTATATGGCCTGAGTGCTGTGACAGACCGTGTTGTTATGTGTCTACAACCATCACTGTCATCAACTGCTGGGTGTCCCCTATGGGCAACGGTACTGTACAATGTCATCCAGTCTACATCTGAAAAATAGGTGAGTGGTACTACAAGTGGATGTGGACATTCCAGCAACATATGTGCTACACAATAACTGAGAACAATGCATATGTGGTGTGGGGTGTCCTCTTTGTAGCTGTCTGACATCTACAGTACCCAGATGTTTGCAGAATGTGTACATGTGCCTGATAGATATAGACTCCCTGCTAGACAAATGTGTATTTCCACACACCAATTGGACAATACATGATGGCTGTCCCCAGCTGTTGGGGAATGTGTCTGTGATATGGCAGACCCCTGGGAACATAGTAATGATACATAGATATGTGGTACTGCATGCACTCCCTTAGATTGCATGTTTTTTTTTTAATTTCTCCAAGTCTTTCAGGTTTGAAATACCATGATGAGAATGGACCCCATTCCTAAGTCAAAGTATGATTAAAGTTCATTAAATTAGTATTGCTTCAATCTTTGATGTCAGCCAGTAGTGCTCTTCGCAGCACCTGCAATGTGCCCAATACTGACTCCTTCTTCAGTTCATATGGAGTTAAATGTATTGGTAACATATCTAAATATGATTGTAAATTCTTTTTTATAAGACCCGTCACTCCTACTATTATTGGAACTGTCTGAGTATCTTTCTTCCACATTGCTCTCATTTCCACCTGCAGGTCCTGATATTTTCTGACTTTGTGCCACTCTGTACAAAAGACACTTTAGTCACTGGATGTGTCAATTTCAATGATCAATGCTACTCTTCTTTTCTTGGACCACTATATCCGGTTTTCTAGCATCTGTCTTTTGAACTGTTGGTAATGGATCATCCCATGTGACGTGAACTTCTTAATTTTTTATGATGCTTCATGGCTCATGTTTCCAGTGTTTCTCAGCCACTTCAGTACCATAATGTTTGCACAATCCCCAGTCCAACAGTCTCGCCACATTATTATGCCTTTCAGTATACAGTCCTTCTGCCATTAGTATGTCGCAACCAGCAATGAGGTGTGCAACTGTTTCCAATTCAGTTTTACAAAACCTACATTTATCTGTTTCAACCACATGTTCAATGGACTTTATAAACCAATGTGTACGCAGCCCACTATCTTGGGCCACCAATATTAACCTTTCATGTCTTGGTTTGAATTTGCCTCTCCTTAACCATTCCTGTATTCGTTCCTGATCAACATGAGGTTCTTCTACAAGTTTTCTATACTTGTAAATATATTTATGATTTTTCCACATTTCTTGCCTTCTCATCTGATCCTTCACCTTATATTCTTTCTTTTATTTTTTGGCACCTTCAGTTGCTGCCTGATTTTTATCTACTTCTGGTTTGATTTCCAATCCTGCTTGATGCCAATAAGCTTCTGCTAGAATAAGCATAGAGGTCATCTTTAGATTTATTCTTCTCATGATTCAAAACTTTCATGGGTCTTGGGTCTTGTGAGGTCAACAGATATGTGTGGAGTCCCACGATTGCAGATCTATGCATATAATTAATTTCAAGGAGGCCTATCCCTCCTTCGGAATGAGGAATATATAATCTTGGTATACCCTGATTTTTATAAATTGTTTGGTGAGCATGAAGCGTCTTTCTTATTTTCCTATCTAATCTATCCAACACATTTTGGGGCCAGTCAATCACTCCAAAACTGTAAGTTAGGGCAGGAAGAGCAAACTGGTTTATAGCTTGGGTTTTGTTCCTAGATGTCAGTGCTGTTTTCAGGATTAATTTAAGTCTTCTGAAGTATTCCTTACTAAGTTTTATTTGCATTTGTTCATGTTTTCTTGTTGATGCTTCATAAATTCCGAAGAATTTATACACTCCTTCTTGCTCAAGTTCTTTTATATCACATTCTTGTCCCAAACTGATGTTTTCCTGTTGCTGCAGTTTTCCTGCTTTAAAGGTTGCTTTTGCACATTTATCAAGACCAAATGACATTCTTATATAATCTGAAAAAGTTTTGACAACTTGCAGCTGTGCTTTCAGTTCCTCATCTGATGAGCTATAAATTTTTAAATCATTGACAAAGGGAAGGTGAGAAGTCTTTATACTTTGTTGTTTTATAGGAGCCAAATTATAGCCATGGCCTAAACTGTTGAGAAAACAGCTTAATGGATTAAGGGCAAGGCAGAATAGTAATGGTGACAGAGAGTCACCCTGGGATATCCCCTTGTGAATTTCTATCCCTGGGATAACAATTTGTCCTTTATCATGGCTTAATTGCAAAGTGGTCTGCCACCGTTTCATGGTCATTGTAATGTAATGGATCAGTGCTGGGTGTATCTTATACATTTTTAAGCACTCCTTTATCCATGAATGTGGGATAATACCAAATGCTTTTTTGTAGTCAATCCATGCCACACTTAGATTCTTCCCCCTTTTACAGTTCTCCACTATGACTTTATTTAACAAATGATCCTTGGTTCCATATGCCTTTCTTTTATTGTCCTTTTGTTGTACTGCCATAATTGAGTTTTCTTCTAAATTACTATAAACTCTGTTGACATCAATTCCTGTGTATAGTTTATATGTTGTCAGAAGGCAAGTTATTGGTTTATAATTTTTAGGGTAGCTTGCAGGTTCACTCTTAGTTAGGAGCATTGTATTTCCTGTTGTTAGTCAGGTTGGTGTCTGTTCTGGGTGTGCATATAAGTAGTTCTTACTCATGGCTAAATCTTCATGCAAAAATGTTAATACTTTTAACGAGAAGTTAGGTACTGCATCTGGGCCTGGGGTTTTCCAATTAGAGGTTTTTCTTAACTTTGTTTCAACCTCTCTAGCTGTAATATCACCCCATTGCATATCCTGTACCTTTAAACTTCTTATTCTTTCTTTTACTTCTATCCATTTAGCATCTTTGCTATGTTCCACATGATCTTAGATACTTCTCCAAAATGTATCTATTTCTTCTTTTTTTGGCGGTCTTTCAATTCCATTTATCTTATTTCCCAGTTCTCTATAAAACTTTTTTGGGTCCTCAATAAATTGCTTATTTTGCACTTTTCCTTTATATTTATCTTTGTATCTTATATGTTTTTCTGCCTGTGCTGAAAATTTTAGTTTGTTATTTGTAGCTATGCATGATAGATCCTGGTCTGTTTTAATATTGCACATTGCTTTTATCACATGTATCTTTCTTAGTATTTTTGTTGATCTGTTCCCTCTTCTATAGTCTTCTAACACTGACACTTCTTGTCTTAATTGCTTTATCATTTTTTCTATTTGATACTTCCATGATGGTATTTGATTTCTTCCCTTCCTTTTTCTCAATACTCTGTGTTCTTGTGGTAGAACTTTATCAGTTATTAATTTAGCTGCACAATAATATATCCTGTTTACTTCTGTTATATCACATGGATCTCTATGAACAGTCCCAATTACTGTGTTCATTTGTTTTATCAGACTTCTGACTTTTTGGGTTTTATTAACCTTCTGTAGTATATTTCTTTCATTGATCTTGATATATCTGTCCATTTCTATTAAATCAAGCAATTCTTCTCTTAGCTCATTTTCTTTCAAACTGAGGGCACAATCTTTGTTTTCCAATTCCTGCGGGCATTCTATAGAAGGTTGTATGGCATCTTCCTGTGGCACATTCTCTTCAATTTCATCCTGTGCCATCCGTTGTTCTGTCATATGGGAACTCACTGGTCTATCACTCCTCAACATTGACTTCATCAGGGTTTCCACAGTTCCATTCCTTGCTGTCTAGCTTCAAGGAAACATTTATACTAGTTTCCTGTGGAAGGCTCCAAATTATCTTCATATGGCACCTGACCAATTGCTTCCTGTTCCACTGGTTTCCCCTTAATTTGGATATCCGTTACTCTATCCTGTTGTGGTTCTTTCTAAATTAGATTTTCTACACTAAATCCTTCACTTTGCAGGTACTCCATAACCTCAGTTTCTTTAACTTTTCCATTACTAATCTCCTTTTCTACTTTTCCTCTTTGTCTTCTTATTTTTTGTATTGTAAAGTTTTCCATGTCTGGATTCCTTTGTTTGTATTTCTCTTCAAATATCTTTGGTGATGTTCTTTTTGTATTGGTTAGTTTTGCTTTCTCATTTGCATAACTATTACACTATTAAATCTCCTTTTTTTCCCATGTCCATATTTCTTCTTCTGATGTTTCCTGAACTTCCAGTTTCTCCCTGCTTTGGGGACTCACTCCATCCTGCTGGGATGTAACCTGTGTTAGACCTTCTACATCAAATATTTCAGTTCACAGGCACTCCTCTATTTTCTTAACTTCTGCGTTACTGATCTTCTTTTCTATGTTCGCTCTTTGTGACATTATTATGTTTTATTGCAAACTTTTCCATATCCGGATGCCTTTGCCTGTATTTCTCTTCAAATATCTTTGGGGCTGCCTTCTTTACATTGAATAATTTGTCTTTCTCCTTTGCATAAATATTGCACCATATCAAATCTCTCTTTCTTTCCCATCTCCATATTTCTTTTTTATACTTTTCAAGTATCTCTTGGTTTTGTTGTTTATATTTTCGCACTTCCTCAGATGTTTCTTTTTCCAAGCCGATCAAGATTTCTTGCTCTATATACTGTTTCTCACAGATCTGTTGTATTAATGAACACAAATTTTCATTTGAAGCTTCTGACAGTTTTTCTTGCAGAAGTATTTTTCTTTCATCTAATTTCTCTCTTAATCATTTTGTATATCTTGTGTCTGGAAAATCTGGGCTTTTTGCATAATAGTAACAATACATAATTTATTTCTTATCCTCAATAGACTACTTTATCATCTTTATGGCTCTTCTTTGGCCTATCAGTTTTTGTGATTTCTGTGGACTGCTTCCTTCTACTACAGGGGGGCAATCCTCCCCCTGGGCCTGGCCTGGCCCCATTGTAGGAATGCTTCTATATTTTGAAGATTCTACACTGTCATCTTTTCCAGTCCTGGCACCAGTGCGCCTACCAGGATTGGACACTTTTTTATTCTGGGTCTTGTGCACCCAGATATCTTTTTTAGTTTTTGACCTACTTCTGTTCATGATATATGCTATATAAATACAGTCTATATATCAGTATCGCCTTGGTGAGATTTTGTGAAAAACAGGATCCACCTTGGGAAGGTACTCGCCAAGACTTGAGGATGAATTCAATTTCAGCACTACTACTCTCCTCTGCTTGCTGACTTTTCATCTCTCTCCATTTGGACCCTTCACTCCATTTGGACCCTATATGCTGGACTCGGTATGCTCAATATGTATGCACTGCTGCTGAGCCAGAGCCAGTGTCCACCCACTACTAGTACCTATAACCTGCTGCTTTGTTGCAGGATGTCACTAGGTATGCTAGCCATAGGTGTCAGGCAATCAGATACAGGTGTGAGGTATACAGAAACCTAGCCAGAGTACATCATGAATGGTCAGGGACACCTGGACAACCTTTGAACTAAGCCTGTATGACATTAACAGACTGAGAGGGGCTCACTGACATGATGTCATGTGCTGCCTGTATCCACCAGTACTTACTGTCAGTATTGTACAACAGACAATAAATGTAGCAGTCATATAGGAGCTGATCATTGCTGGGATGATTCAGAGGTCAGAGCTGGGATCTATGTCACTGCAGACAGAGCCATTAGGGATGGTCATAAGTGCTGGACTGCTGACTAACAGCAACATGTCAGTCCAAGCAATGTTGTTGAGACCTACTGTTTAACTTCTTCTTTCCCATGGCTGCATCCCCCCATCTGCATTCCATTACATGCTTCATTCAATGACATACCTGATGTAGTGTTGTACTTCTTTGAGTGATGAAATCTAGTAGTAGTATCCTAGAGAATCGCAGTTTGTCTTCATGAATAAAGTGTCAGACCTGTTTACCATAGGCAGCAGCTTGCCTTTTGTAGGTAATGCTCATGAACAAGTGATTGCCTGTGCACCAGTCTGTGACTCCCACTTGCTAACTGCATCCAGAACAGCTGGGTTGCCTTTCCATTAGTCAATGGCATGGCAACACAGTGCTATAATTAAGGCCTTCATGTAGGCCTTGCCCCTTTTCCTGGCCTGTGAGGAGGACATTATCGAAGTGTGGGAGCTACATCATCACAGAGGGTAGGTAGAAATACTGTCCACTGTTTGGATTGATGTGTTATGTCCACAGTTTTGCATGCTATGTCTGGCCATTGTTAACAAACTTTCAGATTCTGTAACAGTGCACTGTTGAACAATGTGTGTTGGAGTCAGTAAGGAGACAGGCAGATGTGAGTGTCATACATTCTTTTTATCTGAATGTGCATGCTACTACAGTTGATGCTGTTCTATCAGCTGTGTATGTTTGCAGGGGAAGACTGTGATACATGTCCCTTTCACATGAGCACCCCCCAACTCTTGATGTATGAGTGTCATGTGGATGCTCTATTCCAGGTGTTTAGGAGGTATGTTAGGTCTGTAGCAGGTAGCTGGACATACCGCTGCATGTGTAGCAGGCCGCAGCTGCTGCATTCTGGTCAGTAGTCAGACTAGGGATTGTGAAGAAATAGGGGGACAGCAAGCTCTTACTGTCAGTGAGGGAGCGGTGTCAGCTGTTGTATCACAGCATGGCCTGGTTGAGGGTACCCATAACAGTCCAGGTGAAGCATGTGCCTCTGGTACATATGTTACATAATACTGCCATCCCAGACAGTGGTAGGTGACATTTAGAACTCATATTCATAATTGTGAAAAGTGTCCCACCTTGCAGGCCTTTAACATGCTAGTGCGGGTGGCATTGACTGCGGTGGGAGCAACCAGATTTGCTGTACACTGCATGGCTCAGTTATTCATATGTTGTATTGACATGCATGCAGTTATTGTGCCACAGACGGGGCTGTGGACCAGGACAGTGCATGTCCAGATGTGACACATGTTAGGAATGTAACAGATACATTATACATAATATACTAATTATATATATTTTATATATATATATATATATATATATATATATATATATATATATATATATATATATATCATAATATGATATTAACATATTATATGATAATATATATTATATGATATATTACTAATAATATATTATATTATGGTAGGTGTTTTTGTAAGACATATGTGCATGCCTACAGTGTGTTACACATGATTGGCATGGACATGTGTGTTTAGACGGGTATGACGTGTGACACTGAGCTGTCTGTCATGGCTTGTAACCCCAATCTGCACTGCATTGCCAATATGTCAGCACACAGAATAGGTTTTGTAACAACCCTGCTATAAGTAAGGGGTACAAATGTGTTCATTCAGCAACAGTCTGTGCAGTTGTCAGCTGTACCTGATATTGTAGGGTTCTTGTACACCCAGCAGCATTTATTTGTCTGTGTACTGGTTTGTTGTCTATGTCATTGGCCAATGAGTACACTGTGAATTGTCTGAGCATATGTAGTAGTTGTGTGTCACTGGCGATCAGGATATGTTTGTGAAAGCCCTACTTATTTGACACAGCTCAGTTGGCCTACTGGTGTAATGCACTATGTTGCACTTGATAAGGTCCTGGGTGCAATACTTGGCAGCAGTGCCATTTTCCCAAATATTACATGACTGTACTGCATGATATATTTACAAAAGCAAGACTAGCTCCCTGTATCTGATTTAGCCTAATGGTGTATTTTTCTGACTCTAGTGCACAGGGTTCTGGGTTCAATACTTGGCAGTGGTGTCTTTTTCCTTAATGTTACATGACTGCAATGCATGATATATTTACAAAAGCAGTACTAATTCCCCAGCACTGATTTGGCCTAGTGGTGCTTTTCTCTGCCTCTAATGCACAGGTTGCTGGATTTGAGACTTTCCATGGCTGGTTATTTTGTTGCTGGGCAGATAGAGTGATTAAAGTAGTTTTAAGTGGTTTGCACAGTTTTCCATGATGCATCACTATGCCAAGCGGCGTTTAGGTCTGCCTAACTTCACTTATCCCCACTTAAACCTGCCCAATTTCCAAAAAAAAAAAGAAAAGAAAGAAGGGGTGATAAGAAAGTGGTGAAATGGGGACAATCAGAGGGAAAAACACTATGGAAGGCAGCTAGGGATGTGCAGAATGGGTGTAGGAAAAGACCATAGCTCTCCATTTCTTGTGCAGCAAAAGATGTGCATGATGTGGACAATTTTGAATTTAGAGCCTCACACCCCACAGGGAGGGGTGTGGGTGACATAAATTTGTTGATTAATTCATGGGGAAATTGACTAATGTCAGTGTACGTGGGGGCGAAATGGAGAGCTATGTATGGGACAACATTTTTTTTGGACAGATGCCCTTTTTTTAAGGTAAGAGTGGGATGTTGGGGAAGGGTTGTAGGTACATTTGGAGAGGTATGTTGGGTATGAGAGGTTGCATTTGCAGACAGACAAGATAGCAGACAGGGGCAGTGTATGACATATGAGGAGGATAAACACCTTGGACGGGGAGGGTGGTTGGGAATCAGAGGACCAAGTGCCCCCAGATGGAAATAGTGGGTCTGAAGTCCCTGCCTATGGACAGTCTCCACTGCCCCTTCATGACCCAGAAGATAGCTGTGCTAAGGGCTGGGTGCTGGGTCCAGCCTTCCCTTGAGGTGCACTAGTCTGCCCTCTATCTGGTGCAGGCAGTCATCCAAATCTCACTGGATGACCCTGGCACCATACCTCGAAACTGGTATCGGGTGACAGGGTCCAGTCCATGTCCACACCCACTGAGGGGTGGGCCCTGTTCCTTGAGGCAGTTTTACCCGAGGGTGGTGCAGGAGCACCGGAGGAGGAAGCTCGAGGTTGGGTCTCACATGTCCTGGGACCCAGTGCCACGGAAAGGTGAGGAGGGACAGGCGTATTGGTTAGTCATGAACAAAACATTTCAACGTTAGTTACAACAGCATGCATGGGTGCTCCAATTCATAGATTAGTACTAGGCTAACTGCCCTTGTGAGCCATTTTAAGCCTAGCTAATTATCCCTTGTGAGACTCAAACCCTGCATGTTGTGTTTGTAAGGCAAACTTCTTAACCATTAGGCCACCCTCCTAACCCAGAGCAATAGAACAATAGAATTGAATAAAATTGTATAGCAAATGGAACACATGCATAAATGGAATAACAATCATTATTGTAACAGCATGCCAGTAACAGTTATGGCAACAGGCTAACAACAGTGGAATTTCAACAAGGTATGTTAGTATACAACCATTGAAATATATGAACAATAATGCAAGTACCAACATTAGGTTTTGAGAACAACATATCCGTAGTATATGAATAATAATCAATGATGCAGATAAGTGGTGGGGGGGGGGGACATTCCATTAACAACTGTATAGGCTATATTTTTCACAACAATAAGGTTAAATACTCTACAGGTTTGCCCTTACTTTACATCTACCTGTGCCTTGTAGCTTCTGTAGTATGTACATACCTGTTAAGCTCTCAACCTGTAATGGTATGGGCGACGCTGTGAGAATTATAGGCACATAACTACAGGGGACTCATACATGTCAGGGTTACATATATGACTAATAAGGTGTGTCCTGCACTGATGTTGTGTGAGTGTGCTACTGGCATACTGCAACTGGATTTATATCTATTTCCAAGACTATTGGCAACAGCGATCACTAGGCAGGACAGTGTGACACTTGAGAGACATGTATCGGGAAGAGTGCATTGTATATGTACCTATCCACCTGTCATTTGAAGGCATGAGGTTGGACTATCGGTACACATTCACAGACACAGCAGGTATACACTAGTACATCTGTATACAGTTTATTAGTATACCCTTCATGCAACTAATACAAACATTTCTTTACCTGTAAGCCCTGTGGAGAAAATATCTGTTAACACTACATGACTATTTCTACAAATAGTCAGGACTACTTGTCTTTAACTACAAATACATCTTATTACCAGTCCCTGGATTCAGACCATGGTCTGTGTGTGTGTGCAAAAATGAACAGCCTATTCATTTCTTATCACACTGAGCTACCGGGCCACTGCTGTCAGCTGCTTGACTGATTTGTGCCTAAAAGTCACTTGGTTACAAAGTCTGATCTGGTAATATCAGTAGAGTGTCACAGAAGACTGCAGTGACAGTTGAACATACATACATGAGATTCATGCATGACAGAGTTATCTGGTGAACTGTGTATTAATACCTCTAATGCAGGTGTACACATGTAACCCCTGGTGGATGGGGATATATGTGATCTGTACAGACCATAGCATGGTGCTGGGTTGCATACCCGAGCCATATACATTTGCACATTGTATATTTGCAATCTCCACCTATTACAGTCTCATACTTGCCTGGATCAGCGTACCTATATTCAGGAATACATATAGCTGAAATGCACAGGTTAACACAAGACAATCCTGAGGCAAACACACTATAATACATTACACATTACTATTCAAGGTTCAGATCTTAGTGCAGAACATGTATTGAATTACATTGTATCTTGTTTTACAGCTCCACATCTACACTTTAGCATAGCAGTTCTTTATCAGCCACACGTCGCTCAATTCATGGTGTCATAGCCATATTTGCTGTGGTGCACCTGTACAATTGTATTTCTTCAATAACAGATCAGAATAAATGCAACAGTTGCTGGAAATAACTTTATTGAGGGTGATAAGACACAGTGGTTTATTACATTCAACATTCTGACTTCAGTTGTACTGCATATCCTGTAGATGATGAATGAATGTCATTTATTACCTTCACAGTTTCAATCACAGTGTACTTTATTACAAGATCCTTAGCATTACTACTGTATATACTTATGTCACTCCTACACAGTATTAGTACAGTATTAGCTTTCTTTTATCAATAGTAGCTTTTTTGATGCCTTCATCTGTATTGCACAGTACCTGGCATTACTCACTTATATCAATGTGGGTCTAAGAACACATTTATTGCAGTACACCCAGAACACACTATACCTACTGGCAGTAAATGATATATTCTTTCTTATTTATTGTACTATATATTGCATGATAGATCTCTACTCATCACACTATCAGTGCATCCTCACCAGGTGCCCGGTGTGGGCCTCTACATTGCGATTCCTCTCCTCTGCAGCTGTAGGGAGAAAACACACCATTATGTGTACCTGTCTATCAAATATTCATGGTAGAATTTGGTAAAGCAATGATTTGTATACTTACAAACTGCTGGGGCATTCCCGTCCTAAGCATCTTGGATCCATTGGGCCAAAAGTGTCCCCTTCTTCTGCTTCAGGTCATCATAGGTTCATAGCTTCATAGGTAGGTACTAGGCTATTTACCCAAGGGCCTAAGTAAGCCTAGCCAACAAGGTTCCCTGGCTTACGCCAACCAAGAAAGTTAATTTCCTGCACCCCTGTCGAGCAGAGCCACAGAAGTGATCCTCGGGGTGTATTTCCTATTTCCCATCCACTCATCAAGATTTTTCTTGAAGACTGCTAATGAGAAACTTTGCTTGACATACATGGGTAGCCTGTTCCAGAGTATAGGAAGTCTCTGGGACAGGAATCTATGCCTCCAGCATGTCCTGTTTATTGTGGTGACAAGGTTTTGGTCCCTAGAGTGTGTAGCTCAGAGGGATTGGGATTTCTTTAGGTGTAGCATGTCCAACAGCTCTGGGTTTAACATAGCTTTATATGCGAGGCAGAGATCTCCTCAGAGTCGGCAATATGCTACAGAGTAAAGCTGGAGTTTTTTGAGACAGTCAGAGTAGGGCACCTGTTTGAGGCCAGTAATCCTCTTTGTGAGGTACTTCTGTGGCCTTTCCAGCTGCTGCAAATGTCTTATGAGGTACATTACAAAAGGGGCGTTGTACTCTATAATGGGTCTGATGAGCACCAAGAAGAGGGGAACAATGACCTCTTTTGCCCTGGATTAGAACCCTTTTGTGATGAGGTGTGCCACATAAAAGGATTTCCTGACTGTTGTGGTGATGTGATTATCAAAGGAGAGACTACTGTCCACCTGGGTCCCAAGGTCTCTATCACGCACTCGGTGTTAAGTAGAATGCCATTTATGTGGTAGTTCATGGGTACATAATTTTTACCAAAGGGGATGACAATGCACTTGTTGGCATTGAGCTTGAGGCCATGCCTCTGACACCAGGCATCTGTCTCAGTGAGGTCCTTCTGTAGGATGTCAACATCATTTGGGGACTCAACAATGGCTCCTAGTTTGCAGTCATCTGCGAACTTTGCTAGCCAGAGGCCTTCTTTGTCAGCCTGTACTTCAGAGAAGTAGATACCAAACAGGTGAGGTCCCAAGACTGAACCCTGTGGTACTCCACTTGTCACTAGTTTGAAGTCAGATTTGGAGTCTGCAACCTTTACAGCATGGGTTCTGTCAATAAGCCACTTGGCAACCCATTTTGTGATGTAGGGATTTATACCTACTTTAGTGAGTTTATCTCTAATACCAAAATGGGAGATGGTGTCAAAATCCTTGGTGAGGTCAAGAAAGCTGTGTGAACCACCTTACCCTTGTCTATGGCTTTGGTGACTGCCTCATAGAGGTCGATCAGGTTCAGTAGGCATGATCTACCTTTCGCAAACCTGAACTAGGTGGGGTTCAGAGTTTGGAGGTTATCAATGTCTTTGTTTATGAGTTCCATGATGATACGTTCCATGGCCTTACAGACCAGGCTCGTCAGGCTAAGAGGGCGATAGTTCTCAGGATCAGTGGTGGCTCCCCCTTTGTCGAGTGGGATAACTGTTGCTGTGCACCATTCAGTGGGCACAAAGCCTGACATGAGACTATGATTGAACATGGCGCTGGGGTGGAGAGCCAGTTCGTTCTGAAGTTCATGTAAAATGCAGCATGGGATGTTGTCTGGTCCCATGGATGCTGTGTGTTTGGTTTTAGAGAGTGCAGCTTTTACCTGCATAGATGTGATTACAGGGACTCTGCATTCTTCCTGTATAGATATGGGCACTTTAGGGGTGAGAGGGGGGGGGGGTAAAGTTAGCACTGAACCTATCTGCCAGGATGTTGGCAATATCAGTTGGTTCTGTAATTTTCATGCCATTGTGCTGTAACTCAGAGCAGATCTGGATGTTACCATTGAGATTCTTGACATAGCTATAGAATGCTTTATGGTTGCCCTTAGAATCAGTGGCGATTTTGTTTTTGTAGCTAGCTTTGGAGGATCTTATAAGGGATCTCAGCTTCTTACTGAGGCTGACCAGGGAGCTCCTCCACTCATGGGATTTTACTCTCTTTTGCAACAGTTTCTTCCTTCTGTTGAAGAATTTGTTTATAGCAGGGGACCACCAGATTGGCTTCCTTTTTTTGGAGGATAGCTTCTTGGTTCTGTTTGGGATAGCATGATCCATGCACTCATGTAAGTGCTTATAGATTGCATTTGTGTAGGATTCAGCAGTAGTAACTCTATTGTCCATCTGCATGGGTATCATGAAGTTCACCACTTCTGTCTTAAGAAGCATGAAGTTGGCTTTGGAGAAATTTTTTACCGTGGTTTCCTTAATGGTGGGTGGGGGCGGGATGCATATATCTAGGGTGATTAGCTTATGGTCGGATCTGAACAATGAGGAGTTAACTTTGGGTGTGGAACACCGATCACTCATGTTGGCAATGACTAGGTCTAGGATATTGTTGCCCCTGGTGGGGGTATGGATAAGTTGATCCAGGGCATTGGAATTTAAGAATTCCAGAAAGCGTTGAGCAAAGGAGTTGGTACATGAGTAGTTTTTCCAGTTAATGGTGGGATAGATGATGATGCACCTGTTCACCAGTGCAGGGGTTCCAATGGCATTGGTGAGTTTGTGTGTCAGACAGTCCCAGGCCTTGGACTTGTATTCTGGTACTGGCCCTGCAGCAGTCTGTCATCATGGTGTTGAACAAGGAACCCAGCCATGACTTTGGACTCCAATGTGCCCCAGTGCTGTGCCTGAAAATGCACTCCCTCTCCAGCTCCTACCATAGTTCCTGCTCGGGTCAAAATCCAACAGGTTCTGGCTGTAACCCCACCTGTGCAGCTTAAATAAGGCTAGTTTCCCATCCTTTGTTGCCATTGGACTGTTTTTAAAAATGCTAAGCACAGCTCAGCAATGCTCAAATCTGCTAAGCTGATTTGGGCAGTGCTTAAAGTGGCAAAGGCTTAGCAGTGCTTAGCGGTGCACAAATCTGCTTAGCTCAGATGAGAACTGCTTAGAAGGGGACTGATTAGCAGTGTTCAAACTGGCTAAGCAGAGCTAAGAATTGCTGATTATTGTTAAGACAGGTTCTGTTTAAGTATTGCTTAGCATGGCTTGGCAGTGCTTAGCAAAATTTAGCTAAGGGCAAACAACAGTTTTACATAATAATACAAACATATATTGCTATTAATTACTCATGATTGGTACTTTATTATTATGTGTTTGTATTGTACTTTAATTACACTACTTTGGTGTGTAACTGAACTGTTTTGGACACTTGTGTTTAACTGAAGCTTTTCACTTCATATCCCCACTGCACTGGGATCCTGGACCAGCTGCAGTAACCTGATTGACAAATATTAATAACTAGGGCAATAAAAAATAGAAATAGAAATAGAAATAGAAATGTTTTCTGATGTAAAAGCTGAATGGCCTGTCTTGTTATTCAAACAGTGCAACTACTGTATACGAAGCCGTGACTCTAACAATTCAGCTAACTCGGCTGTAAAGATTTCAGCTATACATTTCTATATAGTTTTTCATTATGTTTAAGCACTGCTGAGCAACATGCCATGCCACTCAAGCATGCTATGCTATACTTAAACTTGAAAAAAAAAGGAAAAAAAGAAAAAGCAAAGAACTAAACATAAAAGGAAAAATCACACTGGGACATGTAATTTCTGTGCTGTACGGCACTCTGACAGAACATGGAGTATGTTATGGACACTACAACACACCCCCTGTGTGACATAAATAAAAAATATAATTCATAAGTGTCCAAGGACACTTTCTTTCATGTTTTAGTGCCATACGTCACTTTGACAATGCAAGGGGTGTGTTACAGACACTGTAACGCACCCCCTGTTTGAAATACATATAAATGCTTATAATAAGTGTCCAAGGACACTTTCTTTACTCTTTTAGTGCCATACGCCACTTTGACAATGCCGGGGTGTGCTACAGACATTGTAATACACTCACTGTGTGACATAAATAAATATATGAATGAGTGTCCAAGGACACTTCAGTTGAATCATTTATTGCAGGGGGTGTGTACACATCTGCAGGCACTGTAATACGGGTCTATATTATGTTATCGAATACTTACAGCATCAAACGTTATATTGTCGACATCATATGTTCAAAGTTGTAAATATTCAAAAATTAAAGGGGCAATCTCCATAGAGAAGATCTCCGTTTACTGCACTGTAGTGCAATCTCGGAGTTGGTATATATAAAGAATGGGGGTAGGGGGTGCAGGGGGGCTTGCCCACCTGCTTAAAACATTCAGGTAAGTTTTTCCTTTTTTAATTTTTTTTGTTTTATTTTCGAATATTTACAACTTCGAACATACCCCCTAGCACTGATTCAGTAACCATGTATATGTCTCTCCCTCAGTAGTGCACCTTCGTTAATATGCTGCAGACACAGCCACCATACACCGTGTAGGAATTACACTATTCCTACATGGAGTTTATTAAATCTGGGGGTTTATCTGTTGATATGTATTGTCATCATTTGTAAACCTTTGTTGATGTTTTACTATGTGATCTATTTGCATTTATTCTGTTAAACTGCTTAAAACCATTGTAATTTTTCTTATCTGATTTTTGTACCTTTTCAACATTTATTATACTTGAAACTTTTTCCCTGGGTCTTCCCTGAAAAAAGGACAACTTATGCTAAGATGAATGGACAAGCTCAGTAAACAAATGCTATTAAATAAATAAACTGCTCTCTATGTTGAAACAAGACAAACTGCAATAGACTGTACTTTGTTGCTTTTTCTGCTGAATATCCTTCAATAAATACCTGGTTTTACTGCATGAATATGTGTTTGGTGTCCCTTTCCTGGAAGCCATAGGAATATGTTTGTGTATACACAAACACACACACACACACACACACACACACACACACACACACACACACACTCACAGACAAGCCTATATACATATACATATACATATACGTATACAGAGAAAAAGGAAACCAGACATATCATGTTGCCATGATGTCATTAATTAACCAAGTGTTATTGTAGCACAGCCAATGGTGGGTACATCGACATAAGCACAGTTCAGTAGGGGTTTTGTTACATGGCAGGGTTGGCTACTTTAATGAAATTATTCACTAAGTATGACTCTCAAGTGAGATGTATATGCATAAATGGCAAAAGCAGTTCTGAAACTTTCAAAACAGGGGTGTCAATTTGTGTGTACAGTTATAGTCAGTTATTTGAAATACATTCACACATTCACACACACACAAACATATATACACACATATATGGATACATACACACACACACACACACACACACACACACGCACACACACACACACACACTTATGCACACACACACACACACACACACACACACACACACACACACACACACTTATGCACACACACACACACACACACACACACACACACACACACACACACACACACACACACACACACTTATGAATACACATACACACATACATACACCAACACAACACAGGGTACATTATTTTACTCTGTGCACATCTGCTTCAGAGTGCCCAGTCCCCTAACTGTCATGCACAGTTCACAGTGTTCCTCTTTTGTGCACCACTTGTCATCAGAACTCAAATAACTCTCTCAGTGCAAGCACTACTGAAGTGCTCAGTAAATTATGCCTTTTCCTCTGGGGTGAATTAAATGGCTGCTGACAGAAACATTGTTTTATTTATGAGTGCTGCACCTATCAGAACCCTGACTGAGGGCTTTTTCATACTATGTTGTGTCTGCACTGTTTAACTAGTTTCTATGAATCTGGTTGTAGATATATCTGCACAGGTAATGCAGGGTATAGTGTAGAGGTAATAGTAATGAGAATAAAAAACAGGAAAAAATTAAAGTAGCATCTACCCCAGACGGCATGTATGGAAGGAATAAAAGAATTTGCAAAATGGCACAGGCAGTTCAATATTTTCATTAAAGTATCTCAAGGGAATTCACAGTTTTAGAAAGTATAGTTTTTTCAAAGAAAGAGATACATGAGAACAAGTGGGTGCAGTGGAATTCTCTATAATCAAATAAAATATGAGCACGTTTTCATCTTTTTGTACAAGAATGTGAAACTTTATTGAAAGACTTCCTGAAGTGGTGGTACCACCATAAACTCTGGAAGAATTCTAAATGCAAGGGTGTCTTAATGTAGATAGGAAGAGAAAAATAACTGTAAGAAGAAAAATATGCAGCTTGTTCCGATGGTAGACAGACAGACTAGGTCATCCAGTGGTTATGTGTGACTTAAGTATTTACATTTCTATTTATCTCCTGTTTATTACTTTAACTATGTACTCACTTGAAGACTTCGGAGAAGAGGTAGATTTGTCGTGTCACCTGTTAAACACAGTGAGTCACTGAAGCTGTGGTGAATGTTTTCTAATATTAAATCACAAGTTATTAGTATTACCCTTTTGAATGTTAAACATAGCATACAGTTAACAGATGGAAAGAAATGTTTTTTTGCAGATTGATACCCAACCTTTAATTTGCTTATATACTCTGTGATAAGCAGCAACATTCACTGAATTAATTAATCTTCCTCAAAATCCTGAAGAACTGAATGAATCATAAAATGTGGAAACACAAAAGTTTGAAACTCAAATGACAGAAACAAACATAATTAAACTACAGTGGCATATGTGCAATTAATAGAGGGGAGGCGTGCCTGTACTCCTCAAGCCCTTATATAATTACTTGTACAATAATTCCTACTCTGGGCTATACTACCTCAGGTTAAAAGCAAATAAAGATGGGTTGTGCTTACCATCCCCTGTGGTTCTGTAACCTTAGCATGAGAATAAGCAAATCAAGTGGGCACTTGGGAAAAGCATGGAGTGCAGAAGAGTTCACCCCTGCAGTAACTTTAATTGCAGTGCTGTTTAATAAAGAGTTTTTTTTTTTTGGTCATATGATGTTCTGACTCCTAGTGTCCTTTTATCTTCAGGATTTTCCATTGAAGAGTCATTCATAGCTCATTCTTTTATTGCTCTTGATCTTGCAGGAAAATCTAACTTAATTGGTGCAGTGAAAACATACAACCAAAAAGGGAACATAGTCCACAACTAGGCAACATCAAATTGAATAGGATAGGATTCAGCACAATTAGAATTACATATCTAGTTTTTATAGGAGCATTATTAGTGTATGCATGTGAACATATTGTGGCAGCATAATATATACACACCAGCAAGTTACCAAACAAATTACAAATAAGAAGATGATATATAGATATCAAGCAGAAATAAAACAAAGACCATAAAGTAAGGGAATGTATGCAATAGCATATACAGAAGAAAACTGAGTATTGTTTCTTCAGATATCTAGGCCTTACTTTTACTTGAACCATGGTTCTTGTCCTCAACAGACTGAAAAAAAACGTACCTGTAACTTAAGATGTCATAAGTACAACAAAATCAGTTCATAACTTAAAATCTAATTTAGCCATCCCACAATGCACTGTAAATAAAATATGCTTTCCACTCTACAATGGTAATAGGAAGAGTCTATAAAATAACTTGACTTAAATTTGAATCAAGCCAGATTCAAATGCTAACAAGGCAGCCTCAAAATATTTTACTAACAGGTGACTCCATTGTGCATAAAACAGGTGCATAGGCTCATACTAGCCAATTACTTCAGCAGACCATTAAGAGGTTAGCCAAGACAAGTCAGTCATTTGTTCACTTTATCACTAATGAAACAAGATAGCAATCCAGGGATTAACTTATGGATCCCCACCCACTGCTCAAGATATATTTTAAACACAGCTTGGGAGATATATTTTTTATGTTTTCTGACATAGGGTGGAAACCTTTTTCATAGGTAGTGGAATTTTTGAGAGTGAGTGAGAGCTATATATTTTATTTCAATGTAGGTATATGTCCTTAGAGCAGAACAGTTGCTATGTTATCTTGTGCTATGCAAAAAAAAAAAAAAAAGAAAAGAAAAGAAACCTTCACAAAGATGAAGAAACTGAAAACCTTTTTTCTTAAAACTATGCTGGTATTGCACTCCCATACATTTACCATATAGTAATCATACCTCCAATACCCTCTTCACCTGAGGCAGTCACCCTAGCCTTGGTGTGGTTGTTGGTGGCATTACCAATATTTTGGATATGAAATAGGTCGAATAGGACAGGGTCCTTCACAGAACTAAGCACCAAGCAGAGGTCAACAGGCAGTATAACTAAAGACGGACACACCATAAATCTTCTTTGATAGGAATCATTGTTTATTTCATGCTGTGTAAAATGCCTGGATAGCTAACCACCAAAGATGCATTATATTCTATTGTGCATCTTATTATGGAGGAATAGAAAGGACATTAAATTACTTGGTTCTGGAGAATTTTTTTTAGCAATTCTTTATGTTAGGTTATATTAAGTAGATACATTTCCTAATGGTAGCTGATGCATGGTGACCAGACAATAGCTTGTGTCCATGATTGTGCCTACATCTATAATAACAGTATCAGCTCTGAAGGGGTATTACCAAATTGATACAACTAGGGGGTGTTCTTGTTTCTCAAAACCACTATACTGCATTTTCTGTGCTGAACTTTAGACCATGGTCTTAATATAAGACTCAGTATTATTTAGGCCCTCCCTTGCAGCTATCAGACAGGTATCAGTTAAAGAATTAATCACAATGCCAATTTGCAGTCATAAACAGACTTTGTCAGCAAATGAACCTTGATGCCAGCCTAGAACTCGGTGAATTATATACTGAAGAGGCATATACCCAGAACAGAATACTGTGCTATGCCCTTGCACTGCTTATGAGCCTTTTAAAAAAATGCATGCCACCAAACTTCACTGCCTGGGTTCTGTTTGTTGACAGTGCGGTGGGTTACACTTGTGTTGACATTTAAGCAGATGTGTTTATTTATGATACTAAAGTCTGAGACAGTGTCAAGAACCTTGGTCAGATCAAGGTCTGTACTGTATACTAACTGCTCTTTATCTTGTATTTTTGTTCTTCTTATGAAGAAGCCCAAAAAGTTCAGGAGATACGACCTGTCTCTCACAAAGCCAAATTGGTTGGGCTCAGAAAAATTACAAGTGCCCTACAATATTATTTATGTGTTTTAGTATATGTTCCATTAATTTAGTAATAATATTAGTAAGACTAACATGGTAGCAGCTCCCCAGGACAGTACTAGAGCCACCTTTGTGTATGGGAACCACTGTGACACTTCAACCTTAGGCATGTATCCAGTGGAGAGGTATGGGTTTCATTTGTTTATAAGAGGATCTGTAATGCTGTCCTTAGTATTAAGTGACAGACAGTCTGATATCCTGACTAGTCCTATAGAACTAGTGGTATTAGAGGCATAGTCATCATCCAGGCAGCCATGAAGGATATTTATATTTCTTGTATAACTCCTGCCTTTTTGGTTTTGAGGGAGTGCAAATGAAGATCCTCAAGGATTTAGTGGGGTAAATTTCAAATTAAATCTCTCTGCAAGTACATGGGAAATGTCTTCCAAATCTGAAAAGGTAGTGCCATTAAAGATAATCTTGCTGTATTATAAATATTACTCTATAGATTCTTAACAAAGTTAAAGAAGTCCTTATGATTTTCTTTGGAGGACAAAGTCGAAATATCTAGCTCATAGTTAGCTTTGCAGGATTTGATCTAAGTAGAACCTTTTGAGATTGCCCTTACAAAGAGAGGCACTGAACATATTTCTTAGCAATAGTTTTTATTATTATTATTATTATATTGTAGAGCCTGATGATAGCAGTATTCTACTGTAGGGGCTTATTTTTAAATTTGCCTTCATACTTGTTGCTCATGTGGACAGATGTTTCAGTGCAGAAAATCCTACCTGTTTAAGCAAACTAGATTTTAGCTTTACTACAAAATCATCTACTAAAGTACAGATTTTCTTTTAAGTCTGACTCAGTGGCACAGACAGACAAAGGATTAACCATGACAGAGATGACCCAGAATAAGGCATAAACTTGGGTGAATGAGGAGCCAGGTGAGGGAGGATAGAAGTTTGCCTCCAATGTCTAGTTTGGCCTGCTGCAATGCTGATACCTCATGGACAAAGAGATGCATACCATGCAATACTGTGGGTCAAGGATGCATCCTTGGCTCTATAAAAGGACATCCATATAGCAACTTTTATAGAGCATAGGCAGGAACTTGCATTCCCACAGCAGAAGGGACAGCAGGCGCTCATGGCATCCACCAGGGGAGGAGTTCGACAAGAAACTAAATGTGGATAATGAGCTGACTAAATTCAAAAGTCCCTTCCATCTTGAAGACCCCACTGCTTATGTGGAATGACTTACCACTAAATTTTATCTAAGTGTAAATAGCTGCATAGATACATCTGTCCCCCACATAAGTAAAACCGATGTCATGTTTAAAAATAAAATCCTATCGTGGAACCCTAATATAAACAGGTTCTGTAACAAAAGAAAAATGTAATTGCATGGACAAAATACATTTAACCTTCAAGATTCCAGAACAGGTCTTGCTAAACTTAACAGGAAATCCAGATCCTTAATAAATCAACCAAAGTCAAATATGAAAAAAACACAAGAAAAATTTAGCTTGGCCAAGCTAGAGTTTTCACTGTTTGATACCTTAAACCTCCTATAATACAGGGTCAATGGATATATTGCAAAGGACCCCTTAAGGACATCAAGCATTTCAGCTGTTTGTCTTCTGAATGTCCATGATATTTTTCCTTTTTGAGTCTTTATAGACAGATTCATGACAACAAAGCCAAATGCCACTAGCTGTGGACATGCACGTCTTGGGCTTCTTATGACTTCAACTATCCAAATAGGTAAAATAAAGAAATTATTAAGCAAGCTAAAACCTACATCTTTTGCCACTGACAAACTACCAAACTAGCAGCCAATGTCATCTGTTACCCAGCATCAATTCTGATTAATAGATCTATATCAGAGCAGTACATACCTAAAATCTGGAAAATCCACTACATAATTCCTCTTCACAAAGGATACAAGTATGACTCTGTCATTGTCCATGTGGGTATGAATGACCTGAGAAGTACCTCCCTGGACTACATGAAAAGTGACATGGAGGAGCTCTCGGATTATGTGGCCCAGGCAGGTATGACTCTAGCCCTGAGCAACATCCTACCATCGCCCAGAATGATACCGCAGTACAAGCAGAAAATGATTGACTTCAACAATTGGCTACATTTCTGGTGTAATTCTAAGGGGATTCAGTATCTGTCTGCTTGCCATGACATGTTTGACAGACCTGATGCTTTGACAGAGATGGCCTGCATCTGTCACCTCTAGGTTTCTGGATACTGGCTAAGGCTCTTGCCACCCCTATAGTGCCTTTTTTAGGTGGTGTTCCAAAGACCAAATTACCACCATAACAGCTATAAATAAATGCAATCTGAGGGTCATGCTGCTCAATGTTAGAAGTCTAAATCTCAAGATGCACTCACTCGAAGAACTCCTCAAAATTGAGAACATTGACAGTTGTACTGCAACTAAGACCTGGTTTAAAGCAGCAGAAAGCACCCATGCGCTACCTGGGTATAACCCATTCCACACCTTTTGTCCCCAGAAAATGGACTGAAGCTCCATATGGGGTTGCGTCTCCATATTCACAAAAGATATGCACACATCCAAACTAGTAGCGCAGCATAACACATCAGAGATACGTCAGGTACAGCTAACAGTGGTTAAGATGACGATTCAGGTCGTAGCCTGCTAAAGGTCCCCAGCCATGTCCCAAGACTCTCATTCCACATTCCTAAGCACCCTGGAAACTAATAGGGTCCAATCCAACACTCTCATACTGGGTGACTTCAACTACCCCTCCATCAACTTGGAAAACTACTCATGCACCAATACACTTGCCCAATGTTTCCTGGAATTTATTAATTCCAATGCGCTGGAGCAGCTCATTCTTACCCCACTAGAGGAAGCAACATCCTTGACCTGGTTATTACTAACATGGGCAACAGTTGCTCAACACCAATAGTCAATTCCTCCCTGTTTAGATCCGACCACAAACTAATTACCATAGAAATCCACATGTCACCCACACCACCAGCAAAGGTAACCACCATGAAAAACTTCTCCAAAGCTGACTTTGGGCTCCTAAAAACAGAGGTGGCTAACTTCACAGCACCCATGCAAATGGAAAATAGGTGCATGGCCGCCGAATCATACACCAGTGCACTGTATGAACATGTACATAAATGTATGGAACAGCCAAACCCAACAGAACCAAGATGCTCTCCTCCAAAAAAAGGAAGCCAATTTGGTTGTTCCCTGCCATTAACAAACTCTACAACAGAAGGAAGAAACTGTTGCAGAAAAAGGTGAACTCCCAAGATTGGAAAAACTCCATTATTAGCCTCAACAAAAAGTTGAGATCCCTCATTATAGCCTCTAAAGCTAGCCATGAAGGCAGAATTGTGGCAGACACTAAAAACAAACACAAAGCCTTCTAAGTTATATCAAGAATCTCCATGGCAATTCCCAGATTTGCTCTGAGTTACTGCACAATGGTACCTCCTATACTGAGCCAAAAGATATTGCCAACATACTGGCCAACAGATTCAGTGCCAACTTTACCACTCTATCCCCCCAAGGACCAATCACAATACTGAAATAATGCCAGACACCCAGCATTACTGCAGCACAGGTTAAAGCCACATTGTCCAAGGCCAAGAATACAGCTTCCATGGGACCTGACAGTATTCTTGGTTGTGTTCTACATGAGCTACAAAGTGAACTGGCACCACACCTCTGTGCCCTGTTCAATTACAGCCTCACCTCTGGCTTTGACCCTACAGAATGGCACACTGCTACATTCATCCCTCTCCATAAAGGGGGAGTGACTACAAACCCTGGGAATTATAGCCCAATTAGCCTGACAAGTCTGATATGTAAGGCTATGCAGCACATCATCATGGACCTTATTAACAAGGATGCAGGGAATCTTCAAACTCTGGATCCCATGCAATTTGGTTTTGTGAAGGGTAGTTCATGCTTGCTCAACCTGGTTGACCTCTTTGAGTCAGGCAACAGAGCTGTGGATGAGGGCAAGGAAGTTCATATAGCCTATCTCGATCTGGCCAAGGTCTTTGATACCATTCCCCACTCAGGAATTACTGACAGAGCCACCAAACTAGGCATCAACCTTTATATCACTAGGTGGGTTGCAAATTGGCTCACAGATAGAACCCACAGTGTGAAAGTAGCAAAGTCCAAGTCAGACTGCCGACCAGTCACAAATGGAGTCCCACAGGGATCAGTCCTGGGTCCTCTCCTGTTTGGCATCTACTTCTCAGATGTCCAGGCCATCACAGTGGTACTCTGGCTGACCAAGTTCGCTGATGCTTGCAAGCTGGGAGCCAATATTAACTCCCCAAGTGATGTAGACATCCTACAGAAAGGCCTCACTGACACAAATGACTGGTGTCGAAATCATGGCCTTAAGCTTAATGCCAAAAAATGCATCATCATTCCATTTGGAAAAAACTCAGCTCCCACTAATTACCACATTGATGTTAGCCCAATGAACACTGAAGGCATTATAAGAGATATGGGGACACAGGTTGACAGCAACCTCTCCTTCGACCACCACATTGCCACTGTGGTCAGAAAGTCCTTCTATGTGGCACATCTCATTATCAAGGGTTTTGCATCCAGGAAGAAAGAGTTCATCCTCTCTCTCTACTTTTCCATCATTAGACCAATCATCGAGTATAATGCCCCATTTGGCATGTACCTCACTAAACGCCTGCAAAAGCTGGAATGGACACAAAAGTACCTCATGAAGAGGATCCTAGGCCTTAAACACATGGCCTACATGGACAGACTCAAAAAACTCTAGCTTTTCTCTGTCTCATATCATCTATTAAGAGGCGATCTCTGCTTAACTTACAAGGCCATGTCTGACCCAGCCCTGTTAGAAATGTTACACCTAAAGAAATCCCAGTCCCTCCACACCACATGCTCCAGGGACCTCAACCTCATTAACACAATCAACAGAACATGCTGGAAGGACAGATTCATAACCCAGAGACTCCCCATGCTCTGGAATAGACTTCCCATACATGTCAAGCAGAGCACCTCACTGGCCCTTTTTAAGAGAAATCTTGATGAGTGGATGGGAAATAGAAAGTTCATCCCAGGGATCACTACAGTGGCTGTACTTGATAGTATGTTTTGTTGATTGTGGTAATGAGGTTGAGGTATATGGAGCATGTGGTGTGGAGGGATTTCTTTAGATGTAGCATTTCTAACAGAGCTGGGTCAGACATCACTTTGTAAGTCAAGCAAATATCATCTCTATGTAGGCAATATGAAACAGAGAATAGCTGGAGTTTTTTTGAGTTTGTCCTCATACAGGACAAGTGTTTAAAGCCTAGGATCCTCTTTGTGAGGTACTTTTGTGGCCTATCCAGTTGTTGCAGGTGTCTAGTGAGGTACATGCCAAATGAGTCATTGTACTCGATGATTGGCCTAATGAGGGAATTGTAGAGAGAGACAATGACCTCTTTCTTCCTTCCTTGAAGCAAAACCCTTAGTAATAAGATGTGCCACATAAAAAGACTTTCTGACCACAGTGGCAATGTGGTGGTCAAAAGAGAGGTTGCTGTCGACCTGTGTTCCCAGATATCTTATAATGCCTTCTGTGTTCAGTGGACTACCATCAATGTAGTAATTCAAGGGAACTTGTTTTTTACCAAAGGGAATGACAACACATTTTTTGGCATTGAGCTTAAGGCTATGGTTCTGACACCATTCTGTCGGATGTCAACATCACTTGGGGAGTTAATAATAGCTCCCAACTTGCAATCTTCTGCGAATGTTGTCAGCCAGAGTCCCTTTGTGTTGGCCTGGACTTCAGAGAAGTAGATTCCAAACAGGAGAGGACCCAGGACCGAACCCTGTGGGACTCCACTCGTGACTGGTCTGCAGTCCGACTTGGAGTCAGCTACTTTCTCACTGTGTTTCAGGTAATAATAGTTTAAAATGTGACAAGCATATATCACTTGCAATTAAAAAGGCCCACATTAAATTGTGTTGTCTTTACAGGATTAAGATCTACCTAACCAACTCTTCCAGAAAAGCAAACGCCAGGACCCACCTGCTATCCACCCTATTATATGCCTTCCCCATTCTCACAAAAACTCAAAATTATTCTATCTTAATGTATGTTGTTGGATTAACATCAAAAATGAATTCATTGTATAGTATGCTTCTTTATCATCTATAGAATTTTATGATCTGTATAATTTTGTGCTGTTATACTGCATACATTTATGTGGAGCTTTTCTCCCCCAGCCTCTACTGAAAATGGGCAACTAACCCAGTCAGATTTCCCCGGAAGACAAATGTTAAATAAAATTAAATAAAATCAAATAAATAAATTAATTAAACCTCCTGTAACAGAGGCACATGGGATATATGCAAATGATCCATTAAAGGGTATCAAGTGTTTCAGCTGTATGGCTTTTGAATGTCTATGACTTTTTCTTTTTTTCTTTTTTGTGTCTTTATGAACTGATACAGGCTAACAAAGTCAAATGCCACTAGCTGTAGACATGCATGTTCCGGCCTTCTTATTACCTTTTCAGCACAGCATAAGTGGACTGTTTGGCTATATTCTAGAAACACAGGGTCTTTAAAGTCAAATATAAGTTACAAAATAGCCACAAAGGTAAAGGATAACCACAAGAGAAATCTTAGGAGCCATGCCAAGCACTATAGAAGATATCAACGCAATCTGTCCATAAAGACTCAAAAAGGAAAAAACAAAAAAGTCATACACATTCAAAAGCCATACAGCTGAAATACTTGATATCTTCAATGGATCATTTGCGTATATCCCATTTGCCTCACGTTGATCAAGAATGAACACAGGAATGGTTAAGGAGAGGCAAATTAAAACAAAGAAATGAAAGGTTAATATTAGCAGCCCAAGATAGTGGGCTATGTACGCTGGTTTGCAAAGTCCATTGAACATGTGGGAGAAACATACAAATGTAGGTTTTGTAAAACCGAATTGGAAACAGTCACACACCTTGTTGCTGGTTGCAACACACTAATGGCAGAAGGACTGTATACTGAAAGGCATAATAATGTGGTGATTCTGTTGCACTGGGGATTGTGCAAACATTATGGTACTGAAGTGGCTGAAAAACACTGGAAACATGAGTCACAATGCATCATAGAAAATGATGAAGTTTATATCGCATGGGATCGCCCATTACCAGCAGTTCAAAAGATGGATGCTAGAAAACCGGATATAGTGGTCCAAGAAAAGAAGGCAAAAGTAGCACTGCTCATTGAAATTGCCACACCCAGTGACTTCAGTGTCTTGTGTCCAGAGAGAAGCAAAGTCATAAAATGTCAGGATCTGCAGACAGAAATGAGAACAATGTGGAAGAAAGATACCCAGACAGTTCCAATAGTAGTTGGAGCAACGGGTCTTATAAAAAAGAATTTACAATCATATTTAGATATGCTACCAATCCATGTAACTCTGTACGAAATGCAGAAGGAGTCATTACTGGGCACATTGTGGGCACTGCAAAGAGCACTACCGGCTGACATCAAAGATTGAAACAATACTAATTTCATGAACTTTAATTGTACTTTAACTTAGGAATGGGTCCATTCCCATCATGGTATTAGAAACCTAAAACACTTGGAGAAATTAAAAAAGCTAATCGTAAAGGCTATCATGTACTTGAACCCTGAAGACATAAACCAATCTACTAGTAGACAAATTTAGTTCAGTAGGTCAGACTTCACACCCTTCTCCCCTACTATATTCCCAGATGACATACCTGCAGCTACACCTCCCCAAATCTCCCAAAATCAAGTTGTAAAGGCGCTATCCAAGGCCAAGAACACAACTTCTATAGGGCTGGATAACACACCAGGCTGTCAACTGATCAGTCTGAAACATGAATTGTCAGACGACCCACACAGGTTAGCCTTCAATGGCTCAGCTTCAAATGGTGCTTCCTCCTACCCACATGTTATTCATACTGTACTGGCATGTATGGTTATATTCATCCATCTGTGGGGTGTCCTTGTGTGTGTGTGTGTGTGTGTGTGTGTGTGTGTGTGTGTGTGTGTGTGTGTGTGTGTGTGTGTGTGTGTGTGTGTGTGTGTGTGTGTGTGTGTGTGTGTGTGTGTGTGTGTGTGTGTGTGTGCGTGTGCGTGTGCGTGTGTGTGTGTGTGTGTGTGTGTGTGTGTGTGTGTGTGTGTGTGTGTGTGTGTGTGTGTGTGTGTCTTTAAAATTAAAAAAAATGTTGTTCTTTCTCTTTCTTATTTACAATATTTTTCAGCTTATTTGACCCTGTAGCATGCCCGAAATACAATTTATAATAGTTGCTTTAGTTATTTTCTTTACATGCTTCTACATAAATACCCTCCATATACTCATATTTTTCTTCAATGCAGCATCATATTAATTCTTACCTACACACTCATTTGCATCCTTAGGTGTGGCTCGTTGCCATGGTCTGTCATAGAAAAATTGTTTGCAGGTATCACACTCTGGTCCAGCTGTGTTGTGTTTGCAGTCACACACCATTCCAGTTCTATCACGGTAGCAGCGGGAAGCATGCCCATTGCACTTACAACGCCCACCTACCTGAAAGTCAGAAACACCATAGAAAGCAGTCTCTGCATTTTGCCCCACACTTTTGCCAGTGTGTAAGCGATGAAACACAACCTTGATATCAGTGGCAGTTACCCAGTCTTGAAGAACAGGGCTGTACTCAAAACTGTAGGCTGAAGGTCTCCCCTCCTGTGGCATAAAGGCCACAAGACCCCCAGTCAGAGGAGTGACATCCATTTGAGAGTCAGAGCAGATGGCCTCATGTTCTGTTAATTTGCTAATCATCACTCTATTGGGTCGGTTGAATATTTTTCTGCACTGGGTAGAGTAGAATTGAAAAGGCACCCAAGTTTTCCCATAATCCATTGATTTATAGATGGCCATAGAGTCTGGTCTGGGTGTACAGAAGCGAAGGCTGACATAGACTACTTCATATCTTCGGTCAAGGGGTAAAGTAAGAGTGACATTTTTGGGATATTGCATGCCTCTTTCTGAATACCAACAGGAAACACTGAAAGGATTATCCAGATCAGTCAGGTAGGTGGGTGGATGGGATGTCCTGTGGTTGGAAACATTACAGATGCTGCACGTCCTGCTGCTGATATTGAACTTGTCCTGGTAAGTGCAGAAATCCTGTGGAGTCCTTCCACAGGTGCTAGAAGCCTTCACCTCATGTCTAAAGGCAATGTTGATAAAATCAGGGATGCAGAATTGTGGGCGCTTGTTACTGTCATAACAAGGATCCTGCAGTGACTGTTGTGAGACAAAGTTGCCCCACGAGTGTCTCCCTGAGGCCAAGCAGAGCATCCAGTAGCAAATGGAAATAACCTCTCCCCAGGAAGGAGGCATACTGTAGTTCTTCTTACGTCCTTTTTAGCATTTTTCCAACAACTCTTAAACTTTCACCTGTAAAAGAAAAATACATTCAGACCCCTTAATTAAAGACAGGTTTATAACAACTGTTTGCATTACCATTTAGAGGAGATTTTACACATGTAACAACTCTGAACTGTCATTCAGTTGGTTACTGAGGTAAAACACTTCAGATACCTTACTGCAAGCAGTTCTTCTCCAGGTATGTTGATTCATGGGCTGTAAACAGCATCATCAGCTTAAATTAACCCTTTACCTACTAAAGAATGTTACCAAGACTGTTTTATATATCATTGACTATGGTCTTCCTGTTTGTTTTCCCATTTCATGTTCCTTTCACACATTGGCGTCCAGCTGAGCAAGACCTGCTACCTCTTTTTTAAGACTCGCCATATTAAGACTGCAGTGTCTACAGGCTGCTTGGTTGACCTTTCTTAAAACAGGCAAGCCCTGTACACATCTCCCTGACAAAAAAGAAAAATAGCACCCCTTCAGCAGTGAGATAAATCCAGCAACTGTCTTTGTGGTTTTACATTATGTAACATCGCATGTTACAAGGCCATCACTTACCAAAAAAAAGAAAATGTTGGCTAACACTATCCTTTGAGTACTTAAAGATTTTCGAAGATCTTTACATGAAGCAGATAGTCTAAAGTTTTGACAATCCAGTTTTTGAAAATTCTTGAAAAAGTGACTGTGAAGAAGCCAGAAGCACATGCGGTCCCGTGGGAAGAGCTCTGCCTACCACACTCCCTAACTATATGCAAAGCATCTCTAATATTGTAGTATTTAAATGTAAGATGCATGTAGATAAAATGCTCTTATTATACACAGTATTGGAGTACATTCCTCTTTCATATTTTACAATAAAGCTACATTTTTATAAATTAACATAATCATTTAAATGAAGAGGAGAAAAATAAAGGATATTTGTTACATGCATGTATTATTTATTTATTATATTATTATGTTTAGTACACTGCAAACTTCAATACAGACACACACACACACACACACACACACACACACACATATATATATATATATATATATGTATATATAGAGAGAGAGATCTAGTTCATAAGTGCAAAAGCACAGGCATGAAAGAACAGAAGAATGAACTTCAAAAAATTGAGACCGGAATGCTGAAACAATAATAATGAAAGCTGAAAACAAAAAAACTACAGAACATCAAACATCTACACAGCACAATGGAACCAACAAAAGTATAATCCAAATGTTTTGCAGGGGCAAGCCACCCTGCACCTCACCCCACACCCCACAGATTACATATACCAACATGGAGATCTCACTGCGGCTGAAAATGAGCAAAGCCACAAACCCAACTGTATCATGATCTCATGCATTACTCGCCTGCCTATTCAATGTTCTGCAGTTCACTGTTTTCAGCTTTCGTTATTATGGAGTTTCAGCATTCCAGTATCAATCTTTTGAAGTTTATTCTTCTGTACTTTTGCACTTCTGAGGTTAACCCAAGAACCCTTGCTGGCCTGGCCAGTTTTCCACAGATTTTACCCAATTTTTTATCCCCAGAGGAAAGATAACAAGGGTCAGCAAGCTGGGTATTGACAGTTTTTTACAGACTGCCTCTATCCATAAGGGACACAGGTGCCAACCCAGCATTACATTTGCGATTTCCCATCCATTTGTCCAGATTGCACTTGAATCTGGTCAGGTAAGGGCTCTACTTCTTGAAAATAGGAAACATATTCCAGAAAAGGGGCAATATCTGGGACACATATCTGTCTCTCCAGCATGATCTATTCATGTCAGAAATCAGGTTTAGATACTTGGAGTGGGTACTTTTGTGCAGTTAGTTTTCTGAATATGCAACATTTACATCAGGGCTAGTTCAGAGACTGCCATGTAGGTCAGACATAGATCACGTGTCAGTAATTGTTAAGAAACTGAAGACAGGGAAGACATTAAAAGGGCTTTTAATCTGTCTGCATATGACATGTTGGTTATACCCTGTACTTTTTTGGTGAGAAATCTCTGAGGATGCTCTAACTGTTGCAGGTGTCTGGTGGGGTATATGCCAAAGGGTGTATTTTACTCAATTATTGGTCTTATGAAGGCCAAGTACAGTGGTACAGTGACATCCTTAGAGCTGGATGCCATGCCTTTCCTCACAACCACGGACACATGGTGGTTAGAGTTCAGATTACTATCTATCTGAGTAACCAGATCTCTCACCACTGGATCCACTCTTGGAGGGGGGGGGGGTCTATCAATTTTGTAATTTGTTAGGATATTTGATATTCCAAAGACTATTATTATAGGTTCATAAGTTCATAGGTTGGTACTAGGCTATCGGCCCTAGGGCCTATGCAAGCCTAGCCATAATAATTCCCTCGATATTTCTTCCCACAGTATTTACTTCTCTGAGCCCCTGTATAGCAGGCCGACTGACATGATCCCCGGGGTGAATTTCCTATCTCCCATCCAATCATTAAGGTTCCTTTTGAAGACGGCCAATGAGGCGCTCTGCTTGACATGTATGGGCAGTCTATTCCAGAGTATGAGGAGTCTAAGGATGTCACAGTACCACTGTACGTGGCCTTCATAAGACCAATAATTGAGTAAAATACACCCTTTGGCATATACCCCACCAGGCACCTGCAACAGTTAGAGCATCCTATGCACTTCTTTGCATTTAGTTTGAGGCCAAGACTCTGACACCAATCATTAGTCTCTGTCAGTTCTTTTGGTAGGATATCAACGTTGTTTGTGGAGTTTATGATTGCCCCTAACTTATAGTCATCAGCAAACTTTATCAGACAAAGGCCATCTGCATTTTCCTTGACATCTGTTAAATATATCTCAGACAGGAGGGAGCCCAGAACTGAACCTTAGTGTGCTCCACTGGTGACTGGCTTCTTGCTGGATATAGTTTCTCACACTCTAATAACATGCATCCTATCTGTGAGCCATTTGGCTATCCATCTGGTGATGTAGAGGTTTATGCCCAATTTTGTTAGTTTATATATAATATCTGAGTGGGATATTGTGTGGCCAAGTAAAGGTAGGCAGTATACACTGACTTACCCTTATCCATGGTGTGATGATGTGAGGTATTGCCAGCTATGCTAGGTGAAGCAGGGCTGTGGATCTGTAACATATGACAGCACAGCTAGCTGGAATTTTGTAAAGAATTATATATAATTTGTATATCATACTGATTTCTACAGATGCTTGTGCTGAAAAATATATTTGCAAAGCTCCTTCTATTAAAAATGTACCAATAGTATGTCCTGTTTGACAGAAGAAATGTACATGCATTATTGTAACTGTTGAAATGTATATATTGTAACAAAGGGTACTGGAAGAGAACAGGTTAATTTCAATCCACTTGACTTTGAAAAATAGTAAGAAATTAAATTACTTATTTTAGGCCATAAAGATTATATCTTACAGTTCTCAATGCAGCCATACACAAAAGGTCTGTACTAGGAAGCTTTCTATATTGTCTTTGGAGTGAATGAATTGCTAATCTGGAAGAGATGAAGTGTTTTATGGTTTTATGACTTCCAGAGGTTGCAACAGATCTTAGCAAGCTCTATACAATTTGTGTATATTATTGGCACATATGTGTTAAATCCTGTCAGTTTCTAGGAATTGGGGGTAGCATGGGAACCAGAAGTCAGATGACCAGATGTATGTGATGTAATTATGTACTCTAGGACAAAAATGATGTTTAAATACTAGATGAGACTGAAGTCTCATGGCAGTCTGTTTTTGTAATCTAACAAGGAAGGACATCTCACCTACTCCATCTTGCCTTGCTCTAGTAAGTGACCAGGTAATAGTAATTCTTTAGATTAGTTAGGAAAATATAGTGAGATTAGATAAGTACTGTTTTTCTGTATCTGTGTGAAACAGTTTGTCTGTGTTATTTTAATATTTCATGTGACTGAAACTCTGGTGTCTATTGTAAATAGGTATTTAGAATTGGCATGTTCTTTTCTTATTTATTACTAAATATATTTCAACTTTTTATTGTGGTTGGTCTTTCAGAGAATATTTTCATCTCTGAGAGCACTTATACATATTTGGTGACAACTCTAGCTGCTCCTGATAGCCTTGCTCTTGGTCAAACTACCACTTGCATGAATATTAATTTCACTCGTGTAACTGGATACCCTTTCAAGAGCCTTAGAGTAGCTGGCTTTGTAGTGCCTGTTGGTGGCATAACTACCTTACAGTCTGGGTAGAAGGGGCATAGCTAGTAAATCTGTGCCAGCCTTTCCCAGGTGTGTGTGTGTGTGTGTGTGTGTGTGTGTGTGTGTGTGTGTGTGTGTGTGTGTGTGTGTGTGTGTGTGTGTGTGTGTGTGTGTGTGTGTGTGCGCGCGCACATATGGGTGTGGGTGTGTGAAAATCAGATCTCATAGATTGTGTGTGTTAGTGTAGCAGGTACATGAAGCACTGGTTTCACAAATTGGTTGATGGAGGACTTGGCTTAGACACTCAGCTGAGGACTCAGATCTATAGCTGTGCCAGTAAGCAGTGCTACTGGGGACCTGGAGGGAGACAGAGAGAGAACCCCAGACCCCGATCTGAGTGTGTTCCCTGTGTGCTCTTAAGGGAAATTGTGCTTGATGGGGAGAGCTGCATCTAGAAATACTGGTTGTATCCATTTTTATTCCAAGTGAATGTCCCTCTCCAGTGCCAGTGGTGAGGATTCAGGCTCCTTGATTACTCGCCCAGAGAGGAGACATCACACATAGCCTTAGCGGAATTCTCAAAGAAGTCCACCAGATTGAGCAAGCAGTCAGGAGATTTTCTATGTTGTTGTTTGTCAAGTCCATGATTATCCTTTCCATAGTCTAGCATGTGAATATGAGTAAGTAATTTTCTTGGTCCATTTATGGTAGCCCTTGTGCAGAGGCATGACTGCTGCTGTCATCTACTCTTCTGGGACAAAGCCTCTCTGCAGACTGTTGTTAAACATAGATCTGAGTGGGTCTGCTAGGTCATGTTTCAAGCTATTTAATAGGCACTATGTGATTCTGGCAGGGCCCATGGATACTGTGTTTCTAGCTTTGGAGAGTGCAGTGATGACCTGATCTTTTGTGATAACAGGCAAAGGAATGGTAGGGCTGTTTCATAGGGAGTGACCAGAGGTGATGAGGAGGTGAAACTTGAGCTGAATTTATTGGCCAGCAGGATTGCTATTTCATTTGAATGAGTATAGGTAGTGCCATTTGCAGCCAACTGAGAACATTGTTGAGTGTTTTCCTTAAGATTATGGACAAAACTAAAAAAATGCTTTGTGGTTTTCATTTGTTTGGGAGGCTATGTTAGTCTTGTATTTAGCTTTTGAAAACTTGACTAGTTTCCTGATTTGCCTGTTGAGACTAATGAGGGATTTGTTTCTCTGGTGTGCACGTTCCCTCTTACTTCCAGACAGGAATTTCTTAAAATTACCTATGCTATCACTTAATCAAATGTAATTTGCCTTGGAAATTTTTTTAGGGTTATGGGGTTTGATGGGGTTCTACTGTTTCATTTATTTCAAAAGTGACTGATTTATGATCCAGCCTTACCAATGAGATCATTACACTGGAGGGGAGGGTGCAAAGCTCCCCCATGTCTATGAATGATATCAGAGCCCCTGGTAGGAGTGCAGATCAGCTGTTCCAGATCATTTGCACTGACAAAGTCCAGTGATCTCTGAGCCTACATGTTAGGGGTTGTGCATATTTCCCAGATTATAGGGGGGTAGTTAAAATCAAACATGAGTTGTGAGTTGGGCTGAATGGTACATGATCCTAGTAACTTCAGGTATGCAGAGTTGTTTTCATGGCTCATGGTTAGGGTCCTTTAGCTAGTTATGATACAGTGGGGGATTCTGCCTATGATTAGCTGGACATGGAGTAGCTCAAAAGAGTCATCCTGCTTGACCAATCTTGAGGTGTGATTGTTTTCTATCTATATGAAACACCTCCTCCTTTCATTTCTTTTCCTTTGCAGAGGGTGGTCTGAATGTGTAACAGGCATTGTAGCCTTTCATTGCTGAGGTGCTTTCCACAGCCTTGAATCCCCAGCTCTATAACTACACAGATGGCAGCAACCTCCAGGGCAAAGAGAGCTTCCAGAGAGTACAGTTCTTTGTTAAAATATAGCTCTCTCTCTCTCTATACATATATATATATATATATATATATATATATATATATATATATATATATATATATATATATATATATACATATATATATATATATATATATGTGTGTGTGTATAGATTAGATATAGCTATAGCTATAGATATAGCTATGTATATCCATATATGTATATATATCTATATATATATATATATATATATATATATATATATATATATATATATATATATATATATATATATATATATATATATATATGTGTGTGTGTGTGTGTGTGTGTATAAAAAAATTAATGTCTTTCGACTTTTCCCGGTTAGGGGTCGCCACAGCCCGACGCCCAACCTACAAAGAAGGCACGCCCATTAATGCAGGCACCTACCTTCATGTCTTTTAAATGTCACTCGACCTATATATATATATATATATATATATATATATATATATATATATATATATATATATATGTGTGTGTGTGTGTGTGTGTGTGTGTATATATATATATATATATATATATATATATATGTGTGTGTGTGTGTGTGTGTGTGTGTGTGTGTGAGTGTGTGTGCGCGTATATATATATATATATATATATATATATATATATATATATAGATATATATATATATATATATATATATATATATATATATATATATATGGGTGTAGGACTATTGCACGAAGCTACAATAGTCGACAGCCAACATCACCGAACACACTTTAACGAAAGCGCTTTTATTGAAAAGCACTTTCGTTAAAATGTGTCAAAAAAAAAAGGCGTTTATGCAGGGGGGCTATGCCCCCATGCACCCCCCACACCTCCACTACTTTAATATTCTCACTCTGAGACTGCACTACAGTGGGGAAAAGGGAATCTTCCTTTATCCGCACCATATTACGGCCTCTGCAACAGGCATACTTACGGAAAAATGCTGCTTCCGTGAACAGCATTTTTGTGTAAGTATGCTCAACCATCAGTGATTTGGGAAAAAGTGCATTGGGGATTAGTACGAAACCTATATATATATATATATATATGGATATACATAGATATATAGGGTTTGCTAAAGTCCACAATTAACGTGGACGAAAGCGTTTACAATTTGGATTGTTTTGGAATTCACTGCTGCTGCTATTTTGTTGCTGGAGTACTGGGTACTGGATGCTCAGCTTTTATGGATACTTTTTGTCCATGGAGAATAAACTGAATTTTTTACTACCTTTTGGTGTGATACTGTGGGCATTGGAAGTACAAGACCAAGGTGGAATTTTGTTTTTCATATATATTTATATATATATATGTTTTATTGACCACAATTAGTTGCTATGTGGAGATGGTTGGCCGTTAGGTGTGCAAGTTGACATTCCCTGGGAAGAGGACTATTCCCTTTCCCAGGGTATTGTGTGATCTTGGAGTTAGAACATATAGTTAGCAGATGGTGTAGAGGGCACATGTTGCAAGCCTCCTTGTAAAAAAACAATGTCTGAAAGTGGCATGAGCTTAGGTTCTTTCTTGGCGCATGCAGTGATAATGTGGCAATCTTTGGTTTGTTGACCTTTTACAATCAACATTTCAGAGATCAGTGTATGTGCTACTCAACTAAATTGAGTATACATATATATATACATATATATATATATATATATATATATATATATATATATATATATATATATATATCCCTGAGATTTATTTATAAAATGTATTTGGATTGTCAGAACCTACAAGAATCGATAAGGTCAGTAAAAGAAATAGTATCCTAGACTGGATACTAACCAACAACAATAAATACACCTTTAGTGTTGACACTCAGATGTTGCATTTATACAGTTAAAAAGTGAATAAAAATAAAGTTTGATTTTTTTTTTAAATTTGCACAACTGGATTTTGAATCATACTTACTCTGAGAAAGTGATTAAGGAAGTTACTGTTTCTGGTACAGACATTTCTGTTTAGAGTAGAGTAACAAAATCTGAATGTCAGGCTGCTGTGCCTTTGATCTATACTATTGATGTGATAATGCTAATGGGAACACTTCATATAATCCAAAATTGATAATCTCATACATGTTTAACATCAGCAGAAGTGGTCAAAACTCATTTGATCACTTCTGATGGTGTTAAGTCTGTGCAAGATTGTGCACAGTGAGGATCCAGGAAAGTGCCCTTTCCTCACTGTAGAGCAATCTCAGAGTTAGTGCATGTAATTAGTCGGGGCAAGGGCTTGTTCCCCTGTAAGAAAACAACAGTGTTTGTTTTTGTTTGTTTGTTTGCTTGTTTGTTTTTTTGTTACTGTTTTGGCTTTCGATCTTTTGGGATCAATCATTAGCCATTTGAGATTTATGTACTTTGATGTTTAGAAGTGCATCCTAATTACCATACTCTTTCATGTAGTCAGGAAATTTTCAATGAAAGGCCTAAATTTATTAATAATAAAGGAAGAAATATTAAGAACTTGTTTGAATGTGAGTGTGACACTGCCAGCCCAGCTATTTGGAATTTTGTAAACAATCATATGTCATATATGATCCATAGGCTTGTCTTACAAATGTAAGAAAAAGTATATGCTATGTGCATGTGAAACTATTGGTGCAGAAGTGTGTGTTGAACTGTATGTTATGTACTGACCTTCAAGAATGTAGCCACAGTGCACCCTGCTGGAAAAGAACAGAAATGTATATAAGCTATATACCTGTGCAAAGGTATGTTTTAATAGTAGAAGCTGGAACATATAGTGTTAACTTACAAAACTTCAAGAAAATAAGTTGAAATTAAGTGCTTTACGATGTTCTATAAAAAATAGTTTCAGTGCAGCAAGCAGACACAATGTCTAGAGCTAGAGGTTTTCCTAGTGTCTTGAAACAGAAATAATTGTTAAGTTTAAAATGTAAAAGTGCTTAACTGTTTTACTACTTCCAGTTCTAAGCAAACTTCTGAGAGATATGTACTTCTCACAAAGAGATGCTAAAATTTTAAGTTTCTGTTAGCCTGGGAACTGAAGGCAGGTGACAGAGAGTATGTCATCCAAAGCTGGCCCAGCAGTAATGTTTGACAGTAATTTAAGAACTCTCTCATAGAAAGACTTTGCATTTTGTATCTTGTCTAGGATCTAGAAACATTAATTCAGCACTTCTCATCTGAATTTGCCTTGCTCTGTAAGTAAGTTATTTAGGGCATAGTATCTCTTAGCTATAGTTAGAAATATAGTAAAGATTAGTTTAGATGTTTTCTGTTATTTGATTGAGACTGTTCTGCAATGTTGTTTTAAAATATTTCCTGTGATTCTGACCTCTGCAATCCCTGTGTTGTTTGATAATTGTCTTATTTTATTATTATTAAATATATTTAAACATTTTAATTGTGGTTGGTTTGTTTAGAGATATGTAAGCTCTTAGAGTACTTGCATATGTATTTGGTGACACTGTACAGGTGGCCACTCCTAAATAGCCTTGAAAGTCCTGGTCACTTTTATCATTTGGATAATAGTAACATTACACAGGAGGATTGATCACCCTTTGTAAGGGCCTTTATAGTAGCTGATCAGTATTGTTTGGTGGCAGTGATAACTACCTTATAGTCTGGGCAGAAGGGAGCATAGCTAGTAAACCTGTGACATCCTTCCTCAGGTGTGTCTGTGTGTTTGTATATAAATCAAATCTCAATGTGCGTGTTTGTGTGTGTGTGTGTGTGTGTGTGTGTGTGTGTGTGTGTGTGTGTGTGTGTGTGTGTGTGTGTGTGTGGGTGTGTGTGGGTGTGTGTGTGTTATGTTATTAAAACCAAAAGTTCAGTAAATACTTTATATAAACATTTGAAGACATTGAGCTGATGAAATCGTTTTATGTTATTGATTATGTTTCTGAAGATGTTACTGGAGATTTTTTATGTTATTGATTATGTTTATGAAGATGTCACTGGCGATAAGGATGACTCCTTAGAGTACAAAGAACTATAAGGGCAGATTTAACTTAAAAATGGCAGTGCATTCCGTGGATTAAACGGTTTTACTGATAAAAGCATCATAACATTAAGTAAGGGGTTTAGAAATTGTAATTATTGGGGTCATATGACTTTGTCACATGACATGGATATTGCTATAGAAATGGATATTTGTGATTGTGATTTTAGTATGAAGAAGGCCTCTTTCTGTGTTGTCTGAAAGCGCTTATTCATTTTTTAAAGTTTATTTTTCAGTTTCAGTAAGCCTAGGTTTTTTTCCCTCAGCTTAGAAGGTGTTTCATTATAGGTGTGTTGAAATTTATCTTCTGTGAAATCCTTGGAAATGTTTTCTGAAATAATGTTCATTAGGCAAAAACACATAGATCAGAACTCCTTCACTGGGACAATCTGGTGATTTAGTTTACACACAAAAGGATCATCAGCAAAAAATGTAGTAAAATGCAAAAATGCATTCAATTACAGTAATATATATATATATATATATATATATATATATATATATATATATATATATATATATATATCAAAACATAAATAAGATCACTCTCAATAACTTAACTTGGTTTTAGAAGCTCAGAATGTTGTGGGCTCTATTCCCATACCAGGTAGATTGATTAATTTTTCAATACTGAAGCATTGGTGAGCCATCCTTCAGACAAAATGCTAGATTGAGGCCCCATCTGCCAAGCTTGTTGTAGATCAGGTTAATCTAAAATATTGCATACCACTTATTGTAAAGAGAAGAGGTTGCATTGATTATATATATTTTAGTACATGTTTTAATTATTTACACTTCCACAATATTTACACCTTCCAGAATTACAATATTTACACTTTTCATTTCCTTTTCATTTCAACTTTTCTACATAACGAATAGTATTTAATCCATTCACATTGTCATTATATATTACATGCTTAAAACCATCATCATCCCTTTTCCATAGCCATATTTTTATTTCTGCTAATGTATCCTCATCTGTTTCTATTTCTGTTAAATTACACTTCATCACATCTTCTTTTCCAAAATACATATACTGTACAACCAAAACCATGCTCCATTTTTAGATGTCACATTTCTTCTTTTTCTCATACTATCCTTTGCAATTTGCCACATCTGTTTTTCCACAATAATTATACTGTAACAAAATTACATTCAATTTTATAATTTTGTACTTCTTCCTTTTCTCACACTTTCCATATAATATCATGTCTGTATTCATATTTTTTAATCTTCTTTATCTGTATTCATTCTAAAAGTTACTTCAAAACCTTTCATTCTTTTTACATTCAAAACAATCAAACAAACAAAAGCAATGAGTTGCTGGTTCTTTCCTCTTTATATAGATAACCTGTTCTTTCCTATATCATTCCATATTAATTTTTGTTGGTAGTTTATTCAACATAATTTTCTTTTATTGTTTATATCTCCTTGTATTTCTTTCCATGTTTCTCCAAAGCCAAAGTATACCCCCTTTTCTATTTTTTATTAAATTTCTCCAACTTACTCATCTTTAATTTCTGTACCTACCTTTCTACTATCTCTGCATTCTAGGTGTTTTAATTCCTTCTTCATTTTTCCAATCATGTTCTAAAAATTTTAAATACAGCATATCTTCTTTTTATTTCAAAATACATCAAAAAGATGCATAGAGGCTACACATACTATCGGATTATTTTTTTTTATTTAATTCTCGTTCTTCTACGCTATTATATAACACTTGTTTCTTGAATGGATTTAATCTTGATCCCACTGATCCCCATATAAAAATACAAATATTTCTAACAGTTCTTTTGCTTTATTTTTTTGGGGGGAATGTACATTCCCAAGTATGTTAAGTTCCCAAATTCGCAAACATTTAACATGCATATTGTTTTATTAAGTTAAAATTAAAATGTTCTGCCAATGCAATAACTTTTTAATTTGTATTATTTATTTTTATTTTTTCAATGTAAAAACTTGGTAAGTGAACTTGTCTTCTGACCCTTGTTTGGTCATGGCATCAATAGAAAGAATAGTGCTAACACAAGAGCTGTGAAGGCATAGACTATCAGAATAGCATTTTTAAAATATTACCTAAATAAACATAGGGCAGGATTTACAAAGGCTTGCATGGAGTCTAAGAGTAGTGTAAGACTCCATGCAGCCTTCGCGATCCAGGAACAGCCCAAAGTCCATGTAAGAGACCAGCTAAAACGTCTCTTACACGGAGTGGGCGTGGATAAGCTAATCACCTCACTTGCAGCCGAATAGCATGCAAATGAGGTTGATTAGCGATCCAGGAAGCCCAAAGCAGCCCGTGTAAGAGCCGTTTTAGCTGCAGAAATGTACTCAGTTGACAACTGAGTACGCTTTCTGCAAAATCACAATGGAGCCATGTCAACTCCAAATAAAGGGTGCATATGTGTCAGGCAGCATGCCAATGGCCAAATATGTGGCCATTGGCAAGGTACCCCCATGCAAATATGAAATATATTTTTTTTTCGATCATCGCCGGTGTTTAAGCATAGCGCAGCCCAGCAAACGGGCTGCACTATATAAAACATAAAAATGAAGGTTATAAACCCACAAATGTGGGTTTTATGCAATACATGGATTTACAATGCAGGGACCAGCAGACCAAAAACAACATGGCCACCGTTTAGTGGTTGCTAAGGGGAGAAGCTGAGTCTAAGAGATGTAACTAAGCATTAGTAGGCAATCTGATGCAAATGAGTGTTAGGATATGGAATTCCACTGTCACATAGCAAATGAGCACATTCTGAGTAGTGTAAGAGATACATAAAGGGGAGGAATAGAGTAGGAGATAGGTGACATCACAGGGGGGAATGGCAGAAAGAAATGCAGTTCATTGGAGGTCAGTGTTACATGACAGATGTCAGACACATATCATGGAAAGAGGAGTGCCACAACATAAGAATGGGAAAGTCAAGAAATGGAAGGTGTACACTGTTGCCTACACCAAAGTTTCTTGCTGGGCGTGCATGCGCACGTGTGCACGCCATGAAGCGCTAGTAAGACAGTGTGCACGCGTGTAAGGCAGACTGAGTATGTGGGAGCATGTTGGGAGATGTTTAACACTGTTTGCGTGGGTGTGCGTGCATTTTAGCCCGAATAAGCAGATTCTGAACTGTGTAAGCATGTGTGCGCGCATGTAAGCTACTGTGAGCGTGTTTCTGCTGGTATGCACACGGCTCCCCCCTGAGGAAACAGAAAGGAAAAAGGAAGCAACAGATTTAGTAGGAAGCTAGCAGGGAATACTGCTGGAGCTAGCAGGTGAAAACAATTAGAAGCATGCAATTATTCAGGCAGAATAGTAGCTCAGCCCAACACTTAAAACTCTGCAAACAGCAGTGCAAGATGTTTCTCTCAAGAGACACTGCAAGACAGGAGTAAGCTATTAGAAGTGAAAACTGAAAAAGCTGAACTCAGAGCAGAAATGTTAGGGGCTGCCATAGCTGTCATAATGAGACATAGGCGACTTGCTGAGGGTGGTGACAATGCAGATGGTGCCAGACAACCTACAGTGAGGAGACGGAGAAGAGTGTACAGGCCAAGGGTCACCTACCATGGGTTACATGAGCTGGAGATAGTAGAGTGCTATAGAGTGGACAGAGAGCTCCTGCAGCAAATAGTGGAGCTGTGCAGGCCACGCCTCACACACAGAACCAACAGAGGGGAACCCATCCCAGTGGAAACCAAGGTATGTGTTGGCCTAAGAATACTAGCAACTGGTACCTTCCAGAGACCAACTGGTGATATGATGGGGATATCACAGGCATCAGCCTCCAGGGTACTGCACCAGTTCCTGGATGCCATGTCAGCACATGTCGGTGATCATGTATATTTTCCCAATGCCCGTGAGGTATTGGCCAGCAATATGCGTCTCTTCCAGCAAATAGCGGAATACCCTGAGGTAGTGGGTGCAATAGACTGCACGCACATACGCATCAAAGTACCAGCCGGTGAGCGGGGCAGGGCCTACATTAACCGCAAGGGTTTCCCCTCCATCAACTGCCAGGTCATGTGTGATGCCCAGGGCATAATAATGAATGTGTGTGCTGGCTGCCCTGGGAGCTACCATGATTCCCACATATGGCATTTGACGCAGCTGTACCAGACATTTGCCAATGGGGACATCCCACATGGACACCTAGTGGGGGATGCAGGTTATGCACTGGAGCCGTGGCTGATGACACTCATCAGAAACGCACACACACCTGATCAGGAACGCCATAATGAGGCACACGCACAAACACGTAATGTAATAGAGCGTGTGTTTGGGCTGCTCAAGTCACGGTTCCGGTGTCTGGACACATCTGGTGGAGCCTTGCAGTACACACCAACTACATGTACCCAAATTGTCATGGTATGTGCTATGCTACATAATATGATCTTGCGAAAACAGCTGCAGCAGGACCAGCACCATTGCCAAGGCCATCACAGGCAGAGCATGACCCGGAGGAGGAACAACCTAAGCCTGCCCTAGTAGGCCGAAGGAGGCATGCCCAGTATGCCCTGGCCTTGGCAAAGAGGCAACGCATAGCACATACACTGGCTCAGTAGGAACCCTGGGAATGATACCCCCTCTGACTCACTCAAATAATAACAGGGATGCCTAAAATGACATGACCTGCTCACAAACATGTACAGGGAGTGTAATATGTGCATCCAACAGAGGCAGCCCTGCAGCACCACCTGAGGCATGAATGCCATGTGTTAAGTAATGTAACACCATGTACTATATGCACACCTGAGGACCGTGACTAACATCCTACCCTCACCAAGCATCATGCCACAATATGACAATGAGATGATCAAGTGCAATAATTGGCTGAAGTATTGCAGTTAGTCAAAGGGGATCCAATGTGTGCCAGCCTGGGATGACATGCTGAGCATGACATGATGCTCCACCTGCTAGGACTGGTGTGCACCTATCAGTGCAGGCCGTATGGATACTGGCAAAGGCTGTTGTTACCCACAGCATGCCCTGAATAGGTAAGGCTCAAAACACAAACCTACCTCCATAGGTATCAGAAGGGATAAGAACCTAGATGTAATGCTACCCAATGCCAGACGTCTAAACAGCAAGATGCATGCAGTCTAAACTCACCCAGTATGGAGAATGTTGATATCTGTGCTGTAACAGAAAACTGGGTCAAGGCTCAAAACAGCACCCTAACACTACCAGGTTACACCTCATACTGTGCTGTACAGCCTCAAAACATGGAACAAGCTACAAAAGGAGGGTGACTAGCAATAATTGTCAAGGATAACCACACCCCCATGTTGGTACCACAACAAGAAGCAGCATGGACTAGCCATGGTCAAGTAACAGTGGCTAAAACTTCCCCCCAGTTTATAGCCTGCTACAGACTACCGTCCCAACACCAGGAACTGCACCTGGCCTATGTTGGAATACATGAATATATCAAGTCCTCCAAACCACATTATATTGGGTGACTGAAAATACCCAGACATAGACTGGGAGCATTATACTAGCTTCAACACTGTAGGACAAAAGTTCATAGAATCCATAAACCAAAATGCCCAGGAACAACGTACCACTCCCACAAGAGGGGTAAGCATACTGGATGTGATAATCAGCAACATGGGTATTGGATGGCAAGATGAGAAGTGTATTGCTCATTGGTAAGACCAGACCATAGAGTAATCATACTGGATATACACATCCTGACCACAGTCCCTAGCCAGAAAACCACAGTGAAAAACATGTGTAAAGCAAAATTTGCACTCCTCCAAACTGATGTGGAATCCATTAAAGGTCCTGTGCAGGTGCAAAATATGGGTCACACCTCAGAACCTGTTATACAGGCATTCCATGAACACTGCCAGGAACGCTTGGATTATGCAGTCCTAAATTAAAACAAGACACAATGCCATACACGCAGGCATCTGGCATGGTGGACACCAGCCATAACCAAACCATGCAAGAGAATGAGGAAGCTACTACATGATAGAGCAAACATAAAAAAAGAAGTAATCACTGATCAGCAGTATGGCAATAAAATATGTCCACACATACAATCCACTAAGGCCAGCCACAATAAGTTGAATCTGTGAATCTTGAGGCAATGTTACACCTGCCCCAAGTACACAGACAACCCCAACTCCCCAAGAAATACAAATATATGTGAGAGATGCAACCATCTATCCAAACTGGAGGCTGAGCTCCCTCAACTCAGTACTCCCAAAACTAGTCAGGAGGAGAAGGTAACCACACACACCACAAACCCAGTCCCACATAGACCTATCACAACTGCAAACCAAAGACATAAACACAGAAAAACATTCCCGGAGGCCCAAATTACAAACACACCACACCAACAGAGGCCTCCAAAGCAGACACCCAATCAAACAACCTCCAAACATAGCACATGCAATACATAGTACACAAAGCTGGTGTGCCAAACAGTCACAGGCCAGAAGGAGAAACAACATGCCTGATACAGTTGTAATAGGTGACTCCATAGTGAGACACGCTGCTGTCCCGCACACCAGACTGAACAAGGGAAAGGGTACAGTAAGCTGCCTGTAGGCTGCTACAATACTCCACATAACACAAGTATGCAGGTCACCCCAAAGCAAGTAGAAATATGATGCAGTCATAGTCCATGCTGGTGTGAATGACCTGAGATGTACCTCCCCGGACTACATGAAAAAAGACATAGATGAGCTCTCCGATTATGTAGTCCAGGCCGGTATGACACTGACCGTTTTCAGCATCCTACCCTCACCAAGAATGATGCCACAGTACAAACACGGAATGATCTGTTATAACAAGTGGCACAATTACTGGTGTCATTCCAAGGGGATCCAATGTCTGTCTGCTTGGGATGTCATGCTTGACAAGCCATGCAGCTGTTCCAGGGATGGCTTGCACCTGTTACCCCTGGGCGTCTGGATATTGCATAAGGCTTTTGCCACCTCCATAGAGCCTTTAGTAGGCAAGGCTGAAAAGACTAACCCACCACCCTACAAAACATAAGTGGAAAGAAACATAAGGGTAATGCTGACCAATGCCAGATGTGTAAACCTCAATATGCATGCTCCCGAGGCCATCCCCAGTATGGAGAACATCGATGTCTGTGCAGTGACAGAAACCTGCTGCAAGCCTCCTGACAGCACACCAGCACTACCAGGTTATACCACATATCATGCGTTATGGCCCCAAAACCTGGAACAAAACATAAAAGGAGGGTGAGTATCCATATTCAGCACAGACACCCATACGTCCAGGTAACTGACAATGCACAAGGCATTGAAGTCCACCCATGTGCAACTAACCATAGGCAAGACTGCTGTACAGTCTGTAGCATGCTACAGACCACACTCTCACACACAGGAACCCCACCCAGCCGTCCTGAAGACACTGGACAGTATGAATGTCCCACCAAATACCAAACAAGGTACTCACAAATTACCACATAGGTGGTAAACCATTATGTATGGAAGGAGTAATCAGGGACCTAGGGACACAAGTGGACAGTAACCTGTTATGTGACACTCACATTGCCAATGTGGCTAGGAAGACTGTCTATATTAGACACCGTATCATGAAAGGATTCACGGCTACGTCAACAGAGGTCATTGTGCCCCTATACTGTTCTCTTATCACACCCATAATCTAGTACAATGCCTCATTTGGGATGTACCTTACCTGACACCTGCAGCAGTTAGAAAGACCTCAAAGGTACCTCACCAAGAGGATAAAGGGTCTCAAATATATGTCATATGCTGCCTGGCTGTAGACACCCCAGCTGAATGCAGTCACATACTGCCTACACAGAGGCATTGTATGTCTGTTGTACAAGGCCATGTCCAACACAGGAGTAATGGACATGCTCCACCCCAGAAACCTCAAAGCCATCGGAGCTGTGAGAGTGAGAGATGTCAACCTCAACACATAATGAAATAGGATGTGCTGGAGGGACAGATACATAACCCAGAGGCTCCCCACACCCTGGAACAGAATCCCACTCCATGTTAGGTAGAGCCCCTCACTGACACTCTTCAACAGGAACCTTGCCAAGTGGATGGATGATCGTAGAGTTACACTGGGGGTCTTCACTGTGTCACGTCCAGACAGAGGCACAGCAAAGCAAATCATAAATGGCCATAATATTCACATAGCAAGGGGTGGCGAAAGCCACACACACTCTGGCTAGGCTTACAAATGCCCTAGGGTGGATAGCCTAGTATGAAACTATGAACCTATGAAGATACAAATTGTACAGGACACTAAGGATAATCCCAAGGCTTCCACAACTGATGGTAGGAACAGTGTTGGGAATTCACAGATATGCTCTGAATCACACAAATATTACAAACAACATACCAAACACACACACATATTGCCAACATACATCCTGACAGGTGCAGTGCAACCCCCCTCCCCAGAATGCAAAATATCTGTCCCAGCAGACTGCTGGCCCCCTGACATTGCAGATGCTGAGGTAACAGCCAGCATCTACAAAGCAAAACACACAGCAGCAATGGTATGAGATGGTGTCCTGGGCTGAGTCCAACATGGACTCCAAGAAGAATGGAATGCCAAATCACACTACTGCTCAATGTCAGCCTTACCACAGGATATGTACCCAAAGAGCAGTGTACAACAACAGTGGTCCTTCTCAACAAAGGTGTTGCCAGAATGGATACTGAAAACTACCACCCCAGAATCCTGAGAAGCTCGGTCTGCACAGCTATGGAAAGGATCAGCATGTACCGCAGACATAAAGATATTGGGGACCTACTAACACCGGACCCTACCCAGTGTGGCTTTCTTAAGTGCAGATCCTGCCCCTAAATATGTTTGACTCATTTGAAACAGTCATTAAGGTCACTGATGAGGGCAATGTGGTCCACACAGCGTAGCTGGACCTTGCAAAGGCTTCTATACAATACCCTACGTGTTCATTATAGATATGCTCACCAGCTTAAATATAAACCCCTATGTCAGTAGAGGGGTTGCAAACCAGACCAAGGACAGAACTGACATGGTCAGACATGCTGCAGCCATGTCAGACTACAAACCAGATATAACTGGCATCCCACAAGGCTTGGTCCTGGGACCTCCCTCGTTTGGTATATATGTCCCATAGGTACAGGCCAACATGGAAGGACTGTGTCTGAACATGTATGCAGAGGACTACAAACTGCCCACCATATCTGACCCTCCAGCTGACACAAGCATCCCACAAAAGGGCCACATAGAAACAGACAACTGGTGCCATAGCCATGTCAGCAAGCTAATTGCAGAAAAGTGTATAGTCAACCCACGTGGATATACAGTAAGTGCCCACCAATTACCACATAGGTGTGAACCCATTACGCACTTAACATGTAATGAGAGACCTGGGGACACAAGGTGATAGATATCCTGCATTGGACAAACATGTGGCTGTAGTGTTTACAGAAACATACCATATACCCACCGAATCATGAAGGTTGTCAGATCTAGATAAGGGGAGGTCATTTGTACGTGTTATTCCAGGAACCAACCACATTACAGCAATCTGCCCAGTGCACACAGTTAAATGACTACAGAGACATACGTGATATAGTGGATCCCTCCCATATGCAAACATCTTCCACAGATATACAAGTTGTTCATACAAACAGGGAATTCTATGGCAATAAAGACCTGCAAACAGTCTATCAGCAACAAATAATGTGCATTTGACAATTAAACATATGGGTGTAGAGGTCAACACTAGGCTGTTTGCCCTAGGGAATGACAGCTTAGCCAGAGTGTGCTTGGCATCTGCCTCCCCACAGGATGCACATTCCCCTTTCTAAACACTGATGATGTCAGCACCCTATAAGTACAGCAGGAGAAAGGAAGCCTCCCAGTAATGCGAAGAGCGCACTCTGCTAGTGCGTCCATCTCGAGTGTCATAACAGATAGGTAGGGGTTTGAATCTTGCAAATGTTCAGTGGGTGTGTGTGAGTGGGGTTTGTGTGTGTGCAAGTCTGTGTGAGGAAAATGTCCCTTTTGGCAACTGGGAAAACACACTACAGGATGCACATTCCCCTTTCTAAACACTGATGAGGTCAGCACCCTATAAGTACAGCAGGAGAAGAGAAACCTCCCAGTAATGCGAATAGCGTGCTCTGCTAATGTGTCCATCTCAAGTGTCATAACATAGTTAGGTAGGGGTTTGAATCCTGCAAATGCTCAGTATGTGTTTAGGGGGTCAGTGTGTGTGCAAGTCTGTATGAAAAAATGTCCCTTTTGGCAACTAGGAGAACACACTACAGGATGCACATTCCCTTTTCTAAACACTGATGATGTCAGCACCCTATAAGTACAGCAGGAGAAGGAAAACCTCCCAGGAATGCGAATAGCGCGCTCCGCTAATGCGTCAGTCTTGAGTGTCATAACATTGTTAGGTAGGGGTTTGAATCCGGCAAGTGTGTGTGTTTGGATGAGGGGAGTTAGTGTGTGTGCAATTTTGTGTGAGGGAAATGTCCCTTTTGGCAACTAGGAGAACACACTACAGGATGCACATTCCCCTTTCTAAACACTGATGATGTCAGCACCCTATAAGTACAGCAGGAGAAGGTATGTGGCATGGACAATGACTGAGTCATATGTGTCCATGCCTCTGACTGACCTGTATGCTTGTGTTATGTGGTGGACCATAGTGCCCCACGGGCATATCACTGTCACCTTCACCTTGTCCAGCCTGGTGAGCATGACCTCACTGTACCGGACAATAAAGGTACCTAACACAACTGTAGCAGGTGTGTTGTCTAGCCATACAGGCTGTGACTGTTTGGCACACAGGATTTGTGTGCTATGTGTTATGCGTGATGTGTTCAGGCATAACGTATGCCTGTGTGCCAGCTGCAGAGGTGTCTGCCGTTCAGGCAGGATGCTATTCTTAGGCTCCACGAATGGCCCAGTGTGTTCACTTGCTTGTATTGCTGTCAGTGTAGGTCTACATCAGACTGGTATTGTAGTCACTGTAGTATTTCATGCCACCTGACAGGTTATGCCAGTACTGGGTTCAGAGTGCTTAGTCCCCAGTTTGGCTATGTGGTTCCATCTCATACATGTGTTGTACATCCATGTGTAGGGGAGAGGGTTGACTGTGTACATGTGGCAGCTGTGACATTGCCACATGACCCACATATTCCACAACTGTACCATAGAGGTGACTGACCACTGAACTTTGCACATGCTACCATAGCATTGTGATTGCCATGGTGATTAACAGCACATAGGGCCAATGGGGAACAAGGTACATAGGTTCATAGGTTCATAGGTTCATACTAGGCTATCTGCCCTAGGGCATTTATGCACCTAGCCAGAATGTGATTGGCTGTCGCCATCCATTGTAAATATATCTTGCCATGCCCTTTTCCGAGGTTAGTATACTGTGCCTCTGTCTAACAGTGACACAGAAGTGATACCTGGGGTAAACCTACAATGTCCCATCCACTCATCAAGATTCCTCTTGAAGAGAGTCAATGAGGGACTCTGCCTAACCTGGACTGGGATTTTATTCCAGAGCGAAGTGAACCTCTGGGTTATGAATCTGTCCCTCCAGCATGTCCTATTTATTTCAGTGCTGAGGTTCAAGTCTCTCAAGCGTGTAGCCCAATGGGATTTGGATATTCTCAGGTGCAGCATGCCCATTAATTCCGGGTTTGACATGGCTTTATACATCAGGCACAGATCGCCTCTGAACAGGCGGCATGCCACTGAGTAGAGCTGGGGTTTCTTTAACCAGTCAGCATATGGCATCTGTTTGAGCCCTTTGATCCTCTTGGTGAGGTACTTTTGGGGTCTTTCCAGTTGCTGCAGGTGTCTGGTAAGGTACATCCCAACAGGGGCATTGTACTCAATTATGGGCTTGATGAGGGATGAGTAAAGAGGCACGATGTCCTCCCCTGATCTAGATGTGAATCCCTTCATGATGGGGTGGGCTATATAAAATGTCTTTCTAACCACTTTGGCCATGTGGTTGTCAAATGAGAGATTGCTATCAACTTGGGTCCCCAGTTCCCTAATTACTTCTTCTGTACTTAATGGATTACCACCTATGGTGGTACTGTGTGGGCACTTTGTTTTTGCCAAAGGGGATGACTATACACTTTTTTTGCATTCAGCTTGAGGCCATGGCTCTGGCACAAGTTGTCTGTTTCTATGAGGCCCTTTTGGAGGATGCTTGTATCGGCTGGAGAGTCGATTATGGCGGCCAGTTTGCAGTCATCTGCATATTTGGTCAGCCACAGTCCTTCTGTGTTGGTCTGCACCTATGATAAATATATACCAAACAAGAGAGGTCCCAGGACTGAGCCTTGTGGGACACCACTTGTAACTGGTTTGGAGTCTGGCATGGCTCCAGCAATTCTAACCATGTGGGTTCTGTCCTTGAGCCAGTATGCAATCCATCTAGTGACATAGGGGCTTACATTTAAGCTGGTGAGCTTCTCTAGAATGCCCGAGTGGGGTATTGTATCGAAGGCTTCTGTGAGGTCCAGGTAGGCTGTGTGGACCACCTTCCCCTCGTCAATGGCCTTGGTAACTGTTTCAAAGAAATCAACCAGGTTTGAGAGGCAGGATCTGCCCTTAACAAAGCCAAACTAGGTATGATCCAGTGTCTGTAGGTCCCCAATATCTTTATTTATGAGGTCCATGATGATCCTTTCCATAGCTCTGCAGACCGAGCTAGTATGGCTTATGGGGTGATAGTGTCCTGGATCCGTTGAGGCACCACCTTTCTGTAGAGGGACCACTGTTGCTGTACGCCACTCTTTGGCCACATATCCTGTAGTAAGGCTGGGATTGAACAGTAGTTTTATGTTTGGTTGTAGCTCTTCTTGGAGTTCATGTAGGACACAGCCCGGGACACTGTCTGTTCCCATTGATGCAGTGTGTATTGCTTTGGAGAGGACGGCTCTTACCTGAGCATCTAAGATGTCAGGGGGCAGCACTCTGCTGGGATACATATTTGCCCTTTCAGTGTGGAGGGGGGGGAGAAGTTTGCACTGAACCTGTCAGCTAGAATGTTGGCAATGTCTGTGGGTTTGGTGTTTCTATTGACATTTTGGACTACCTATGAGCATATCTGGGAATTACCACCCAGGTTCCTAACATAACTAAAGAAAGCCTTGTGATTATCCTTAGTGTCCTGTGCAATTTCTCTCGAAGCTGGCCTTAGACAATCTTATGAGTGCCTGTAGTTATTTGCTAATACTGATCAGTGATGCCTTCCCTTTTTGGGATTTTGCTGTATCATTTAGTAGCTTCCTCCTTCTATTGTGTAGTTTGTTTATGGCTGGGGTCCACCAGACATGACGTCTGCCTTTGGAGGATTGGGTCTTGGTCTTCTTCGGGATCACATGATCCATGCATTCCTGAAGGTGTCCATAGAATGCGTTTATAGAGGAATCTGCGGTCTGGTCTGTAGTTTCCACAGGCCCGGGGGCTTTGAAGGTTTCCACCTCAGTTTTGAGGAGTGTGAATTTGCTTTAGAGAAGTTGCTCACTGTGGTGTTCTGGGCATGGGGTGGGGTCGGGATGTGAATATCCAGTGAGATTAGTTTATGGTCTGATCTTACCAGTGAGGGATACACTTCTGGTCTGGAGCATAGAGTCCCCATGTTAGTGATGATCAGGTCCAGTATGTTTCCCCTTCTTGTGGGAGTGGTAACAAGTTGTTCCATAGCATTTGAGCTCATATATTCTAGGAATCTTTGGCCTAGGGTGTTGGAGCTGGAGTCATGCTCCCAGTCTATGTTTGGGTAGTTGACGTCGCCCAATATAATGGTGTTTGGAGAGACCTTCATATTTTCCACTGTTCTCAGGAAGGCCGAGTACAGTTCTTGGGTTTGGGAGGGTGGTCTGTAGCAGGCTATAACCTGGGGGGCAGTTTCACCCATTGTTAGTTGCACATGGATAGTCTCTGATGCTTGGTGCTTTGCCACCAACCTGGAGGTGTGGGTATCTTTGATGAATATCAATACTCCCCCTCCTTTTGTGGTTCGTTCCAAGTTTTGGGGCTGAAAAGCATGGTATGAGGTATAACCTGGTAGTGCAGGGGTGCTCTCAGTAGCCCTGAACTAGCCATCTGTTACTGCACATATATCAATGTTCTTCATGCTAAGGAGAGTTTTGAGTGTATGCATCTTGAGGTTTAGACCTCTGGCGTTGGGCAGCATTACTCTTAGTTTCTTATCCCATGTGATACCTATGAAGGTGTGTTTGTCATTTGAGCCTTGCCTAACAAAGGCACTATGGGGGTAGCAAGAGCTTTTGCCAATATCCAAAAGCCCAGGGGTGACAGGTGCAAGCCGTCCCTAGCGAAGCAGGTGGTTCAACAGAATATGAATATGTGAGGGTGTAGTGCCTGTGATTAGTTAGCAGTAGCATATATGACTGCTCATGTGGACAAATGCCAGGTAAGTCATACGCAATGTGTCACAGGCAACGTACATGTGGACAGGACAAACAGTGATATTCTGTCAAGTGAGACATGGACATACATATAGTAAGCTATGCAGATGTCACTAGAAGTCCACAGAAGCTCTGTAACTATGCATTGCAGGTGGGATCAGTATTCCAGGGTAATAGCAAGCAAACATGCATGCAAACAAAGCTACAGTAAGCAGGGCTGCATGTAGTCCATTGTACAACAAACAAGCTGTACCACTTCCAGTAGGTAACACTGCAAATATGCAGGCACTATGCACATGTACATGGAAATACACAGGTCAGATGGCTAGGGTCCAGTCTCAGCGCACACAAGTGTACAGACCATGTACTGTCAGGATGTACAATAACTGGATGGAAACCCATGTGCTCATACCTGCAGTAATACACATGTCAAATAACAGACACTGGGCCTTCACACAGTGGTTCCATACTTAGTAGGATGTATGCTACCTGGCCTGCCTCCACAGTATCCCTGACATGTATGGGGACTCTCCCTCCTGTGACAGTTAGTTTTGTGTGTTGGGGCTGTCTAGCATGGTATGAGATGTGAGCTTGCAGTGCTAGGGTGCTCCTGTGTGTCCTGTACCAGTCGTGTAGTACTGCACACATATCAACATCCTCAAACATCCGCATTGCAGAGTCCAGTGTGGGCAACATGCCACTTGCAGTTTACATGTCCATCATTGCATATTAATACTTTCATTACCTTATCCCCTGTGCTACCTATGTATGTAGCCTTCTGTTGACATCCTTACCACCAGTATGCCAACATGTGCAGATGATACACTATGGTACTTACCATGGGTGTAGACAACAGTACATGACAATCATACCCTTACTGCATCAGGCATGCTGTGATATACCCACAATTATTTCAGCACACAGTACTGTTAACAACATGATACTATTACTACACGTCTATGTAGTCAACCTGTGCATCAGCAACATGTTAACCTGTAGCTGCACTGATGTTACAGATTGCAGGAGGTGGCACAGTTTCATCATATGCACAGGGTGTGAACTTGGTATGCCTGAGTCAGCCACCGATACCACCGATTGACATGTATGTGTATGTGTATGTGTGTTGGTGAGGGACAGCAGTACAAGGTGGGGCAATGTTGATGCAGTGTGTGCGTGTATGCGGTAGCCCTAGGTGTTGTCAATTCGCATGTGTGTATGGATGCACACAGTTCCACCTCATGGCTGCCATATACTGGTGTTTGTGGACAGCCACAGACTGTACCTGCCAGGTCATACAGATCAGTGTCTCTGGCCACGGACACGGTACCTGTGCCTTGCAGGGGTGCTACGGACTGTATCCGGTACCAACCCAGACTGTGTACTGTCATCAGAAGCAGGTGTTCATTGACTGGACACAGATCCCTGTCGGGCCTGGCCAGAGCCACGTGCACGTGGTCTCCTGGGGCAGTCTGATGACAGCACAGACCCAGCATTGATGGGGCTGCTGCTGGCACTATGGGGGCGGCCGTGGCCCTGTTGTCATCCGCAACGACTGCCAGCTGCTGCTGTTGCTGGCATACACCCACGTCGACGCCTCAACCGTCCACCATCGCCCTGGCTCATGGACATGTAGTTGTGGAACCGGTCTAATATGTCCCCACAACGTCTGTCTATGACATCGGTGAAATTACGGATGGCAACCGCAATGTCACGAATACTGTCAGTCATGGCTGTGCGACATGCTGTCAGCTCCCTCAGACCCTGTCTGGTGTACCGTTCCATACGTGACTGTGCCTGCATGACAGCCCGAAACATAGCTGAGGTTGTAAGACCTCTGTGGGCACATCTGACAGGGGCAGTACGCCCACGAATTCTCCCACGAGAACCCCTGGACATCTGTCTGTGTGGTACCATCTCAGAGCCATGCTCATGGCTGCTGTGTGGGGAGGCATGTGCCACAGATACCACATTACCCTGGTCAATGCCCACTGTATGCTGTCCATCACCTAGGGACATTGGTGACAAAGGGTGCATTGTCAGGATAACTGTGCGCATTGATGGGGTTGACAGCTGTGTACTGTCAATTGGCTGACCAATGATGGACCCTGGCATACCTTCCTGTGCCATTACACAGATGTCATCATTATCAGTACCCATGGCACCTGATTCAGGTTCCCTGCTGCATGACACCAGAGCAGCACCAGAACCTGTGGGAGGGAAACAGGAAACACAGTTTACAATGTCTACACAATATTACCAGTGATGCACACATCCACACATGCACAGGTCCAGACATGCACACATGCACACATGCACACATGCACACACATGCACAGGTGCACAGGTGCACACATGCACACATGCACACATGCACACATGCACAGGTGCACACATGCACACATGCACAGGTGCACACATGTGCACATGCACACATGCACACATGCGCACACATGCACACACATGCACACACATGCACAGGTGCACAGGTGCACACACACACACATGCACAGGTGCACACATGCACGCATGCACACATGCACAGGTGCACACATGCACACATGTGCACATGCACACATGCACACATGCACACATGCACAGGTGCACACATGCACACATGCTCACATGCACACATGCACACATGCACAGGTGCACACATGCACACATGTGCACATGCACACATGCACACATGCACACGTGCACACATGCACACATGCACATGTGCACACATGCACACATGCACATGCACACAGTTGCACACAGTTGTACACTACTCACACAGACACAGACACACCTGCATGCATACACAGAGCACTACTAAGTGAGCCTAATATTACTATTACTATCAAGACTATTAAAGGTATTGTTAATACACACTCACCAGCATGGATAGGCTGCATTGCTGTTACACCAGAGGGACCTGCAGAAGTGAGGAAACAAATATCAGTGGGCACAACTGTGCCAATGTTACTGAGTATGATACAGGTCAGTAGTACAACAGTCGCCTTTCACAGGTCAGCTGCTGATATTGAGGATATCACACTTGCACATTAAATACTATGATGACAGCTACAAACCAAGGACACACCTCACACATGCATTAACTACCAGTGTACACAACAGTCAACTATACATATGGCATATTACCTGCACGCTCATAGTCTTGCTGCTGCGTGGCTCCAGCCTCCATCATAATGCATGTCTGCTGCTGTTGTTGTTGCTGGCGGACTGGCGCCACTACACTCATGAGTAGTCCCTCCAGTCTGGTGAGTGGGGGATGTGTAGCCACCCCACCACCTGTGGCGACCTGTTGCCTGTGGATATCTGACGCACGCTGACGGACATTTCTGATTAAATCACTGCAGTGATGTCGTACCTGCTCATATGTCCTATTATGCGCGCCTATGTCATTTACCCGACGGACCAGGTCTTGCCACAGTGCAGCCCTCTCCTGCTGATTCTGGCTGGTGCAGGAAAAGAGTATTGCATAATCCCACACCAGGCTCTGGTGTATCTCCTCATCCTCAGCTGCGGAGTAAGCTGTATTTCGCGGGTGAGCCATGTTCCTGAAAAAGAAAATAACCTGATATCAGCAATATATGTCAGCAGAATTTGGCACACATACTACACATGCTACTCGACTGTTATGATACAACATATCTCACATATATAGCATCTGTCTGTCTATTGGTGGATACACATGTAAATGGCCAGGTATCAGTGCTCAGCCAGCAACTGTGCAACAGTACCTGGCACACTCCATACGACATACTACCAAACCCCAGCAGTCAGAACACTGATTCAGGTCCAGAGCACCTCCTCACTCTGGGGTTTGTATCTAGGTACTGTATGGCCTACATCATCAACTACTGTGAGCTGACCACAAACTAATTGCCCTGGATATACATATCCCACCTCCAACACCAGCACAAACGACTATAGTGAATAGCATTGCAGATGCAAACTTTACACTTTGTAACAGTGACATGGTATCCTTTCAGCCCACTGGGCCAGTGGAAGACACAACCCACAATGCTGACCCCTACACAAATGCTTTCTACGGACATCTCCGAGAATGCATGGATCATGCAATCCCATATATGACCAAGACACTCTCCACAAAGGGACAGCATCCTGTCTGGTGGACCCCAGCCATAGACAGATTGTATTACAAAAGATGGCAGCTACTGCAAGACAGAGCATAATTCCATAAAGGCAAGGCATGTCTGAGCAGCACTAGTAAGGATCTATTTTTGCCTCATACAAACATCCATGGGCAACTTTGAGAGGGAAATCAAGAGGGACACTACAGATAACCAGAAGGCCTTCTTCAGTTATGTTAGCAACCTGGTCAGAATCCCTCCTCTATGCTCATAGTTAGTACACAACAACAAATAATTCACTGAAACCACAGATATTGACAACATTGTGGCAGACAGGTTCAGTGCAGGTGTCACCCCTCCCTCTCCCCCAAAATAAGACATAGTTATCCCAGCTGACTGTAACCTCCCTGTCATCACAGATGTCCAGGTGAGAGCCGCCCTCAGGAAAGCAGAATACACAACATGACTGGGACCTGATGGTATCCCCGGTTGCATGCTACATGAACTCTGACAGGAGCTAAACACACATATAGAAGTGCTATGTAACACTAGCCTGACTACAGGATATGTACCTGTACACTGGCACACAGCAGCAGTGGTTCCACTCCACAAAGGAGGCACCTCAACATACCAATACAATACAACACAATACAATACATTACAATACAATACTATACAATATGCTATTGCCCCTGGGACTACAGCAGCATACTGTTCTGCTACCCTGACCATTGTGACACATGTGGTGTGATGGTACCTGCTGCTGTCACACAGTTACACAGGGTGACTCATATGGCATATTACCTATCTGACTAACATTCAGCAGGGGTATGTGTGACATGTACTCATGGGGAGTCTTGCTTCTTAACACTGTGTGGTTTATTGCAGGGTATGTCTTATCTGTGGGTAGGAACCTTTACCTCCACATGTGCTCTCTATTGCAGTGGCATGGACGAAACACAGCAGTCATTTAGGTTGTGGATGGTGTGAGGTGTTACTATGGTTGTTGGACATCTGTGTGACTTACGTATGTAAATCCAGGAGTGGTAACCTCTATTTGGGTAGTATGTGTGTACTCTGTGGTGTTGTCAGTCACTGTGCATTGGTAATGTGTTTGAGTGCATTGTCACAGTGTTGTACATGTCACTGTGTCCTTCTCCATATCTGTAGCTGTCATGTGAGGTACATACCATGGCATCCATTATGTGGTGTGGAGGGGCACACTGACCTACATGTCCATAGCTGACACACCATGTCTGCTGACACATACCATGTGCAGGTATTCCAGGAATAGTGCGCCACTGTGAATATCATTGGGGGGACTATTGTACACATTTATGACCCTGTTCACCCCTGACACATGCAGTGGTGGGCAGCCAATCACATATCTGGTGGTTACTGGTGTAGGTGATTTGAAATGGGGTATGGTACTCCAGTTTTGACAATGGTGTTCACTCCATGCCTTTGTCACCAGGCACCTGTTGCAATACATCTGTACACATGTGCCTCACTCAGAATATATATACATCTCTCTCTCTCTCTCTATATATATATATATATATATATATATATATATATATATATATATATATATGTCTGTATACATATACACATATATATATTGATGTACATATATTGCTATAGATATGGAGGGGGGGGCACACAGAGGGGGTGAGAGTGACAGAGGGGGTGGGACAGGGGGTGTTGAGGTCATCATATACAGTCATACCTGTAGATAGTTAGATCAGTCTGTCTATGTATATGTATCTACATATTTCTATATCTGTATGTGTGTATTACATATATATGTTTGTACATATTCTATCTATCTACATCTGTCTCTGTATTCCTACATCTCTCTCTATGTATGTATACATATATGCATATTATATATATATATATATATATATATATATATATATATATATATATATAAACAGGACAGGGTATCCAAAAAGCACGAGTCCACTGGTTAAATATTGTTGAGACAACAATATTTAACCAGTGGACTCGTGCTTTTTGGATACCCTGTCCTGTTTGTTACATTGGGTTTTTTCTCTTCAACAGTTTGTTTTTATATATGTATATATATATATATATATATATATATATATATATATATATATATATATATATATATACATACATACATATTTTGACATACATACGTATCCATATGATAAACAGGTATATCAACATGTTTGTCTACCATACTGTATACACACACTAACATACTGCTAAACATACATAACTGTGAAACCTACTTTGTACATTGCACTACAACCTACAGTCAACCTACATTGATATGTGCACATAGATGCTCTCACATACAAAGGTATGTACAGCCTTCACTGATAGTTGCTGTATGTCCGCTGCCCTTTGCATATCTTCATATACATATGGACACAGACCAATGACACATATGGAGGGTTCACAGTATGTATACCTTTATAGTATTACTTTACATTACCTGTGTTTGTCACAGCTGCTTGTGTTGCCGTCTGGTTTTGTGTCCTGCTGCTCCACTTGCCAGTTGTCAGCTTTCAGGTGGCTGTTGCTGAACAGTTTTGTTTGTGTCTGTTTAATTTTGTTTTTCTCTGTCTCTGTCTCTGTCTCTCTCTCTCTCTCTCTGTCTGTCTCTCACTTCCTCCTCAGGGTGCAATGAAAGTATTGCATGTGTGGACTGGGAGTACAGCATACTTTTGTAGGTATCTGCATATGTCCATGTGATGGCCTCTGCACCAATTGTTAGCCAGCATTTGCTAATTGCATGCAGCCAGTTGTGTACTGATTGCAGTTCTCACTGTGATTTCAGAACAGTGCTATAAAAAGGTATGTGCGATAGGCGTAGCCCTTTCAGATTTTAAGGGCAGGGACCATGCTGGTATGATGTGGACAATGTTCTGTGATTGTAAAGGTTGGTATCTCTCTCATATTTCCAGCTGTGTTGTAGATTAACATTCCTCCATTCATTTCTCCAGTTTCCTGTACTAACTGTGTATGTAGACTGACACCTACGACTACAACTACTGTTAATGTATGTGTGTGTGCTTTCCTTGCATTTTTGCTTGCACTTTGTTGCTATGGCTTCCATATTTGCCCTTTACAGTCACTACATGTATGCCTGCTAGGTGTCCTGACTGTAGTGTGCTGCTGTGGCTTTCCTATTTTCCATGTACATTCACAACTTGGAATGCTTGCTATATCTGCTAGGGTGTTACAGCAAGCAGTGTGGTCTGGCCATGGTGTGGGCCTTGACATCTATTAGGGTATTTGAGTATGCTGCTGAGTAGGCCCCAGAGACTCTCAGGTGCATCTGTTATCTGCCTCATGGAATGGTACATATCAGTGGGGTATACCCATTAAATTGTCTGGTATGCTGCAGTTGTGACTGTGGGATAGCATGAGCATATGTATTACTACACTTTTTCTGCCATGCAAGTGGTGCATACTTTCAGGACTCTATAGTTACCATTGCATGTGTTGTAACACCTTTCTGCCTACTGTTTGTACATTTCACATGGAGTCTGTGGGGCATCCCTGTAACTCATTCACTGTTGCTATGTCTAGGCTCTTAACTATTCAAATATGGTGGTGTCAGACCTCTCATGTGTACAAATATTTGCAGGTTGTCCACATTTCTGCCTCATATTTTGGTCAATATCTCATGCACAGCTTTTTCTGGCAAATCACTCTGGGCTCAAGTCAGAATATAGTGACAAACATTCAAGTTTCAGACTTCATACCCTTCCAAACATCCCACAAAATGCAGAACCCGTTACTCTCTGAACTGTCTGAGTTTGTTGTAACATTATTTGTAATGTGTCCCTAGTTTTGGCCCTTTGCTCCACATATTTTATTACTTGGTCCGGATGTGTTCCTGTAAGAGGTTGTGGGGTATGGGCAGTGATTATCCTGCTGTGAGTATGTGTGTGGCTTGCAAGGTGCTACAGTGACATTATTACCTACTAGCTACCAACTAGCATGGCTGTTTCTGTTCACAAACTACTGTTATGGAAATCCACTAGTTTTGACAGTAATTCTAAATGACATGCTTTGTGTACTACACATCCTATATTCCCTTTACATTCATTCCTACTATTACATGATATATTTATTTTAGCACAATGTTCTTGTATAACAGTCATGGCTTAGTGGTAAGTCATGCAGACTACTGTTTCCAAGGTCCTGGTTCGGGACTGACAGTGGGATTTTATTTTGCTTTTGAACTGACTACAGGACCTGTCAATCAGAGTGACTAAGGCACCTTTAAGCAGTTGTAACCGGGTTAGTGCTGGTTTGCATGGAGCTCACACATGCGCACTGGCGTTTAGCTCCGTGCACACACGCGCACACCCGCTTACAACTGCTTAAACGTGCTTACTCTTGCGCACACCCGCTCTATTTTCTTTGAAAGAAATGAAAATGGGGAGACAGGAAAGTGGTGAAAAAGGGGTCACAAAGAGGGTAAGACAGTAGGGAAACAAGCTTAGGTTTTGCAGGAGGGATGTAGGTAAGGCCCATAGCTGCCCATTTCTTCATCAGCAACAGCTATGCATATGTTTGTAATTTGGTGTGACATTTGATACCTTCCACCCCTGAGAGAGGTGTAAGGACAACAATAATACTTGTTGTACAGCCAATTGTAATTGATAGTTTCCATGTCTGGCAGACATATGTGCGGAATGGGCAGCTATGTATGGGGCGTAATTTTTTTGTGGGTACAGAGTGCCCTTTTTTTTTTTTTCAGGTGAGAGTGGTATGTCAGGTGAAGGAAGTCGGTATAGCTGGGGAGGTAGGTTGGGTAGATCAACAGACAAGACAAACAAGACGCATACAGGGGCGGTGTATGACACGTGTGGGGGGTTATACAATTGACGGGGACGGAGGTTTGGATATCCAGAGCCCATGAGCCCACAGATGGCAACAGTGGAACTGATATCCCCATCCATGGGCAGTTGCCACTGTTCCTTCACTGCCCAGGACGGGGCTGTGCTGGGGGCTGTGTAGGCCGGGCAACAGGCATGCCCGTAAGTTGTGCTACCTGTGCCTCAAGCTGGCGTAGGGACCCAAGAACAGAGTCCTGGATCTCCCTATGCACCACAGTCCGGACGCTACGGAGGGTGAGTGGTGGTTCTCCTCCAGCCACGCTTGCAGAGGGGGGACGGGCCCCATCCCCTGCAGCGCTTCCACCTGCAGGTGGCACAGGGCCACCGGAGGAGGGCCCAGACTGGGCACTAGTGCCAGGTGCACTCGCCAGCTGAGGTAGGAGAGGTGGGTCTGCTGGAACCCGCCTTCCCTGTCGTTCTATGTTTTGCATTATGTCATGACAGTTTGGGTTAGTAACATACAATACCATTCGCAATTAGTTGTAACAGCATGCATTAGTATTCCCATTAACCAAACACCCAGATATTCACACCATTGAACAGCAAGCATAACACATGCATAATTTGAACAGCAATACACAGTCCAACAACATGCAGGGTTGATTGATGGCAACAGGCCATCAGGTTTTGATGTATGAACAGGGCAGATGCATCAACAGACATGCAAATATTTATGACCCATCAGGACAAATGTCCAGGGGTGTTAATTGTGATTGCACATACCAATTTCACGTGGAATGGATTATATGTGGTTATAGGGTGGGGTGAAGAAAATATTATTAACACCTTCGAATACCAATACATATGCTGTACATTTCTAATAGCTACAGATATATACACACTACTGTTCTAACTACAGTTTCCTATATGATAACTACTTCACTTTGGTGATAGGACTGTTACTGCTACATCAATATACATTTTATTGTTATTCATACATGTTCATATCTGGCTTTGTTCAGCTACATAATCCTGCTACATTTGCTTTATATAACTATAGACAACTGTGGATGTCTCATATTTCAGACAATCATACTATCTGCATATTGCAGACTGAGAGCAACATATCCAGATTTTGGGATACACATTCCAGCTGCAGCAACACTTTGGACACATTTTGCAGTTTGGTTCTACTTGTCACATTCATTTCATTCTGTACTGACTGCAGTATACTTTCAGGGGTTATTACTACTTTATTGGTGGATTCATAACTCTTTCTCACACCCTCTCACTTGTTTTCATTTTACTATTCAGGATGGTACTTACTTCTAGGCTTTATTGACATGTTTTACCTGTAGTTATTACAATCCTTTCCAGCAGTCTCACTTCTGTCATGTTTCAGTATTTCAACAGGGATATATTTCACACATGTGATTTGCTCATCTTCTGCAGCTGTACTTTTCAGCCTGCTGCAGGTTGTGTGCTATTATATTACAGGTGGGGCATCTTTATTTCAGACTTAATTTCAGACATTTTCATTTTTCTGTTTGGATTACAGACTGCAGCACACTTTTGTAATCAAGCAATACTTGCAAACACTTTTACACTGTTACTTGTACATTTTATTACTTAGTGACTAGACTGCACTCTTTTGCTAACTGTCATACTTTGATATTTCTTTACAGTTACTGGGAGTGGATTACTGACATGCCTGGTGGCGCAACCGCACCAGCCTATCACCATAGGCTCTGCGGTTCGCAGAACGGACACCTGCAGCTGTAATATAAATGAAGTAATATTGGAATACACATCTCCATAATATCAGCTAATTTAATTTCTTACATACATAATTAAATGTAACTTACTCAGTAGTGGGCGTTGGGCATTTGCCGGGCCTCCTGTATCCAAAGGTTCAATTGGTCCTGCTTGCATCTCTTCAGGTCCGCATGGTGGTGACGGACCTGCTCACCAGTCCTTTGAATCCCTGTGGCACTGGTGAGATCATGAGCCAACCGGTCCCACGCCTCAGCCCTATATGCTCCCCACAGGACCTGGCCCTGCATGAGTTGGGCCTCATGATTGTGGACTAGGAGCCAGACCATGTATCTGGACTCCTCAACGCCCCACCTCTGTGCTCGAAAGCAACTACCCTCACCTACACCTGACATTCTGGCTGCAAGTCAGTTCTACAATCGTTTATGCTGTGTATTCCCGCCTATAGGGCTTATATATGCCGTTTTTCCCGCACTTATCTGTGATTGGCCATTTTGGAATTGTATCCACTTCACAAAACCTGCTTTGTCATGCTCCACTTTCTATTCATTCCTATATATTTGCTATTACTGCATTTCTGAGTACACCTGTTGTGGCTTAGTGGTTCAGTACCTTGACTATGGTGCATGGTATCCTGGGTTTGAACCTGGCTACTGCTTTTTATATTTTATGACTGTCTAGACAGGCTAGGGAGTGTGTCTGTGTAAAGGCAGTTTTGTTACAGCTTGCTCAACGTTGCCCACCGGTTAGCTTGTTAGCGCGGTGTGCAGCTCCGCGCAAACGGGATGCGCTGGTTCACGACTCATTTGGCTGTCAGCACGCATATTACACTCAGCTCAGCTAGGGTCACACAGTTTCAGCGTGTGAAACCACTGCTCAGCTACGAGCACTCATTTTGCACCTGTTAAACCACTGCTCAGCTACGGGCAGATGCACTCACCTTGTTAAACTGTAGCTCAGCTATAGGCACATCTAGCATTTCTATTGTTTTGTTACCTCACATTTCTTCACAATAAATGGACTATTTCATTACATTTTACATAAATTGTGATTTTATATGTGTACATATTTGTCAGGGACTTGTTTCGTGCTTATTTTAATAAAAAAAAAAATTGATGTTCTGGGGGCTCGAACCATGGATGCCTGCTCTTCAGCTGACGTCTCTACCGCTACGCTATTGCTTCTTGGATTACTTTGCATATTTAGTTCTTATATGCTTTCCCACTGACTGCTAACTGTGGCTGCACTACGGGCACGCCCGCGCAAACGAGCGCACTCACAGGCAAACATCTTTACAATTTAAAAAAAATTATAAGATGTTCATTTGTACATTTTATGTTCGTAGTCTGTGGGGGCATGTGTTGTGTTGTGTTTACTCACATTTCCATGGACTCTGTTGTGGGTGTTTACTTTGGGCACTTTTACTCTTCTGGGGGCGTGTCCGCTTGCAGGGCTCGGCCAACGGACACGCCCCCCTACTGTCTTACACGGACCATGTTAGCCTTAGGTGTGATTCAGCATGCTCTCATGAATATGCAAAGCATGCTGACATCACTCCGTTTAACTGCAGCCTCCGTGTAAGAGTTATAACTCTTACAGGGAGGCTTTTTGAATCCTTGCCATAGTTATGTAAAGTCATTTGAGGAGATGTCTTAAACAATATTCATAATAATTGCACACAGATGCCTTTTCATTCATGTCTTGTAACATTTGCAGTATCTGCATACCAGAGTCATTGCTGCAAATAGAATTCAAAAGTATGCTATCTAAGAATTTGAAGTTGTTATTACAATAATTAATCAGCATCAGTTGCACTTACCTTCATTCAGTAGAACTCCTTCATCAGGACAATCTGGAGATTTAGTTTACACACAAAAGGGTCATGAGCAAAGAATGTAGCAAAATGCATTCAATTACAGTTTTATATATACATATATTTTTTTTATTTTTTTTTATTTATGCGTTCAATTACAGTTATACACATATATATATATATATATATATAGATATATATATATATATATATATATATATATATATATATATATATATATATATTAAAACATAAACAAGATTGCAATGGTAAATTGCAATGGATAGTATGAGAAAAAGAAGACGTGATATTTAAAAATAGGTCATGATTTTGCTTGCTGATTGAGATGTAGTTGGAATGACGCTGTTGCTTTATTTTAATAACTGGAGGTAGTTTATTTCATGTTGTGGTTGCCACCCTAAGTTGGTATCTTCCTGGCTGTTCCTAAGTGAGTAGGATGTTTCTCTTACTTTAAATGTCTAGTGTTTTTGAAGGGTGGCAGTAACTTAGTGTGATAATTTTATATATGAAGACATTAAGTAGAAAAGAAGCTCTATATGTAATGGTGAGCCAGTTAACATTTTCAAGAAGGAAGCCATGATGACTATTTGTTCTGCTAACTTGGTGAAGCTGAATACTTTATTTTCTGCATTTTAGATTCTTTGTTTATTATGCGAAGCATGAGAAGTAATCAGTGGAAATTTATATTCCAACTTGGGAATGAGGAAATGTTTGGCAATGACCAAATGTGATGAAGAGTGAATGGAGAGAATATGGGGGATATAGTAAAATTTTAGTTGTTTCAAAACTTTAATTGTGATATAGTCAGTATGATTATTAGACTTTAGTAGGGGTCAAGTATTATATTTAATTACTTTTGTGACAGTATGAATAATATTTCCTTTAACATTTGTCTGTGGAGTGTAGAACCTTTTATTAGTTAAGAATATCATATGTGTTTTGCTGCAATTAATCAAGAGTTTGTTCAAGTGTAAACAATCACATACTCTGGAGAATTAATACTGCATCATACATTGCAAAGACTGAAAGGTATTACTAGCTTCCAATAACAGAATATGATCAGCACACATAATTATTTGATTGTTGTGAGGTAATGTGTGATATTATTGATAAAACATGAGAATAAAAGGGGACCAAATACCTAGGTCTGAGGGACTCTAGAGCTGATAATGCCTTATGCATAACGTATATTATTGGAGTAGATTTGAAATGTTCTGCACTGTAGGTAGTTTTTGAACCAAAGAATTGTGTTATCTCTGAAACTAAATTTTTGTAGTTTGTGAAAGATGTAGTTGTGGTTAACAAAGGTAAATATTAAATAATGTTATTCCATTATCACTCCCCATTGCCTAACTACACTTTCATCCTTTCCAAATGTTATTCCTAACACAGACATCTCTTTTCTAGTATAATACAGCCTACTTATTTCCTTTTTTCACAAAATCTCTTACTTTTCGGCTTAACTGAAATAAATTCTTTTCATTACCTTTTCTATTTGTGTCATATCCTCACTCATCCAATCCTTATTGTTTCCAATAATATCCAACTCGTAAGCATAATTCAAACATACTGATATGACATTCCATTTCTCCATCTTCAATTTCACTTCGCTCATGCCACAGCCATATGTTTTATAATTTCATTTATTATTAGCACAAAAGAAACATGTTCATGGGACATCCTTGTTTAACTTCTCTATTAATATTTATTTTCTTTCCCATCCATCCATTAAAAATTTCACCCAAGGTTTTATACAGTAGATTTTTACAGCATTTACTATCTTATTTGCAGTTTAATTTTGTTATAGTATCCTCCATGTCTTTGCTACATTACAGTTAACTAATGTTACCTTTCTATTTTTGCTTAAAATAAAAGCTACCATCTGAAAAATGTGTTTTTAATTTGTGTGCTCTGCTCCTATGCCTGCTGGATCCAAAGTCTTCTTAAGACACAGAGTCTTGCTGTGCTGTTTACTGCTGAATCAGAGATACATAGCTTTGCATGACTCCATCTGTAGTCTGTTTAAAGTACCAAGCCTTTTAAATTGCACACTGATAAAGCAATATATTTTTCAGCTATAAGCACAGTTACAGATAACTTATTTTATAATAAACCACACGTAGTCTGTCAGATTTGTAGCATATATTTACAAAGCTTTCCTTCATCACAGATATGAATGATGACTTCTACAAAATACCTCTCTCTGAATTACTACAATTGCTATATAGAGAGCTAGTCACTCACAGAGATTGTTATTTCCTCTTGGTATGTTTTTCTGTCCTTCTGTGGGAAGTCACATAATGTCTGTTTTTAGACTTTTCTATTGTCTTTTTGTGATTTAAGCAGTTTTGCTGATGTGAGGATGCCATTCTGAAAGGAAACATCTGTATAAGCTGTTCCTACTGGAAAAACATCACGTATTGATGAATTTATAAAAAAGGATGTCTATTAATAGATATTTGTTCTGCAAACATGAGAAAATCATGTAATGCTTGTTTTCCAATTTGGATGCTGTGAATAGAAGCCTGTTATACATATAGTATGAATGCACATTTTACATTGCTAAACTCTATACATATATTCAAGCAAACTTTTTATTTCAGCATATTTAAAACATAATTAATTTCAGCCTTATATTCATAATATCTAACAATTCCCTCTGTTTTTAAACATTAAAAAACAAAACGCAATTTTACATAGATAATACAATGAAAACATGTATTACTACCAAAACTGAATGTATTTAACAACTTTTTCTTTTGCAGACCATTCTATGAAAATATTTTATCAGTTATGAGCTGTGTCTGCTTTAATTTTATTTTTTAATTTGATTAATTTATTCCTTGGCAATCACAGAATTTAATTTATAACTTAGAACTCTTTTATTAACTCTTTGCAGCTGTTGAATTAACTATAAGAGACAAGAACTATGTGCTACTGCAAGCATTTATACACTGCTGCAAATATACAGTTTCAATGTCATTTTAACCGTAACATTGTGGCCATGTCTCTGAACTGCCCATTAACATTTTGGTTGACAGTGAAGTGAACATAAAGTATTGAACTGGGCTTAAAGAATGCTATGTACATATTAGTCTATTAGCTGTATGAGTACAATATTTTAATATAATTTTCCTCTAACTCGGGTAAAACTAGTGATATTACAACTTGACAAATTACTTTTGAATTTATTACAATGTATGCTGTACAGTATGTATTTACACAGACTGTTTGCTATTTATGCATTTCAATCTAGTAGGTACCCTGGACCCATTTTTTTCTTTAAATATGTTTTTTCATACATATTCATTACTAGACATTAATTTCATTTGTACTGAATTCTTCTGCATTTGTATATACAAAGACTATCATTTGTACTGAATTCTTCTGCATTTGTACATACAAAAACTATAAAGTACATTTAGTCTAATCTTACAAATTTAATAACATTAATATTAAGCAAAATCTTGGAAAATGGTTATGTCTCTTTAGAAATATCTAGTGGAACTGGCACCAAAGGTATATGTCCTATTATTTTAGACTAGATAGTCAACAATTAAAAATATTCATGCTTTGCCAAAAACATATTAAAATAGTGACCAATCCTGTTCAATTTTTTACATATCTTTACTTTCTCTTGTATAGCTGTAATAAAGCAATTTTAAGCCATCTTGTGTTTCTTAAACCATCTCTTGTATAGCTTTACAGTTTAACAGCTTGTAAATACAATTTAATACTAAACAATACAATAATAACTAGCATAAAATATCTTGGACTTTCAGATTTAATCTGTTTACCAGTGTTTCTTATGCACTAATACCTGTTTTTTTCCCTCCCCCCTAAAAGAGTATTGTCAAGAAGGAATGAAATATTATTTTTTCTTGTATCTTTATTTCTGACCCTTGTGCAGTAATGTTTATACAGTCAGTGTAAAACTGAGAAAGTGCTCCTCCCCCTGTAGTATACTACAGTAGTGTTTATTTGCTTTAGAATGTACACCAGCCCAGTACTTTGGCCACACATCTGCTACACTAGGCTATCAAACTATAGACCCCTGTCTGATTTGATCATTTTTATAAAGCTTTTGCTGTTTATTACCATAGGTATTTACACCCTCCTGAACAATTGATTTGAACTGTATGTATACTATAGCCCATTTGCTGGCTGTACTTGATGCAACTGAGTTTTTTTTTTTCTTTTAACATTTACTTGCAAACAGATTATCAGTGACATCTATGCACAATTGTGACATGTTATTACAATTAACAAACAGTGTTGCCTGTAAACATTTCAACAACTATGTTTCAATAACAATAATGTTTTAGAAAAACTCAAGCTACTTGTCTGGCAATCAGTCTTGTTGTCTATTTCATCTTTCCAACATTTCCTGTAACTATTCATTCCGTCTAAGAAGGTCTGAGCTTAGAAAAACTCTACTCTATAAACTATAATTAATTATTTTGGCATATTTTCTTTAATTTTATTGTGATTTGCATAACTATGTATTTATACTACATTACAATTAGCTTACATGGATTTCAGTATTTTTTTATTTATTTTATTTAACTGCTCTGCCATTTATTTTACAAAAACTGTTTGACTAATACCATCTGTGATTTTCTTTTTAAAATTCAGAACTTTAACTGTTTGGTGTTACTATACAATTATAAAAAAAAATGTAAAAAAAAAACAAAATAGATATTAGCTTACCTAACACATGTTTATATTTACATTATTTATATGTGCTGTTGTCTGCCTGCTATTCTTGTGCATTGTAACAGATGTATTTTAGATGAAAAGAAAATACATGCATGTCTGTCTTGTATTTGTATATCTTTATACAAGCATGTCAGTCTTGCGACTTGAAATCTTTATTCTTATTAACTATTTTCATTTAATTTTATGCACTAGAACAGTGTAGTGTAACTATTTTTATGTAATTATTATACACTAAAACTGTTGTGTACCTTTTGACTATGCTATTAGCTTATCAGTCATATACTGTACTACTGATAAATGTCTTGCTTTAACTGAATGAAAGTAAAACATTTAAGAATGATTTGTCCCTACCATCCTACCATGTATGCTTAACCATTTTCAAAACATAAACATATTATAAAATATATTTCTTTTGCACAGATTAGCTGTGTATGCAGGAAGTTCCCAGTATCAGTCAGTTCAGCTAATTTGTTTCCTTTATCCTGCAACTGCTGTTCAAGAGTTTCTTCATAGTCTGCCTGATATGTCTCAGGAGCCTGTTCTGCTGAATTTGAAACTCCTATGCACTTTTGAAAAAATGTATGTATAACTTGTCTAAGCTTCCTGAACTCATTGTGTCTATCTTTTAGAAGTTTATTACATTCTTTTGTAACAAAATGTACTAGAGGTTCTATCAGTAACTGATTTGACTGTTGTTGCAACTCTGAAATAAACCTTTTACATCTGGTGACAGAACATAACTGTGTAACATTTGAATATAATGTCAACATATTAGTGGCATGCACTGTATTTTTATGACATTGTACACACAATAAACATTTTTTATACCACACATGATTTTGTTTCAGATACCAGTCAAATATTGTAATCCATTTGCATAATACCTTACTATCAACTTGCAATCCATTTGCATAATGCCTTACTATTAACTCGCCCTAATAAGGTTTTACATTTGCTAAAATGCTGTATATACAACATTTAATTCTGTTATTATTACATCTATTGCATTCATACTGTATGTAACAGAATAATTTTCTTACCAGTCAACAGAGAGGCAGATGGCCAAGCTGCTTTACTGTAAATGGTTCAAAAGTTTCTGTAGTCACTTGTGAAGTTGGTACAGCAAAACTGTCAGTTTCAGTCTTACAACTTTGTCTTGTACCTTTCTTGGAGAAGTTATGGAACTGCTCACCTTCCTGCAATGTAGTCTCTCCGGATGTAGACGTCTATTAAACTGTATTATTGCTGCAAACTGTAGAAAACTGTAGAAATCTGAAGTACTTCACATAAACGTTAGTTACTGTGCTTTCACATACAAGGCATTACCCATTCACTCCTCCTGTTTTTGGACACAGGCTAGGAATGTTGTCAAAGGGTCACCATTGAAAAATGTATTTTAATTTGAGTGCTCTGCTCCTATGCCTGCTGGATCCAAAGTCTTCTTAAGACACACAGTCTTGCTGTGCTGTTTACTGCTGAATCAGAGACACATAGCTTTGCATGACTCCATCTGTAGTCTGTTTAAAGCACCAAGCCTTTTAAATTGCACACTGATAAAGCAATATATTTTGCAGCTATAAGCACAGTTACAGATAACTTATTTTATAATAAACCACACGTAATCTGTCAGATTTGTAGTATATATTTACAAAGCTTTCCTTCATTACAGATATGAATGATGACTTCTACAAAATACCTCTCTCTGTCCTTCTCTCACATAACTGAATTACTACAATTGCTATATAGAGAGCTAGTCACGCACAGAGATTGTTATTTCCTCTTGGTATGTTTTTCTTGCCTTCTGTGGGAAGTCACATAATGTCTGTTTTTAGACTTTTCTATTGTCCTTTTGTGATTTAAGCACTTTTGCTGATGTGAGCATGCCATTCTGAAAGGAAACATCTGTGTAAGCTGTTCCTACTAGAAAAACATCACGTATTGCTGAATTTATAAAAAAAGGATGTCTGTTAATAGATATTTGTTCTGCAAACATGAGAAAATCATGTAATGCTTGTTTTCCAATTCTGATGCTGTGAATAGAAGCCTGCCTGTTATACATATAGTATGAATGCACATTTTAAACTCTATACATATATTCAAGCAAACTTTTTCTTTCAGCATATTTACAACAGAATTAATTTCAGCCTTATATTCATAATATCTAACGCCATCTCTTTTATTATTACTAAATTTTTCTTTACCTCTCTTCCTTTTACCCTTAGAAAACTCATCTCCTCTAGCATACTGTGTACTCTTTTTTGCATTATTTTCTTAAATATCTTATAGTGTATATTTCCCCATGATATTGGCCTCCATTTCATAGTGGCTTCTCTCTTATATTTTTTCCCATCTAAACTTCAATATTTTACCAGGTGTCTCTTCCTCTTCTATACATTCCTCTAACAATTTAAGTACTTCCACAAATGCTTTTTTTTCACTTTCCCCATTTCTTTATAATACTTAGAAATTAATCTATCCAATGCCATTGTGATTTCCTCCCTTCTTTCCTTTACAGTTCTTTCAAATTCTTCCATTGCATATTCCTCTTCTAATGTCTCCTTAACTTTATGTGATTCTATCTTTTTACCATCTACTTTTCTTCTTTTACCTCATCTTTTGTATAAATTTTTCACAAATCTTTCAATCTCCTCCATAAAGTCTTCTTGTCTTTCTCCTCTAATATTACATCCATTCTTATTTCCACCATTTACCCTCTTTACATAAAAGGAGGTGAAATATCCTTTTCACTATAAAAATTCTCTATGTGTCATCCTTATTTTTTTTACTTCCACTCATACAATTTCATTTCTGTTTTTCTTACTCTGTCATTTTTTCTTCTAGCTCAATCACATTTTCACATTCTGTTGTACTTTATTTATGGATTCTTTCTCTTTACTTCCATATTTTTATATTTTTCCTTGTTCAGTACCCACCAGTACATCCATCTTTTAGTATATACTCTCATTGTCATATGTAGTACTCATAATTTATTGTACATTTCTTTTATTTCCTTTTTATATAACTCAGCAGTAAAACTGTCTATTCATTTCTTCCCTTTATTATGTTCTATCATTTCTTATTCTAGTCCATATCAGTCTGTTATCTGAAAGTGCGGTCACTTCTTTTCCCCCATCAATTCCTTCATTTTTTTTCAGTATAATCACGCTCATTTAAAACATTCCTCTTCTATATGTCCAATCCCTATTTTTTCTTATCTTCAGTCCTCTACCCAGTATCAATTCCCTCATTACCTTTAAATCCTGTAAAATATTTATTTTGTTTTCTCTGGTTACAGTTGAAGTTTCCTATTGCAATATTTGACATATTTCATCATCATCATCTTCTTTCGTCTGTTCCCGTTAAGGGACGCCGCAATGGATCATCTGTTTCCATTTCTTCCTGTCCTCTGCATCATGCTCTTTCACACCAAATACCTTCATATCCTCTCTCACCACATCCATAAACCTTATCTTAGGCCTTCCTCTTTTCCTCTTACCTGGCAGCTCCATCCTTAGCATCCTTTTCCCAATATACCCAGCATCCCTCCTCAGCACATGTCCAAACCAACGCAATCTCACCTCTCTTGCTTTGTCTCCAAACTGTCCAACCTGAGCTGGCCCTCTAATATACTGATTCCTAATCCTGTCCATCCTAGTCACACCCAGTGCAAATCTTAACATCTTTAACTCTGCCACATCCAGCTCTGACTCCTGCCTTTTCGTCAATGCTACCGTCTCCAACCCATATAACATAGCTGGTCTCACTACCCTCTTGTAGACCTTCCCTTTCACTCTTACTGGTACCCGTCTGTCACAAATCACTCCTGACACTCTTCTCCACCCAATCCACCCTGTCTGCACTCTCTTCGTCACCTCTCTTCCACATTCACCATTACTCTGAACTGTTGATCCCAAGTACTTAAACTCATTCACCTTTACCAGCTCTACTCCCTGCATCCTCACCATTCCTCTACCCTCCCTCTCATTTGCACACATATATTCTGTTTTAGCCCTGCTGACCTTCATTCCTCTCCTCTCTAAAGCATATCTCCACCTCTCCAGGGACTATAATATTTGACATATTTGAAATTACATTTTTGTATTTCTTCAAAAATCTTTCTCCTTTTAGGCATGTTTGCATATGTGTGTATTGCAATTTATCTAATACTCCTTAATGCTTTTTCACACATCACATATTATTACCATTCATAGTACTACAGTTGTAATGTCTAGAGCTTCTATTTTATCATTCCCAAATAAAATCCCTGTCCATGACCACATCTCATTTTGTGTGGTTAATATAATCTTTTTCCCCCACAATGCCCCGATACTTTGTCTTTTTATTTTTTATACATGCTCTAAGAGTCAAGCAACTCACATCCATATTTCCCTTCGCACACCATGCAGTGACTAATATTACATCTTTACTACATATCACAGGATGCTATATCATCCTTTTCCAGTCTGTGCATTCTTTTTGCTTCCATTTTTTGTTGTTTCATAACCCTCCTTCCAACATATTTTTCATTTTGCACAATCCACAGTCCTGACCCCTGTTCAGAGGATAATCAATAGCAGAAAAATGTGTGCAGCAACCACAATTTATTGAAATAAAAACAATCAAAAACAAAAATTCCTGGGATTAAGCGCTTTCATCTCCCCTCAGGAGACTTCATCAGAATCAATTAACAAAGAAATAAACCCATATTAAGTACCCCACCAAACCAATTCCATTTGTCAATCAATTAACCAGTCTGTAAAATCAATTGATATATAAAATTTAAAGTGCTTGGTGCCAAAATAGTGTAATTTCACCAGTATAGTACCACTCCTTCTAATATGTTCATAACAAAATATATTGAATAAAATTCATAAAATTCATTAAAAGTTTATATAAATGAATAAATTATATATATATATATATATATATATATATATATATATATATATATATATATATAAAAATGTGTAAATAAATAATTATTTCCATAAATATACACAAATATATAAAACATTTCCAAAATGTTCCACTGAAAATTCATAGCCCACATAGGGTATAAAACATATAATGTATAAACATGACAAGTATGCATATATATATATATATATATATATATATATATATATATATATGACTGATTGCATATATATGACTATTATGCACCTATATGACTATGTATCTTCTCTTTTGGGGTTGGAAGCTTGTAATTTGAGGGCTAGGGTAATAGAGATGTGGTCATTCAGCCCTGGGTTGGTGCAAGCATCCAACCTCAGTTGCCATACCATCTCATGAAATTCTAATCTAGTCTCCCAGTCCCCTCCCCTATCACTCCACTTTACTTCTTCCAACACCCAAAATTTGTAATCTACATTTTTACAATCCAAAATGTGCCTATACAGGGCATTGTTCTCAGTTTTTCTATTAATATCATAGGTATGTTCATAAATGTGTTGTCTTAAATTACGTTCGGTCTTCCCTATGTAATATGTCTGGCATATTATACAATATGCATGTACACCACCCCTTTGGTGTAACAACTGGCATAAGTTCTCCCCTTAAGCCTAAATGGAATGCTGGGTATATTCAATTCTTTTCCCCTGGCTATAAAGGCACATTGGGAACACCTCCCACATTTGAAAGTACCTATTTTAGAACTCACCCCTGTTCTCATGTTTCTTTTCTCTGTTCTAGTATGTCCTTGAGATTACTGTTTCTCCTATAACTATATCTAAGGGGTTTCTGAAATCATTCCACCTTGGTAGATATCCTCTTAAACATATCCCATGTACTGTTTATACATCTCTTCACCCACCCAATGTTGGAGTAGTGTGTCAGGATCAAGTATGGTAATGGTTTTATAGTTTGTTCAATAACCTTACCCTTCTTACTACCAACAAGCATCTCGCCACTAGTAAGAAGGGGTGAATATACCTTCCCCCGTCCTTGTATAACAGTGCTTTTTATGGGGTTGATTAGGCTATCCGGGTACCCTCTTTCCCCAAACAAATGATGTACATAGTTTATTTCTTTCAAAAAATCAGCTGTATTGGATGTCATTCTGGCTATTCTAACCATTTGACCTTTTACTGTGATACTTTTAAGAATTTGTGGATGATCACTATCAAATTGCAAATAAGAATTCAAAAAACATTATTTCCTGTATATTCCTGATCTAAACATTTTTCCACTTAATCCTTGTATAATTTTACATCAAGGTAGTGTATCTCATCTATTCCTATTTCATGAGTAAAAATTCAGTTGTATTATTCAAATACTCCATAAACTCGGGTATTAATTCCCTGCTTCCCTGCCACAAAATAAAAATATCAACCAGAAAGCGGTAATACCCCAAAATGTGTACTTTATAATGGGACTCAAATACAAAATGTTTCTCCCAATGCAACATAATAATGTTAGCATAGATGGGTGCACACAAAGATCCCATGGCAACGCCATCCAGCTGGTGATACACCTCACCCTGAAAGTAAATATTGTTGTATTTCAGGACCATCTCCATATTTTCCATCACAAGCCTAAAATCATCTGCTAAAAAAACAAATTCAGTTATCATTTTCTCAAACCACTCCATTCTCAGTTTATGAGGTATTGCAGAAAACAAATCTTTGATGTATATGATTAAAAATACGAAATCATCATTGTAGTCTGAATTTCCAATTTTATTCAGGAAGTCCCATGAATCAATAAGAATGTGTGGATATTTTGTATAAAAACTCTTTAACTTTGTATCTACATAAGTAGCCAATGGTTGGGTTTTTGATCCTTGGGATGTAACAATGGGTCTCAAGGGGGGATTTTCAACCCCTTTGTGTATTTCTGGTATCCTAAAAATTGCTGGAATAATAGGTTTGGGAATCCTCAAAAAATGGTACAACTGTATATCCATAATACCCTGTAATAAATTGTCTTCTAAAATAAAATCAATTTTCCTATAGGATAGGGTTGGGAGGGTAGCTTAATGGCTAAGGTGTTTGCCTTACAAACCCAAGGTGCAGGTTTTGAGTTTCACAAGGGATAATTGGCTAGGCTTAAAATGGCTTGCAAGGGCAGTTAGTTTAGTACTAAACTATGAACCTATGAACCTATACATTAAGCTAATTTCTAAATACTAGTGCATACCTGTTGTCAGCATTAAGAATATCCAGCATTTTAGCTGTATAAGCCCACTGTTCCATCAACACTACCTCTCCCCCTTTGTCTGGTTTCATGACATGGATTTTATCATTGTATCATTGTCTCCCAGTTCCTTTAACAATTTCTTTTCTTTTAAGGAACGGTTAGAACTATCATCCACATTGTTCCCATAACCACCCCTAATAAGGCCTGTCACACACATCTCAAAATTATAAATATCTTGTTGTAATGGTGGGTTAAAAGTACTTCTCTTGGTCAATTTAACACCTCTAGCCTCAGTGGAACCTGTTTTGAATAAGAGTTCTAGGTTTGGTTTCCTTGTAAACAGTTTTATATCTAACAGTATGACTTCCAGTCTTGTTTTTTTGACTGGCACAAAGGTAAACCATTTTGAAAAAAGTGAAAAATAACTCATCAATAACTAAATCAGTGTAATTATATATATTAAAATTGTTCTGTGTGTATACCACTTGTTTTTCATTTTCAACACCAGAAACCACGGTATAACCATCGATGGTGACATCAGGCATAAATCCACTAATGTTACTAATTACTGATGCATATTACATAGGGAAGACCGAATGTAATTTAAAGCAACGCATTTATGAACATACCTATGATATTAATAGGAAAAATGAGAACAATGCCCTGTATAGGCACATTTTGGATTGTAAAAATGCAGATTACAAATTTTGGGTGTTGGAAGAAGTAAAGTGGAATGATAGGGGAGAGGACTGGGAGACTAGATTAGAATTTTGTGAGATGGTATGGAAACTGAGGTTGGATGCTTGCACCAACCCAGGGCTGAATGACCACATCTCTATTATTCCAACCATCAAATTACAGGCTTCCAACCCCAAAAGAGTAGGTACATAGTCATATATGTGCATAGTAGTCATATATATGCAATCAGTCATATATATGCATACCTGTCATGTTTATACATCATATTCAAAAAATAGTTCATTCACGGGAGCAAACCACGGCAGCACATAAAAGCGGCAGTTGATGTGAAACGAAAATAAAATATCCTAAATTGCAGAAAGAGACACTAATTGCATATGAAAACCAATCCTTTATTAACAAAAATCGGTAAGCGCTTTCACCTCCAGGGCTTCATCAGACAGTAAAGCTTTATAAAAATGCAAACATTTATATACCTCCTCAAAACACTAATAATGACCTCATATCCTGTCATAAATTAACTAATCAAAATCTGTTTATAATCATGATTACAAATAATTACACATTAAACTCTGTAATATAAAAATTGTTGACACAAAAATTTTTTTAACATAAAAAATTTTTTTTAAAATAAAAATAAAAATAAATCACAACCCTGTAATAAAATATTTGAAAATACTTCTAAAAACATTGCTTGTGCATACCATACACTAATAATAACATATACTCTAATATTTGCACCTACTTATTCGCTTTCAGTTTCCTATTGCTCAAGATGGGTTTTAGCGGTATTTTCTCATTTAGTCTTGGGAACTTGTCAGCTCTGCATCTAATAATCCATCTCGTCTCACAACTTTCTGTATAAGTTCTAATGTCACCACCTCTGATTCCTGGGGTGACTAACTGAGGAGGTATATAAATGTTTGCATTTTTATAAAGCTTTATGATCTGATGAAGCCCTGGAGGTGAAAGCGCTTACCGATTTTTGTGAATAAAGGATTGGTTTTCATATGCAATTAGTGTCTCTTTCTGCAATTTAGGATATTTTATTTTCGTTTCACATCAACTGCCGCTTTTATGTGCTGCCGTGGTTTGCTCCCGTGAATGAACTATTTTTTGAATATTTTGTTTTTTACTCTTCTTTTCACGGAAGCATTTACTTTGTGGAAGTACAATTTATATTTTTTATTTTGTTTATACATCATATGTTTTACACCCTATGTAGGCTATGAATTTTCAGTGGAACTTTTTGGAAATGTTTTATATATTTGTGTATATTTATGGAAATAATTATTTATTTATTTATTTACACATATATATACCTATATATATCTATATACATTTATTTATTCATTTATATAAACATTTAATGAATTTTGTCTGCAGCTCCTCCATTTAGATGTATTTTACATTTCTGCATGTGTGTAAGTATTCTGCATAATATGACATTGGGTCTATATTACATTCTCGAAAGCCGACAATGTTGAATCTACATTGTCGATCCGAGAATAGCGAAAGTGAAGAACATCGAGCGTGTAAATGGAAATCTCCATAAGGGGAGAATTCTGTTTACTTCAATGTAGTGCAGTCTCAGAGTTGGTATATTTACGTAGTGGGGGGTGTGGGGGCACAGCCCCCCCACATGGGGGGTGCAGGGAAGCTTGCCCCCTGCCTAAACTCTTTATTTTTTTATTTTTTGTTTTTATTTTTTTTTTTATGAACATTCGAACATTTGACAGTTCGATCACTAAAGGTCGACCTTTAGTTGTTCGAACAGTTAAATGTTCGATGTTTTAATATAGACCCTATGACATTAAAAAGTGCAAACAAACAGGAAGGTGTAACTGCTGAAAGTAAACTGCAGTTCCTCTTATGAAGGAGAGCTTTTAATATCTCTGATACGTTGATGTTTTAAGACCACGGTAGATATCTGTAGGCAGGTAATACTTTAATACCAATTGGAAAGGAATTCCTCATATGTGACACAACCATTTTAAAAGCTCCAGATGTAGACTGTAGAGGCTATAGGGAAGTATCTAAATTAAGTGTAGCACTGGTTCTCGATTGCATTGCTTTATATGATGATTTTTTTCATGTCTGTGACATCAATAAGATTTGTTGATGGGACAGATTTGTGTCCCAGAGACTTCCCCCTTCTGTGGAATAGACTCCCTCTCCACGTCAATCAGAGTACCTCATAACCCTTTTTAAGCGCAACCTGGATAACTGAATGGGGAACAGAAAATACACCCCTGGGATTCCACCTATCTCTCTGCTGGACAGTGGCATCAGGTGTTGACTTGTCGGAACATGGGTTAAAGTCTTGGCTAGACTTGTAAGGATCTCAGAGCCAATAGCCTAGTAACTTCCTATGATTGTATCATACCTCCCAACTGTACATATTTTAGCATAATGTCCAGATTTTTGCCTCATATTTTGGTCTGTTTTTTTCTTAAAATTTTTCTAAAAAGTTTTCTGGCAAATAAGTGGCAAATCATTAAAGTCTGAAGTTAGAAGATAATGACATTTGAGTTTTACACTTCATATCCTTCAGAAAATTCATGCTGATGCAAAACCCATTATTCTATCAACTTTCTAAGTTTGTAAGAGCAATATTTAAAAATTGTCCATATTTTGGGGCCTTGGTCCACTTTAGTTAAGGCTTTGTCCAGACTTCTTGTTCTAAGAGGTTGAGAGGTATGGATCCTATGAAGTTTCTATTCAGAGATCTACACTAATGTAAACTAGGCACTAAATTAAAAATGAAGTGTAGGTGAGAAATTTTAAACAAAAATGCTTGGCAATCATTTGGAATCAGCAAAAAATAGCCAGTTGAGTTCCTGGAAACAAAGTGGCAGATGTAGTTTTGCACTGTCTACAAGTTATTTGCAGTATATGAATATCCTGTAAAATGGATAATTAATATTCTAGAGTAGGAATTGCCTGTTCCTTTGATAATGATTCATTTTCTTCTCTTTAGAGAAAGCTGTCAATTTTATGCAGGTTGATAACTTTGCAGCTTTGATAATAACCTTTCTTACATGCACAGAGAAAAATACAGGAGGCTTAAGCCACATTGAAGTACTTACAGACATCAACTGTTTCCAGGTAAATTCATCCCTATACAGAAATACTCTCCACAGTGTTATCTCTTTTATTGCTATCAACCTCTACCTGTAGATTCAACCATGGCACCAAGCCATTTTTAGTTACTTTGTTGAGACTTTTACAGTAATCTCCTTTAAATTATTATAATCTTTTACATCTAATCATTATCAACCCACTTCCCCCACTTTCTTCACTGACTGCGGTATCATGTCTTGAGTCAATACCACAATTCTACCTTCTTTGACTTTGTTGTCTAACTGTCACAGATGTTTTTTCACAATCCGCCCACTCATGCAAGCCATCTTCCCTAAACTTTTCCACTAATTTATATGCATTTCCAATAAAATATTCACACTGTACCTGCTGTTGAAATGCCAGCAGATGCTGACCCACCTCACTGGCCTGCTCTCTTCAGCTTGCAGGAATCAGTAGTGTAAATGCCCCAGTGTTTGTGTTTGAGCTGTTGTATTCCATTCTGATATATTACCATAAATTCTAGTATTTTGGTTCATTTCATAAGTAAAGGGATTGCATCCAGAAAAAAGGAGGTTATTACCTCTCTGTACTCCTCCATCACTAGACCTATAACTGAGTATAATTCTCTGTATGGTATATACCTCTCCAAACACCTGTACCAGCTAGAAAGGCCACAGAAATAACTCACAAGGAGAATCCATGGCCTCCAACACCTGTCCTATGTGGACAGGCTCAAATCACTATCATTCTACTCGGTATCATACAGATTGCTCAGAGGTGATCTGTGTCTTACCTACAAGGCAATATCAGACCATGCCCTACTAGAGATGTTCCATATCCATAAGTCCAACTCCTCACACATTACCCACTCAAAAGACCTAAATCTAATATGCAACATCAACATCCCAGAGGCTGGCTACCAATGCAGAGTTTGGAGTGGATTAGGTGGACAAAGTGTATTATTCAACATTGCACTGACCACTTCATGGAAACACAATGGACTTTGAATGTCCTCCGAGTATGTCTTCTGTTAGGACTAAGATAAAGTAGGCTTCAATGATTGTCCCAGCTGGTGGGAGTTTCACTTTTAGCAGATGACTGGAAGTAGATTGGTAAGTCACATTTTCTCCAATATACTCCACCTGACCCTTTGCCAACAGCATACATGTCAGTGAATGATACATCTCCATTGCTTTATATACCAAAGGATATTCTGTTCAGCTTTTGTGTGGCAATGGTGTAGGTGCGTGTGGAAGGTCTCTGATTTAGAACTGTATATAATATACCTATGTAAGGAACCAGCACAGTGCTAGAGGCTAGCACTGCATTGCATTACATTACATTTATGTATAGTGCTAGTGCCTAGCACTGCATTGCATTACATTACATTTATGTACAGTGCTAGTGCCTAGCACTGCATTGCATTGCATTATATTTATGTACAGTGCTAGTGCCTAGCACTGCATTGCATTATATTACATTTCTACTGCATTGCACTGCATTACATTTATACAGTGCTAGAACCTAGCACTGCATTGCATTACATTACATTTATTTACAGTGCTACTCCCTAGCACTGCATTTCATTCCATTACATTTGTACAGTGTTAGTAACTAACACTGCATTGCATTACATTACATTTATGTACAGTGCTAATGCCTAGCACTGCATTGCATTACATTATATGTGTACAGTGCTAGTAACTAGCACTCCATTGCATTACATTACATTTATGTACAGTACTAATGTCTAGCACTGCATTGCATTACATTACAATTTGTACAGTGTTAGTAACTAGCACTTCATTGCATTACATTGCATGTATGTACAGTGCTAATGCCTAGCACTGCATTGCATTATATTACATTTGTACAGTGCTAGAATTTAGCACTGCATTGCATTACATTACATTTGTTTGATGGTAGGTAGATACAATTTGACTCTCTAGACTGTCCTATAAATGTTATTTAACATACTACCTCATGTCATTTCCTCTCCACAACCTGATGTCTTTTCTGTATGTCCCATACTTTCTTGAATCCTTCCATGGATTTCCTCAACAACATCATTTCGGGAAGCCCATTCTATGGGTCTACAGCCTTCTGCATGAATAAGTGCTTTTGTGTGTTTATGTACAGTTCTCTCACCACTCTCCACCCTGTTTAGGACATCCTCTTCACTTTGCCCTCACTTGATCTTGTGCATCCATATCGTATACCCCCACCCCTTTAATTTCACAGTTAAGAAGGGATTCAGCTCCTCTAGTCTTTGGTCATATCCATTCCTCTCTACCCTATGTACCCTTCTGGTAGTTTCTTCTACTGATTTCCCTAAGTTTGTGCAAATAGCTAAGAGATTAAATCTGTTATATGCTACCTTAAATAAGCTGAAACAACCACAGTGAAGTTTACTGGATCTAGGACTGAAGACCATGGTGTCCACTAGTCACTTTCCTTATTTCTGGCATTTTCCTTTCACCACTACATGGCCAAATAACCATGGTGCAACCCATTTCTTCAGTCTTTGTCTTACCCCAAACCTCTCAAGTGTTTGTAGTAGTGTCCTGTCTTGGGATGAGTCAAAGTTTTATTGTAACCCTTCCATAATTCTGACAGTATTTTCCTAATGATCACTTTTTAACTCACTGTGAAAAAATCATCAGTACTGTCCTGTATATCAAGTAAATTATGTCTCCCTTATGTGGTCAGTATTTAAACTTTAAGATATCATTCAGATTATTCTTAGCTTGTATTGACACAAACATCTTTTCATTGGAACATGTCAGACTTTGCACTTAATAAAAAAATAAAATCCCATTAATGGAATTAATCAAAGGCAGACCCTGACTGCCTAAATATATTTCTGAAATGTACAAAGCACACTAATTTTGTATTTATATAAACATTTCTAAGTGTAATCAAGTGTCCCTTCAGACACTCAGTTGCAACAAGTTCAGTACTGCAATTAAAGTGCTGCAGAAACTTCATATGAAATAGATTAACTCAGGAGACTTCATTAATCATTTTTTGTGTTTAATTAAATATGTTTTTTTTTTCTACGTTACCAAGTCAGAAGTTTTGCAGTATCCATGCACTGCCAGTTTGGAATACCTGACCATAAAGTGGCAAAGAAGAACTATCTTATCTGCTGATCTCAAATGTTGCCTGTCTGGCTATATCATATTCTTTTCTGAAAATTCAATATTCCCATGCAACATTCTGTTGAAAAGATTATTAAATGACATAAGATAGTACAACACGTTAAACTCTATACCCTGGAAACTGTCTCTTTTAAAACATGATTTACATCTCCTAAATAATTTTCAGTCTATGAAATTGAGACTCCAATGCACACCTGCACAGAGCAAAGACCTTACTAAGGAGAAATACAAAAGAAAATGACACAGCAGTTGCAGATTACATGAAAACGCTTCCCTGCCGCTGCAGCTCACTGGATCACAAAGTACTTTGATGTGCACTGTTCTAGAAGGGTGGTCTAGAGACCTACTCCTTTAAACTAAACTTGCCATCTGGAAAAAATCTAGTTTTATTGTCAATGAACAATTTGCTGACGGATGGAGTGCAGTGATACAGTCTCACCAATATAGCTGGAGATTTGTGAAAAGGAATGGCAAATACATTTCAGAAAGCTATTACGGGAAAAATATATATAAAGAGGTCTTTTGTTAGTCTATGAAATAAGTTGACTGACAGAATTAAATCTGTTGAAAACATATCTTGGTTTACAACCGCTTTTGATAAATATACTGCTATAAGCCGGTTTATGGAATATCACACTGGACAGTAAAAGTGGATCACTGATCCTTGTCGTTGTATGATATGAATGCACCAAAAAACCTAAACTGTAAAACTTTGTACATTTATTAACCAGCCCTTTCAAATTACAGTAGCTATTGAGATTTCTGTCACAGACAGCAAATATTGACAAAAGAAATATTGATAAACTACATATGTGCAGCAATGTGCTTAACCACTCAGTCTCTAAGTCAGTCCTTGTTTTTCCATTTAGGACTCTTATTATAACAAACTAGCAATGCTGAAATGCAATGTCTTTATACTACTAAGAAGCCTTATATTCTTTTGTATTCCACTGCTAAAAGCTAATAGCATTCTGAATGACAGCTTTAAGAACATTAACCGGCACACCAGATGATGATGCATATTTCTAGAAACTAGTAGGAATTTGCCTATAGCTTGCATGTCAGCATTTTGTGTATGTGTGTGTGTTTTTGTGTGCATGTTCGTGTGTGTGTGTGTGTGTGTGTGTGTGTGTGTGTGTGTGTGTATGTGTATGAGTGTGTGTGTTTTTGTGTGCATGTTCGTCTGTGTGTGTGTGTGTGTGTGTGTGTGTGTGTGTGTGTGTGTGTGTGTGTGTGTGTGCATGTGTGTGCTTGGTGTTCGTGTGTCTGTGTGTGTGTATGTGTGTGTGTGTCTGTATGTGCATGTGTGCTTGTACTTGTGTGTGCATGTGCGTGTGCATGTGCTTGCACGTGTGTGTGTGCGTGTGTGTCTCTGTGTGTGTGTGTGTGTGTGTGTGTGTGTGTGTGTGTGTGTGTGTGTGTGTGTGTGTGTGATTGAATCTGGTATAAAATAAAGGAGTTTTGTAAAACCAATGAATGACTTTTTAAATCAGCAGTGATTGTATGCATACAAATTTCTCAACAGACTGCTTGTTCTAGGAAAGAAATAACTTTCTGTGGTGATTGAGGCCACAACAACCTTTTGGCCTGTTGTCTCCTCTTTTGTTGTTAGCTGGCTAATTGCGATGTTAACCTTTGGCCAACCACTGGGAAAAGCCCTTTAGAGCAAAGATAAATAACTTTCACTCTCTGCTGTCTCCTTAAGATCCCAAAGATTATTTCTGGTTTTGAAAGGAGTGTGATGTTCAAGATTCCCTGAAGCATGAAGCAGAGGATAAGCTTCACACAGTTTCTTGATTTTGACAGGTTTTGAGACACTAGCTTTTATAAAAACAGTCCCCCTGGAGCTTTTTAACTTTTCTTCTGGTATTTCTCCTGCAAGAAATACCATCAGCACAAATAATATCTCTGCTATTTCATTAAGTTTAGATTAGGTTAACCCCTATAGCTTACCAGTAAGGAAATAAGATAACAAGCCATTGTGATATCCCACATTTTATGCCTTCCTGGGCATCATTTTGCTTATACAGGAATATTAATACTACCGTCTCAAAAGTGCTGCCAGCAGGTGTTGAAAAATAGCAGTACTGAATGTAAGTAAAGAGGTACTGCATAGTTAAATAAAAAAATAAAATAAAAAATTAAGACAAATTGCCAATATTTTGTTCACATGGAAATATCACATGCCCAGTAGCCTAAATGATACATTAAAACTCATGTATTTTATTTAAATTAAAACTGTTGATTGACAGTGTAATGTACAACTGATCCATGTCCAGCTCAGTCCAGTTGAACAGCAGTCTCTGTTGCTCCACCACAGCACTTGATTCACTTTAATTTCTTCATGGGATGTCCACTTGTTTTATTTTGGGTTTTTACTTGGCATTCTAGTATATTTCCACAACCCAAAGACATATGGAAGGTGATCTGACAGTCCTTCAGATTACAGATATGTATTTGTGTGTTGTGTGTGTGTGTGTGTGTGTGTGTGTGTGTGTGTGTGTGTGTGTGTGTGTGTGTGTGTGTGTGTGTGTGTTTGTGTGGGCGTGTGTGCGTGTGTGTGTGTGTATGTGTGTGTGTTTGTATGTACAATTGTGTGCGCATGTGTATACATGCATGGTTATGTCTGTCTATGTGTCGGTCTGTATCCTGTAAAAGATTTGTATCCTATCCAGAATGATTTTTTCTGCCTTTTGACCGCTGATTATCAGAATATGTTCAAGCTCCTTATGACCCTAAATTGGATTAAATGGGCATTATAAAAGAAAGAATTATTGACTTACTAAATTATTGAGCCATGCATTTCCTTACACTTGGCTTTGGGCATTTTCCCCAAAGTTGATATAATATATTTATAATACTGAATAATATTTTTCAAACTTTCCCTACTTTGTTTCAGGACAAAAAAAACAACTTATTCTTCATTTCATTGTGTATTTTATTATATGTAAATGTTTTGTAGAAGTTTTTTATGCATCCTTTTCAAACCCTAGCTTTCAGTCTGTTTTGCCATTCATATGCATTTGAAATTGATAAATGGTACAGTCCCATCATTATGCTGTCCAACAGTGATATTTTTGAAGGCATTTTATAAATGTGCTTTGTGCTAATTTTATATGTTAGTTGACAGTTACAATATAACTATTATTTTTTTTTTTTGATTACTGTATTTTTATTTGTTTAATTTTATTATTGCTGATGGAGGATTGGATAGTAATGCACAGCAAAATTATTTCACAAGCCCTGAGGAGAGCAAATGAAGAAGCTGGCAAACAACAGCCCTCCTTCTGGGACTGTGATCTTATTATGGTGCAAGGATGTGCTTATACATATTATTCTAAGACCTATACAGTTTGTAGCTTTGTATTTTAGGTACAGCCACTCTTGCAATATGGTCTAAAAGGAGTGATAAAAAAAATAATTCTTAAAATAACCCATGTGGTTGTTGTTTCAAAGAACTAAAAAACCTTACATAGAAGATGGGCCCACACCTGGAAAAAGGCCTAAGGCTGGTGTTTGTCACAAGTGGTTAGTGATGGCGGGTGAGTAGACACTTATCAACTTGTCTGGCCTAGTCAAAAAAAAAATTGCATGGTGCCACCATGAAGGCATACTACCAAAGGATGAAAATAACTTGAAATGCCAGTCACATAGCAGGCAGAAGTAGGTTGCTTTACAATACTCTAAGTTCTGTCATTGGAAATTGTCTGTTTTGATAGAGAATATTACTGCACTGCTGTAGAAAGATTCAGAGTCTGGACAGGAGCTTAACAACTGCCATTTAGATAAATACAGGTTGACAACTCACTTCACAGGGCAATGGTTCAGAACCAAGACTTTTTTGACTGGGGTGGTATATTTAGCTACCTTCTTAGAGGGGCCTTGGGCAGACAAAAGGATACTTATTAGTCCAGGCTGGGTACCATAAAACTGGAGATCATGGCAGTGAATGAGATGGTTGCCTCTATGGTTCTGCAAAATGCAGTAAGACAAACTGCTTGATATTCATGCATATAGAACTCTTTATTCCATACAGAAAAACACTGCTTGTTACTGATGCATATAAATCTTATCTGATCTCTTACAAAGACACTCATGCAAGGTAGCAAAGAACTCAAATACACCATTGTGAAAATTAAAGTAGGATATAAACTTAACGTAGGTACTTCAAAGATAGCAGTGAGACCTTTTTAAATAATATTAGGAGTATTAGAAGTAACAGGCAACACTTGAAGACATGGCAAATATCTTAGCTGACAAATTCAGGTCCAGTTCCATCCCTCAGATAGCTTAGTGGTAAATTGCTGTTTTTATAGTGGGCAAGGTCTTGGGTTCAAAACCTGAAAGGGCTGTGTATTTAATACAGCTCTGATGGAGTAGTGGTACATTGCTCTGACTCTTCTGAAACTGCCTCCTCCCCCCATTTCTGTGGTGGTGCTAAAGTTTATAAAACTGGTCTAACAGCTTTTTTGTTATCTGATTACTTCAAGGCTTGCTGATTTAAAATAGCCTCTGTTTGTAAATTCCTGTATACACTGTTAGAACCCCCTTGTGTTCTGACTTAAGATGGAAATATAATCAGTGATAAGTATAATTCTTGGCACTTTAACTTTTCAGGGTTCTGCATTGTCTTAATTTTTGCCTGAATTATTTTATATATTTGCTGACTGAATTATTTTATATATTTGCTGGCATTGTTTTTTGTTCCTGATCTCTTCTGAAACTGGTTTCCTCCCTATTTTTGTGGTGGTGTTAAAGTTTATAAAACTGGTCTAACAGCTTTTTTGTTATCTGATTGTTTCAAGGCTTGCTGATTTAAAATAGCTTCTGTTTGTAAATTCTTGCATACACTGTTAGAAACTCCTTGTGTTCTGAATTAAGAGTGCTCTCAAACAATCTGGAAATATAATCAGTGATTATTATAATTCTTGGCACTTTAACTTTTCAGAGTTCTGCATTGTCATAATTTTTGCCTGAATTATTTAATATATTTGCTGACTGAATTATTTTATATATTTGCTGGCATTGTTTTTTTTGTTCCTGATCTCTTGTGAAACTGCCCCCCCCCTATTTCTGTGGTGGTGTTATAGTTTATAAAACTGGTCTAATAGCTTTTTTTGTTATCTGATTGCTTCAAGGCTTGCTGATTTAAAATAGCCCTGTTTGTAAATTCCTGCATACATTATTAGAAACTCCTTGTGTTCTGACTTGAGTACTGTCCAACAATCTGGAAATATAATTGGTGATAAATATAATTCTTGGCACTTTAACTTTTTAGAGTTCTGCATTGTCTTACTTTTTGCCTGAATTATTTTATATATTTGCTGACTGAATTATTTAATATATTTGCTGGCATTGTTTTTTTCTTCCTGATCTCTTCTGAAACTGCCCCCCTCCCCATTTCTGTGGTGGTGTTAAAGATTATAAAACTGGTCTAACAGCTCTTTTGTTATCTAATTGCTTCAAGGCTTGGTGATTTAAAATAGCATCTGTTTGTAAATTCCTGCATGCACTGTTAGAAACTCCTTGTGTTCTGACTTGAGTGCTCTCAAACAATCTGGAAATATAAACAGTGATAAATATAATTCTTGGCACTTTAACTTTTCAGAGTTCTGCATTGTCTTAATTTTTGCCTGAATTATTTTATATATTTGCTGACTGAATTATTTTATATATTTGCTGGCATTGTTTTTTATTCCTGATCTTGGTGGCTTTGCAGTTGCCCGCCTCTAGTGTAAATTTGATCTGGGACACCCCCTCCAGTCTAGTGTTCATTCTATCTAGTACAGAGAGAACATTTGAAAAGGCCAACCTACTTAGGTTCTTAACATTGGATTATATTCTGCTCCTCCTTCCTCTCCTTGCATTTTACTAACAAAAAAAATCTCCTTGTGTTCTGACTGAGTGCTGAGTGTGCTTCTCAGCTAAGTATATTTTTTGGCACTTCTTAACTGTACAGAGTTGAATAAAGCAACAATAGAATTTAGTTCAGAATACATTTCGAACAAATTGCATTTATTTAAACTGTATTTGCATTATTTTATTGCTGTTTTAGCTGCCTTTTGAAAAAGAAATCCAAGCTTGTGTCCTGCCTTTCCTGTAACTAGTCTAGTCCAGATACAGACTGTTGTATCCAAGACTGTTGGTCAGAATCTAAGCCCGCCCCAAACCTGTTTGTGTTGGGGGGAAGCCTTCTAGCTTATCAGTGGGAGTGGTAAGCACTAGGTAGTCTATCTACCACAGGAAGAGTGGTTTCTGGCCCAAAAATAGTAGCTTATTGTTTGGGCAGTTTTTTCCATCTCTTTCAACTTTCTGGATTAAAAGTCCACATCTGCCCTTGTTTCCCACCTTTCCTGTAACTAATCTAGTCCAGATACAGATTTGCTGTATCCAGGACTGTTTGCTAGCTTCTGAGCAGTGCCAAAGTCTGCTCTTCAATTTTTCCCTTAGATATGCTAGTCCCCTCCTCTTCTGCACTTTTACTAGCTTATTAGTTTAGAACTTTACCGGATTTCTTGTAGCAATTATTGTAGCACACAAAAGTGCTACCAGCACCAAACGTTCTACAAGGAAACAGCTCCAGTATTTATTAATGCCCCATCCAGGCATGTCTAAAAGTCAGTTTCCTGTGCTTTCTCCTATTAACCTGGTGAAATTGGGCAATGTAGCAACTGCCTCATGTACACTGACAACCCTCTCCTCTAACCTCCCAACACTCAGACTTGTGAGAGATGCACCTATATATCCAAATTGGAAGCCACGCACTCTCCAACCAAGACAGAAATAGCTGGTCAAGAGGAGAAGTTCAACACTTGCACCACACCACATGGAACACATAGCCCTCCAAAACACACACCAGCACTGCTTTCACAAAAAATCACAAGCCACACACCAATCTTCATGGAGGCTCTCAATAAAAATCTACACAAACAGCAGTGACCTCCAAGGCAAAAACACACCCGACCACCACAACAAAACCCTAATGATGAGACACATAACTCTCCTAAACAGTTTGCTACTCAACCAAAGCGCCTAAGGCAAAACAGCATGCCCGACACACTAGTCATAGGTGACTTGATAGTTAGGCACACTGATGTCCCACTCACTAGGTTGAATAAGGAGAAAGTAACAGTCACCTGCCTGTCAGGTGCCAGAATCACCACATAATGCATGCACTCAGGTCCCTCAACAACAGGTACAAATATGACTCTGTCATTGTACATGTGGGTGTGAATGGCCTGAAACATACCTCCCTGGACTACATGAAAAGAGACATGGAGGAGCTCTTGGATTATGTAGCCCAGGCGGGTATGACCCTAGCCCTGAGCAACATCCTACCATCACCCAGAATGATACCACAGTACAAGCAGAAAATGACTGATTTCAGCAATTAGCTAAGTTTCTGGTGTCATTCTAAGGGGATTCACTATCTGTCTGCCTGGGATGACATGACTGACAGACCTCGATGCTTTGCCATAGATGGTCTGCATCTGTCACCCCTGGGCTTCCAGATACTGGCTAAGGCTCTTGCCACCCCTATAGTGTTTTTTTTTGGTGGTGTTCCAAAGACCAAATTACCACTGTAGCAGCTACAAACAAATTGAATCTGAGAGTCATGCTGCTCAACACTAGAAATCTAAATCTCAAAATGCACTTGCTCGAAGCACTCCTTAAAATGGAGAACATTGACATTTGTGCTGTAACAGAGACCTGGTTCAAGGCAGCAGAATGCACCCCTGCACTACCAGGCTATAACTCATTCCACACCTTTTGGCCCCAGAACTTAGACCAAATCTCCAAAGGCAGTTGTCTTTCTATATTCAAAAAGGATGCGCACACCTTAGACTAGTAGCCCAATATAAAGCATCTGAGATACTTCAGATGCAGCTAACTCTGGGTAAGACAGCAATTCAGGTCATAGCCTGCTATAGGTCCCCAACCATGTCCCAAGACTCACAGTCCACATTCCTAAGAACCCTGGAGAATATTAGGGTCCAACCTAACACTCTCATACTTGGCGACTTCAACTACCCCTCCATTAACTGGGAAAACTGCTCATGTACCAATACACTTGTGCAATGCTTTCTGGAATTCATTAATTCCAATACTCTGACCAACTAATTCTTACCCCCACTAGAGGTAGCAACATCCTTGACCTGGTCATTACTAACATGGACGACCATTGCTCTACACCAATAGTCATCTCCTCCCTGGATAGATCTGACCACAAACTAATCACCTTGGAAAACCACATCCCTCTCATCTCCCCACAAAGGTAACCACCATGAAAAACTTCTCCAAAGCTAACTTTGGGCTCCTAAAAACAGAGGTGGCTAACTTTATGGCACCCATGCAAATAGAGAATAGTTGCATGACCATCGAATCATACACCAATGAACTGCACGAACACGTACACAAATGCATGGATCTCACCATACTCAATAGAACTAAGATGCTCTCCTCAAAAAACAGGAAGCCAGTCTGGTGGTACCCTGTCATAAACAAACTCTACAGCAGAAAGAGGAAACTGATGTGGAATGAGACAAAGTCCCAAGACTGGAAAAACTCCCTTATCAGCCTCAACAAAAGGTTGAGATCCCTAATCAAATCCTCTAAAGCTGGCTATGAAAACAGAATTGCAGCAGATAGTAAAGACAACCACAAGGCCTTCTATAGTTATGTAAAGAATCTCCACGGCAATACCCAGATTTGCTCTGAGCTACTGCACAATGGTACCTCCTATACCAAGCCAACAGATATTGCCAATATACCGGCCGACATTTTCAGTGCTAACTTTACCCCTCTGCCCCCCAAAGGACCAATCACAGTACCAGTAAATTGCCAGGCACCCAGTATTACTGCTGCACAGGTTAAAACAGCACTGTCCAATGCCAAGAATACAGCTTCTATGGGACCTGACAATATCCCTGGCTGTGTTCTACATGAACACCAGAGTGAACTGGCACCTCACCTGTGTGCCCTGTTCAAGCACAGCCTCACCTCAGGAGTTGTCAGTACCGAAAGGCCCACTGCTACAGTCATCCCTCCCCACAAAGGAGGAGTGACTACAGACCCTGGGAATTATCTCCCAATCAGCCTGATGAGTCTGATATGCAAAGCTATGGAATGCATCATCATGGACCTCATAAACAAGGATATAGGAAATCTCCAAGCTTTGGATCCTACACAGTTTGGTTTTGTGAAGGGTAGATCATGCCTGCTCAAATTGGTTGACTTTTTTGAGTCAGTCAACAGAGCTATGGATGAAGGCAAGGTGCTTCATACATTCTACCTTGATCTGACTAAGGCCTTTGATACCATTCCCCACTCAGGAATCATAGAAAAACTCACTAAGCTAGGCATCAACCCCTATATCATTAGGTGCATTGCAAACTGGCTCACAGATAGAACTGACAGTGTGAAAGTAGCTGACTCCAAGTCAGACTGCCGACCAGTCACAAGTGGAGTCCCAGAGGGTTCGGTCCTGGGTCCTCTCCTGTTTGGTATCTTCTTTTCAGAAGTCCAGGCCAACATGAAGGGACTCTGGCTGACAATGTTTGCAGACAATTGCATGTTGAGAGCTATTATTAACTCGTCAAGTGATGTTGACATCCTACAGAAAGGCCTCAATGACACCAACGAATAGTATCAGAACCATGGCCTTAAGCTCAATGCCAAAAATGTGTCGTCATCCCCCTTGGGAAAAAAAATGGTTCCCTTGAATTATCACATTGATGGTAGTCCTCTGAACACATAAGGCATTATAAGAGATCTGGGAACACAGGTAGACAGCAACCTCTCTTTTGGCCACCACGTTGCCACTGTGGTCAAAAAGTCCTGCTATGTGGAACATTTCATTACTAAGGGTTTTGCATCCAGTAAGAAAGAGGTCATTATCTCCCTCTACTCTTCCCTCATTAAGCCAATCATCAAGTACAATGCCCCATTTGGCATGTACCACACTAGACATCTGCAACAACTGGAGAGGCTGCAAAAGTACCTCACAAAGAGGATCCTAGGCCTTAAATACTTGTTCTATATGGACAGACTCAAAAAACTCCAACTATTCTCTGTCTCATAACAACTACTTAGAGATGATCTCTGCTTGACTTACAAAGCCATGTCTGACCCAGCTCTGTTAGAAATGTTACATCTAAAGAAATCCCAATCCCTCTTTACCACACGCTCCAGAGACCTCAACCTCATTACCACAATCAACAGACCATTCCGGAGGGACAGGTTCATAATCCAGAGACTGCGCATGCTATGGAATAGACTTCCCATACATGTCAATCAGAGCACCTCACTGGCCCTCTTCAAGAAAAATCTTGATGAGTGGATGGAAAATAGAAAATTCACCCAGGGGATCACTCCAGTGGCTCTACTTGACAGAGACACAAGGAATTTATGTCGGGTGGCATGATGCCAGGGCCAGGGTAATCCTATGGGCTAGGCGTGTAAAGGCTCCAGGGCCATTAGCCTAGCACACACCTATGAATCTATGAACCTTCCTCTCTCCCTTAAATTTTCTCCCCTGAATAACAAAACTTTTCTTCCTCAAAAATCACTACAGAAGAGGTCTAGAAACTCTAATCACAATCAGTAGCAATTGGTCCATTGGTACAGGCAATATACTAAGCTGTTTCCCAGTTAGTATAACATTTCTGAACCCCTCCTAAACCTTGGTCCTTGACCTTTGGAGAATAATTTCTGTAGTGTATCCAGGGTAACTCCACCACAGACTCCGGCAGCTCTAATATTAATCTCAGCAGCATTTTTTGTAAAATCATGGATTGTACCTTGGTGAACTTCATAAACAATGATATTGAAGACCTGCATACTTTGACCCTAGGTTCATAAGTTCATATGATGATATGTCAATATTAGACTATTGATCCAGAAAACCATTTGCAGCCTAGCCACAAAAACCTAAATTACAGATTCCCATTTTCATGACTAATATATGCCTAGTTATGGCCCCTTTTCAATAAATTACTTGAGGGGCAACTCCTAAGATGTATTTAGAATTGTCCAGCCATCAATCCTCCAGGTTAAATTTAAAGAGGGCTGGACAGATTTACTTCCAAAGTAAGTCTATTCCATAAAAGAGCAATCCTCCAGGATAGATATCTATCTCAAAAGCAGGTCCTATGTATGTTTCCATTGATATCAAGCAGATGTTGAGGGTGATATTAGTTTTAAAGCTATGCAGAAGGTTACATGGCACTGGATCCTTTGATGCTTTCTAGGCTAGACAAGGTCACCTCTCACGAGTCTATAGGAAATAAAAAAGAGAAAAGTGACTTCAGATAGTCTGTGTAACACAATGAAGGGATCTATTTCAAAGTATCGAATGGACAAATTGTTGGAACCCATGTAGTCGAGACCATATGGTTGACAATTCAGTCCATTAACAAAAAACGTGAACACAAACAACACTTACAAACAATGCAAACAATGCTTTTGCTGATACTCTCTGCTAATTATATATTCCAAGATCGCACTACAGTGAGGAAAAGGGCAAATTCCCTGATCACCACTGTACAGCGATCTAAGTCAAAACAGTTGAAAGAAATGAACTGTCAACCTAATGATCCAGACCATACTGGGTTTGACGATTTGGCCATTCAGTACTTTGAAATAGATCCCAATGAAGTCATGCCCATGATTATCTTAGTGAGAAAATACTACAGTCTCTCAATGTGGCTCCTATAAACAGACAGATAAATACTATTACACCCTATTCTGGACAAGAAGAGGGAGGAGCAGAGAGAACTAATAACTTCCTTAGATCTGGAGGAAATACTCCTAATAATTAGTTTGGCAAGGTAAAGGGATTTCCAACAACAGATAACATATGAAAATCAAAGGTTACTTCATTGTCAATGAAATTTCGAAAGTCCCTAATGGCTGAGTTAACTTTCAAAGGGGTGTCACCTATGTGGTAGGTTCATAAGTTCATAGTTTGGCATAAAATCTAAATGCTGCATTTCATAGCATTTTGTTTTAGGTCATTTCCAGGCACCACTTATTGGTGCATATTAGTCCCCCCAGAAGAATCTAGAAGTCAGATGGGGAGTTAATGACAGTTACAAGTTTGCAGTCATCTGTTAACATGGACAGCCACAGTCTACCAGACAGTGTCTGGTGCTGACAAGAAGGCAGCTTGGCACATAACCAGGACTCATAGGAGCAAGTGTTTGTTTTGCCTTAGAGACAGCATTCATGACCTGCTCAAAGGTAAACAGAGTGTGTGGTGTAGGTTTGCTCATAAGTTGGAGAAAGTTAGGAGGAGACAGGGGAGTAAAGTTAGAATTGCATTTGTCCCCTAATACTTTGGCTATGCCTACAGAAGATGAGTAAGTGTTTGTTATTATATATTAGCCCATAAAATTGCTGGGAATTACCTCTAAGATTTCTAATGTAGATGGTTATCCTTAGCATAGGTATTAATTCTCAAATTACACTTACTTTTGGAAAATTTCGTTTTGTTTTTGAGTTCTTTGTTGAGCTTTCTGAGTTCATATCTCGATCAGGGATCTTAAGATCACAGACCTCAGACCTCAAACAGTCCTCAAACCATCATAATTATAGATGAAAAAAGTACAGTTGTGTAAGAACATAAAACCAGAACAATAATCCTCATCACACAAAACTTGTAACAGTTAAGCCAACGAACCTTGGATCCTGGTTAAGAATAATCCTTTATTTAAAGCACCAACAATTCCGCATACAAAGAAAAAACAAACAGCAAGGACTAAGCGCTTTCACCCTGAAACACAGGGCATCTTCAGAGTACTAATTGTGCACTAACTTCTTCTTTAAATACAAAATTAGGTTACTTAATTGCACCTCGTTAAAACAATTGTAAATGTATAATGTTTCTTTAATTAATTAGTTAGTTTGTTTATAGTCAACCAGTATTAAAGTGAAAGGAATGAAAGCCAAAAAGAAAAAAGTCAAATTACCATTAAAACTAACTTTGGATATTTAGGTGTATAACCAATTTCATCTGATCGATAAAACTGTTTGTGTTTGTATATATAAATGGTTGATTAAATATAAATATACAGAGGCATGTGAATATTTAATTAATTTAATTTAAAATTGTGTATATAAAATTTTTTATATATAAAAAACTGATTCATTATATGTCAAAACGTAATAGTAATAATATAAATAAATTTAATAAATTATTAACAAATGTTAAAAAAATAGTAAAAAATGTTTAAAATTATTTAATATATATATGTAGAGCAGCATAACATATCTTAAAAGTCAAGACTTATAAATTACAATCCTGTTACAGGAACTTGTAATAGGTAATTTCATTTAATGTAACACATATATACAGCATAAAAATATATAAATATATGATGGAAGAAATATATATGTGTGTAATGCGTATAATAAAATAATAATATATATTGTTAGACAATAATCTAGTTGGAATATCAGTCTACTTTCACAATATTCAAGAATTTGTTCAGAATTGTTCTAAAATGCATTTTAAACAACATATTGTGTACATATATATTTATTTAAGATAGTTCAATATAATAATAATTAATAATTATTAATACATATAACAATATTTAAATGAATTGAGATCTAAGTTTCAATATACTAGATATTGAAATCTGTTCATTAATACCAGGCAATGTTGTGGCATTTAATCTTAATTGCCACAAACATTCCTTTGCTTCTAAAATCATCTTTTCATCACCACCACTACTTTCTTGATAAAAAATTCTATCAATAATAAAAAATATAAATTTTTTAAAATTAGAACAATTAACACTATGATTGTATAGAGCGCTTGTAGTTTTTTTATTTTTTATATCTCGTAGGTGTTCACTGATTCTTTGTTTGAGTTTTCTAATAGTTTTACCTACGTAGAATGCATGACATACAGTGCATGTTGCAACGTAAACAACCATTTTTGTGTTGCAATTGCACGATCCTGGACATGTAATTGTCTTAACATAATTATGAATATACAAATAAGGGCCATCATTGATGAATCTACAAAAATGGCACATTCCACATTTATTCATTTTGGAATTTTTATACAATTCATAGTTCTTGTGTTGTTCAAATAGATTCTTTAAATTTTTACCTCTACTAAAAGTTATTGTAACTGAGTTACCTAATATTTCTCTTAAGTCTTGACTTAGATCTAAAATGCTAGTCCAAGTTTCTTGCATAGCAGTAACTATTTGTTGAGAACAGTTGTTGAAGGGTAAAATAAAAGTGTCATGTCTTGAAGTAGATTGGTTCTTATTTATAGTAATATTCGTTGCCAGGGAAATAATGGGTTGGTATAATGTATTCCTTTTAATTATAACTTCCCTACTCATCTCTTGAACAAAGTTCTTCGGGTAACCTCTAGCCAAAAACATATTTATAAGTTTATCTAATTCATTTTCAAATTTTAATTCATCACTCACTAGTCTAGATAATCGCACCATTTGTCCTTTAACTAAATTCTTTTTTTGATGCATAGGATGGCAACTCTCAAAATGTAAAAAGGAATTCGAGTAAGTTTTCTTTCTGTAAATCCCTGAGTGAAACTTGTTGTCATCCAAACATAGCGTGATGTCTAAAAAATTTGCATTATTCACAAAGACATGACTAGTAAATCTTAAAAAATCTGTTGTTTTACCCAAAAAGTTAATAAATACATTAAATTCGTCCTCAGTTCCTTTCCAAAAAATTAAAATATCATCTAAAAAGCGTAGATATAACAGAACTTTTTTCCAAAAAATGCTTGTAAATACGTGTTCTGACTCCCAATAAGCAAGGACCAAATTAGCATAAATGGGGGCACATCTAGCCCCCATGGCAACCCCCTTAATTTGTCTAAAAAGTTCTTTGTTAAAGGAGAGAAAATTGTTTTCTAATACTAATTCTAACATTTCGGTAAGTAACCGATTTTCAGAAATGTTGTCTTGATTGTATTTATTTAAACATGCTTCAAACATCTCCAATCCTTGTTCATGAGGAATAACCGTGAATAAATTAACAATATCTACAGTCACCATTAAAAATTCTGTTTTAAAATCAAAGGTGGTCATAAATTGTCTAATGATATCAAGACAATGCCAAGAATCTTTTAAGATATATGGAATAGAATTCAAAATAGGCTTACACTTAAAGTCAATGTAGGCAGCCAAAGGTTCTGTCTTAGATCCCTTTGCTGACACTATCGGTCTGAAAGGAGGGTGGTTCATGTTTTTATGAATCTTGGGAATCCCAAATATAGATGGGGTAATCGGAAATTCAACAGAGATGAAATTGTAAGTTTGTTGATCTATTCTCCCATCCATTAGAAGTTCATAAAACAACCAATCAATCCTAGTGTAAGCTTGATTAATCTCATTTCTACTAACTTTTTGGTATGTGTCATTATCTTCCAACATCTTAAATATTCTGTTATTGTAATCAGTGTTTAGCATAATGACCACACCCCCACCTTTGTCGGGTTTCATAATTCGGTATTTGTTTGTGTCAGTAAGTTCTTTAAGACAGAATTTCTCTGAGGGTGTCATATTGCTAATACCAGTATTGTTGAATTGTATGATTCTTCTAATATGTGATTCACATAACTTTTCAAAGATCTGAATATAGCAATTTTGTGGGGGTATGAAAGTACTGTGACGTTTCAAAGTCAAAAATCTATTATTTTGAAATGGATCCCCTATATTGTGGAAAAATATTTTCAAATTTAAAAGTCTTGTAAACAATTTTAAATTTGTCAGAACCTTACCTACATCTAACCTATATGTAGGTATAAAGGTAAAACCTTTACTTAAAAATTGAACATATTTATCATCAAATTTTTGACCTGTGAAATTATACAAATTAAAACCCGAAAAAGAAGAAACAGAGCAATCTTGCATGTCTAAGTACACTGAAATTCCTATTTCGTTGTCTGTTACACTCTTCTCTATCACTGGATTACCTCTAATAGTTTGTGTTTCTAAAATGGGGTAAAGTGATTCAATTCTGTTTGAATCCTCAGTTATTTCAGAAACAACTTCTGTATTGTTATAATTAATTGTGGCTATCTCTGCCATGAATGGGTTCTGTGTGGTTGGTTGTTGTAATATCTGTGTGTAACTTGATTCTGGTTGCTCTGTTGCTCTCTTATTCGTTCCGATCTCCTCAACGATGGGGGTTATAAAAAAACGGATTGTGCCTCATCATTGTGATTAAAATTAAAATCGACTTGATTTGTCCTAACATAATCCATGTTAGGACTTGGTTCTTGTCTATTAGTCATAACTAGTTGTCGATTGGTAGCTTGCATATTTTTGTATTCCCTAAAATGGGTATAAGCTTTGTTATTATTATAATCCCTAGTATCTCTTTCAATTTTGTTGTTTTTAATATCCAAGCCCTTATTAATATACCTGTCAATATCCTTAAAAACATTTTCTAACCTAAATTTATTGTGTTCATATAACAAATCAGCTTTAATATTACTATCTAAAATATTTAGTTTTTCTTTTAAAACATTCAATCTGTCATTGTTGTTACGTATAATCAGTCTTAATAGTTCAAATCCAGTTCTATCAAAAAGTTGTAGTAATTCAGCAAATATATCTGTGCCTTCCCGAAACCCGTGTGGTAATTTGAACAAACGTAGCCCCTTTGGTACTTGTTTTAACTCCAGAGATCGTTCCAGGAACACATTATCCATCTGAAGTGATTTGAAAGTTCTTAAAGTCTTTTCAAATTCAACAAATTGAGTATTTAACGTGCCCATATCTCTGGAATTAATAGGTTGTCCCTTGTTTAAACATGGGGCCGTAAGAAAATGATCCAAATCCATATTAGATGTTTGATGAATGTGTGGGCGACCAATTCGTGCAGTTGGATTTCGTTCTTCATTAAGATGAGATCTGGTTGTCCTGTTGGTACGAGGTGGAATATTAACTTCATCTTTACCTAATGTAACGCCATTATTTGATGGACTTGTTGATTGTTGCCCAGTTACTAGCCTGTGAACGCTAGTATTAGGCGTAGAGTGTAACGTAAAAAGTTGCTCTTGTGATTCTGTAATAATAACTTCACCTTCCACCGTTGGATTTTGTAATTGTTCGTGCAAGGTTTTAATAAGTTTGTTGGTAATGTCTAGGTGCTCTTGTAATAAACGCTGTATATTCATTGTGAACAGCGTTGATATAATGCCGTAGGGTTGCACCCAAGTAACAGACAACTGTGTAGTCAAGAGCAAGAGTAATTAAGTTAGCAGTCCGTTTTAAAAGTCTGTTTTAAAAGTCTGTTTTTTTTAAAAAAATTTTCAAAATTGCAAAAGTACCCCTGAAAATTCAGTACTGCCTTTAAAATAACATGGAAATAAAACAAAAAAATAAAACAAATCACAAGTCTGTTTACCAAAAGTGGTCAATTAAATACAACAGGATGATTCAAACTGTTGTTTTAGTTTTTCGAAAGTCAACTAGTTACCGTGTGACAGTTCTCCTGTAAGATACTTTGATGTTACAAAATAGTAACAATGCACCTTATAATTGAAACCGGTGTGCAAAAAGAATATTTTTGTATAACAGATAAGCACGTTTGAGTTGTGCTTTACAACTGCCAATGATAATTCAATTGTTAGGAATCTCTGTAATTGACAAGTGTTCCAACCCGAAAAAAATGAGTCTCCGGCAGTAGAAATATAAACTACACAAGCTGTAATAGAGTGCGTTTGGTAGTACACTTTAAAATGTCAGTAGTTCTCTTGAAAATTCAGTACTGCTTTTCTCGGAATAACAACAAGGTGCAGTACAACAATTCTCTTGTGTAGTAATACGTTGATACACATATATTGAAAATGCACCCCTTAAGTAAAACCGGGAAGCAACGCTGAATGTTTTATATAGTATAACAGATAAATACACTTGAGTTATCTCTTTTAACTGCCAATGATGTATTTAGTTGTAAGAACCTTTTAAGTAGACAAGAATTCCAGCCGCTGTTGTAATAAATTACTGGCAGTAGTAATGTAAGCCTCGAAAAAGCTGTAGAGTCTCACCTTTGTAGTATTTATCACACCGTTGAAAATGTCATTGAACAAAATTCTGAAACAGCGGAAAATCTTTTGACCGCAAAAAAACGTTGTCATCAGATACGGAGCCTTGAGCTACGTTGTTGGGCTCTGAACACCAACTCACCAGGATACAAACAGGCCGTCAGATAAACACCACGATAATCCTCATCACACAAAACTTGTAACAGTTAAGCCAACGAACCTTGGATCCTGGTTAAGAATAATCCTTTATTTAAAGCACCAACAATTCCGCATACAAAGAAAAAACAAACAGCAAGGACTAAGCGCTTTCACCCTGAAACACAGGGCATCATCAGAGTACTAATTGTGCACTAACTTCTTCTTTAAATACAAAATTAGGTTACTTAATTGCACCTCGTTAAAACAATTGTAAATGTATAATGTTTCTTTAATTAATTAGTTAGTTTGTTTATAGTCAACCAGTATTAAAGTGAAAGGAACGAAAGCCAAAAAGAAAAAAGTCAAATTACCATTAAAACTAACTTTGGATATTTAGGTGTATAACCAATTTCATCTGATCGATAAAACTGTTTGTGTTTGTATATATAAATGGTTGATTAAATATAAATATACAGAGGCATGTGAATATTTAATTAATTTAATTTAAAATTGTGTATATAAAATTTTTTATATATAAAAAACTGATTCATTATATGTCAAAACGTAATAGTAATAATATAAATAAATTTAATAAATTATTAACAAATGTTAAAAAAATAGTAAAAAATGTTTAAAATTATTTAATATATATATGTAGAGCAGCATAACATATCTTAAAAGTCAAGACTTATAAATTACAATCCTGTTACAGGAACTTGTAATAGGTAATTTCATTTAATGTAACACATATATACAGCATAAAAAATATATAAATATATGATGGAAGAAATATATATGTGTGTAATGCGTATAATAAAATAATAATATATATTGTTAGACAATAATCTAGTTGGAATATCAGTCTACTTTCACAATATTCAAGAATTTGTTCAGAATTGTTCTAAAATGCATTTTAAACAACATATTGTGTACATATATATTTATTTAAGATAGTTCAATATAATAATAATTAATAATTATTAATACATATAACAATATTTAAATGAATTGAGATCTAAGTTTCAATATACTAGATATTGAAATCTGTTCATTAATACCAGGCAATGTTGTGGCATTTAATCTTAATTGCCACAAACATTCCTTTGCTTCTAAAATCATCTTTTCATCACCACCACTACTTTCTTGATAAAAAATTCTATCAATAATAAAAAATATAAATTTTTTAAAATTAGAACAATTAACACTATGATTGTATAGAGCGCTTGTAGTTTTTTTATTTTTTATATCTCCATCGTTGAGGAGATCGGAACGAATAAGAGAGCAACAGAGCAACCAGAATCAAGTTACACACAGATATTACAACAACCAACCACACAGAACCCATTCATGGCAGAGATAGCCACAATTAATTATAACAATACAGAAGTTGTTTCTGAAATAACTGAGGATTCAAACAGAATTGAATCACTTTGCCCCATTTTAGAAACACAAACTATTAGAGGTAATCCAGTGATAGAGAAGAGTGTAACAGACAACGAAATGGGAATTTCAGTGTACTTAGACATGCAAGATTGCTCTGTTTCTTCTTTTTCGGGTTTTAATTTGTATAATTTCACAGGACAAAAATTTGATGATAAATATGTTCAATTTTTAAGTAAAGGTTTTACCTTTATACCTACATATAGGTTAGATGTAGGTAAGGTTCTGACAAATTTAAAATTGTTTACAAGACTTTTAAATTTGAAAATATTTTTCCACAATATAGGGGATCCATTTCAAAATAATAGATTTTTGACTTTGAAACGTCACAGTACTTTCATACCCCCACAAAATTGCTATATTCAGATCTTTGAAAAGTTATGTGAATCACATATTAGAAGAATCATACAATTCAACAATACTGGTATTAGCAATATGACACCCTCAGAGAAATTCTGTCTTAAAGAACTTACTGACACAAACAAATACCGAATTATGAAACCCGACAAAGGTGGGGGTGTGGTCATTATGCTAAACACTGATTACAATAACAGAATATTTAAGATGTTGGAAGATAATGACACATACCAAAAGTTAGTAGAAATGAGATTAATCAAGCTTACACTAGGATTGATTGGTTGTTTTATGAACTTCTAATGGATGGGAGAATAGATCAACAAACTTACAATTTCATCTCTGTTGAATTTCCGATTACCCCATCTATATTTGGGATTCCCAAGATTCATAAAACATGAACCACCCTCCTTTCAGACCGATAGTGTCAGCAAAGGGATCTAAGACAGAACCTTTGGCTGCCTACATTGACTTTAAGTGTAAGCCTATTTTGAATTCTATTCCATATATCTTAAAAGATTCTTGGCATTGTCTTGATATCATTAGACAATTTATGACCACCTTTGATTTTAAAACAGAATTTTTAATGGTGACTGTAGATATTGTTAATTTATTCACGGTTATTCCTCATGAACAAGGATTGGAGATGTTTGAAGCATGTTTAAATAAATACAATCAAGACAACATTTCTGAAAATCGGTTACTTACCGAAATGTTAGAATTAGTATTAGAAAACAATTTTCTCTCCTTTAACAAAGAACTTTTTAGACAAATTAAGGGGGTTGCCATGGGGGCTAGATGTGCCCCCATTTATGCTAATTTGGTCCTTGCTTATTGGGAGTCAGAACACGTATTTACAAGCATTTTTTGGAAAAAAGTTCTGTTATATCTACGCTTTTTAGATGATATTTTAATTTTTTTGGAAAGGAACTGAGGACGAATTTAATGTATTTATTAACTTTTTGGGTAAAACAACAGATTTTTTAAGATTTACTAGTCATGTCTTTGTGAATAATGCAAATTTTTTAGACATCACGCTATGTTTGGATGACAACAAGTTTCACTCAGGGATTTACAGAAAGAAAACTTACTCGAATTCCTTTTTACATTTTGAGAGTTGCCATCCTATGCATCAAAAAGAATTTAGTTAAAGGACAAATGGTGCGATTATCTAGACTAGTGAGTGATGAATTAAAATTTGAAAATGAATTAGATAAACTTATAAATATGTTTTTGGCTAGAGGTTACCCGAAGAACTTTGTTCAAGAGATGAGTAGGGAAGTTATAATTAAAAGGAATACATTATACCAACCCATTATTTCCCTGGCAACGAATATTACTATAAATAAGAACCAATCTACTTCAAGACATGACACTTTTAT
>NC_056726.1:1262720651-1262991469 GCF_019279795.1 Protopterus annectens
TAGTAACCATAACAGGAATACTTAATAGTAACAGGAATACTTAATAGCAACAGTAGTAGTAACAGGAATGGTTAATAGTAACAGTAGTAGTAACAGGAATAGTTAATAGTAACAGGAGTAGTAACAGGAATAGTTAATAGTAACAATAGCACTAATAGTAATGGTAACCGGAATGGTAACTATTAGTACCATAATATGTATCTAACAGTACACATATCTGAGTTAATATTACAAGAATTCTGTAAACTCATTCTGAAAGTGACATCTTGTAGAGTAAAAATGTTTAAGTAATTATTTAAAAGCTGTATGAATGTACTGAAAGAAACAGTGCTGTACTATGGTCAACAATAAAGAATTCATCAGAGTTTTTACAAAAAATAACATTATATACAGTTTATATGATTTCAGCAGACTTTTCCAAGACTCAACCTCCATGTTTTTCCTTCTCTGCTTTTCTGTTCTCTTCCATAATATCAATAACTATTTGGCAAATCTCAGTTCACTGAGCATTTTCCCAAGCACAAGTCATACAATAGGGATTATCCCTCCACACAAAAATACAAAAATTGTTGAGTAGAGAAAGAATGTGTACGGGGTGAAAGCATTGTCCTTTATATGTTTCCCACCTCCTCCAACAAAAGAATTCTAAGTTATGTGTGCTGGATCTCCTCATATATGTCAATATGTTACTCATAGAAGTCTCACAGTCCTTAACCCAGTTCCTAAAAATCACTAGTTCCAGAAAATTCTACTAAATTAATTAAATCAAAAGACTGCCAGTTAAACACAAATTCTATTTTATTCTGTCTCACACACACAGGTATGTATATATATATATATATATATATATATATATATATATATATATATATACATATATATATATATATATATATATGTATATATATATTGTGTGTGTGTATGTGTGTGTATAATTTGTTTTTTTATGAATGTATTCACCCATAATACATGTAATCCATCTACTGCATAAGACAGCAATTGTCTTGTTGCTCTATGCTGTTGCTAGGGTGATGCATTCCTACAAAGGCCTAAACGGCTCAGAATGAGTCACAGACAGGGTGGGAATCACAATCAGAAAGAACCCAGCCGTGATTAGTAATGCTGGAGCAAAAAAGAACATTTAACAAGATCATGAAAAACAGCAATTTGGAGACACATTAGCCATAATGAGGAAAGACATCATTATAGGCTAATTGGCATGTCTCTGAATTACACAGTGATTACCACAATCACTGACAAGCACTTTACAGCAGTAATCACCGCTTGTGGGACACGCATTGCACTGGCACATGTATCCTCATTATTCACTCTCCCACACACATATACACATTCAAACAAACACACATATACACATTCAAACAAACACACATATTCACATTCAAACAAGCACACATATACACATACATATGCACATAAACACACCACAGCAATATCCCCTTACCTCTCAACTGTCAGACAATAATGCAGGGCATTAGAGATTCATACTTTTTATTATTCAGAATATATATTATTCAGAATATACTTTATGATGTACTATCACTTGTTCTATTAACTATGCACAGTAATGTTGAATAATATTTAGAGAGTCTTCCTGCTGTATAATATTCCTCCCCATACTTCTTGTTGTTGTTGTTGTTGTTTGTCTTTCGGCTTTTCCCGGTTAGGAGTCGCCACAATGGAACTCCGGTCTGCTAATGATTGGCAGTAGGTTTTTACGGTGCTGAGTTGCCAGCTCAACACCCAACCTTCAACGAAGGCACGCCCATTCTCGTGTGTCTTTAGGAACGCCACTCGACCATGGGGAGGACATGCAGACTCCACACAGTAGGTACTCCCTGCACTCCAGCCGAGAATCGAACGGAACAACCTCTTGCTGTGAGGCAACAACGCTACCACTGCACCACCGCTGATCATCTTCCCTATACTTCTTACTGTCCAAAAACTGGTTTGTACTGGAAAACATGTTGCATTAATTTTTTATGGGACTTAAAGTAATATTCAAAATTTTCTGGTTTCTAATATCCTCCACCCCAGCAGTACAGGATATGCTTGTAGTCCAGGGGAGCTTAAGGTGTGGCAACCCCCCAATAAACATACAACACACACACACACACACACACACACACACACACACACACACACTACACAAACACACACACACTCACACAGTCATCATAGATCAGACACCCCTATCCAGTTGCACTCATAGGTACACTCCCCAATTGACCCATTCTCATATGTACACACTCCTAATTAATCCCTCTACTGCAACCACCAAGCAGACACAAACTCACACACACACACACACACACACACACACACACACACACACACACACACACACACACACACACACACCCATCACTACCTCTTAACACTTACCATTGCAGTCTCTCGCATTGAAAGTATTGGCTGAATGAGGCATTTTGGACATATTAATTACTGTCGATGCCAATTTGTACTTACCATATTTCTGCATCTCATGGATGGCATACTGACTAGACTTGTAATGACCTTTAGTTTGATTACCTAGTACTTACCTATGCACTAGTTCATCTTTCTAGCAGCAAAACAGACTCCAGCGATAGATGACAATCAATTTGATCAGTTAATCTCCCTATTTCTTGGCCTAATGGATAAGATTTACCCCTATTATTTATGCAAAGTAATTCTTCAAATCCATCATGAAAAGTTTCACATTTTTAGCTAAGAGTTCCTGGTTTGAATGGTTATTCCCTGCTTGGATCAAATGCCCTCCATTTTTCTAATTCCAGGTGAAAGTAGGAATGGTTCCACCCCTGCCTGCCTGATTTGGATGCTGTTTGAAATAAGCTTTTTCCCCCTAAATAATTGGCTGTCTGTTGTGTCCTTTTTAGTGATTGGTGGTTTTTTTTCCCTTTAGATGGATTTTTAACTAGTATATAGCTAAGATGCATGGGCTAACACCTTTGAGATCAGAACTATGGTGGACTGATTTTGATGATGTCATGCCATGCTCACTTGATTTTGATAGTGTGTTTACTTTCTTCTGGGATTGCACCTGCTGTGTGCTCTGTCTTGTATTTTACTTATAGCACCCAAATACTTAATTGTATTCTTTTCATAGGTTCATAGGTGCGTATTAGGCTAATGGCCCTGGAGCCTTTACAAGCAGAGCCAAACAAAATTGCCCAGGCACTGTGCCACCTGATGTTAGTTCACGGTGCCCCTATCCAGTAGGGCAACTGGAATGATCCCCAGAGTGAACTTTCTGTTACCCATCCACTCGTCAAGATTTCTCTTGAAGAGGGCCAGTGCGGTGCTCTGCTTGACATGAATGGGAAGCTTATTCCAGAGTATGGGCAGTCTTTGGGAGATGAACCTGTCCTTCCAGTATGTTCTGTTAATTGTGGTAATGAAGTTGTTATCTCTGGAGCATGTGGTGGGGGGGATTGGGATTTCTTTAGCTGTAGCATTTCAAGTAGGGCTTGGTCGGACATGTCTTTGTAAGTCAAGCAGAGATCACCTATAAGTAGACAATAAGAGACTGAGAACTGCTGAAGTTTCTTGAGTCTGTCCATGTAGGATGTGTGTTTAAGGCCTAGGGTCCTTTTTGTAAGGTACATTTGTGGCTTCTCCAGCTGTTGTAGGTGTCTGGTCAGGTACATGCCAAATGGGACATTATATTCAATGATTGGTCTAATGAGGGATGAGTAGAGAGAGATGATGACCTCTTTCTTACTGGATGCAAAACCTTTGGTTATAAGATACCCCACGTAGAAGAACTTTCTGATCACAGTGGCAATGTGGTGGTCAAAGGTGAGGTGGCTGTCAACCTGGGTGCCCAGATCTCTTAGCTTCAATTTCTTCAGTGTTCAGAGGGCTCCCATCTACATGGCAATTCATGGTAACTGAGTTTTTTCCAAAGGGGATGATAATGCATTTTTTGGCATTAAGCTTCAGGCCATGGTTCTAATACCAGTTATGCATTGCCTTGCCCTCATCCACAGCTTTGGTGACTGCCTCGAAGAAGTCAACCAGGTTCAGCAGACAGGATCTCCCCTTGACAAAGCCAAACTGTGTGGGGTCAAGAGTTTGGAGATTGCCTATATCTTTGTTAAGCACGTCCATGATGATGCCCTCCATAGATTTGCATACCAGACTCATCAAGCTAATGAGGCAATAGTTCCCAGGGTCTGTAATTGCTACCCCTTTATGGAGTAGGATGACTGTAGTGGTGCGCCATTCATTAGGGACATAGCCTGAGGTAAGGCGGTAATTGAACAGGGCACACAGATGTGGTGCCAGTTCATTTTGTATCTTGTGTAGGATGCAGCCAGGGATATTGTCAGGTCCCATGGGTGCTGTATTCTTGGCTTTGGACAATGCAGCTTTTACCTGTGCCACAGAAATGGTGAGTACCAGGCTTTCTTCTGGTATTGTGATAAGGCCCTTGTGGGGAAGGGGTAAAGTTGACACTGAATCTGTCAGCCAGTATGTTGGCTATATCTGTTGGCTCAGTATAGGAGGTGCCATTGTACAGTAACTCAGAGCAAATCTGGGTATTGCCTTGAAGGTTTTTGATATAGCTATATAAGTCTTTGTGGTTGTTTTTGATGTCAGCTGCAATTCTGCCTTCATAGCTGGCTTTAGAGGATTTGATAAGGGATCTCAGCTTTTTGTTGAGACTGATAAGGGAGGTTTTACAGTCTTGTGATTTAATTTTTTTCTGCAACAGTTTCTTCCTTCTGTTGTAGAGTTTATTGATGTTTGGGGATGACCAGATTGGCTTCCTTTTTTTGGGGAGAAGAGACTCTTAGTTCTATATGGTATGGCAAGGTCCATGCATTTTTGTACATGCTTGTACAGTGCACTGGTGTATGATTTGGCAGTCATGAAGCTATTTTCCATTGGCACTGGTGCCAAGAAGTTAGCCACCTCTGTTTTCAGGAGCCCAAGGTCGGTTTTAGAGAAGTTTATCATGGTGATCACCTTAGTGGGGGTGTAGGTGAAATGGAGGTTTCCATGGTGATCAGTTTGTGGTAAGATTTAACCAGAGAGGAATTGACTATAGGTGTGGAACAATGGTCTCCCATGTTGGTGATAACCAGGTCGATGATGTTGCTTCCTCCAATGGGGGTCAGAATGAGCTGGTCCAGGTCATTGGAATTGATAAATTCCAGAAAGCTTTGGGTCTGTACATTGGTACTTGAATAGTTTTCCCATTTGATGAAAGGGTACTTGAAGTCACCCATTATGAGAGTATTGGGTTGGAGCTTAATAGATTCCAGGGTGCTTAGGAACTTGGAGTGAAAGCCTAGGGACATGGTTGGGGTTCTCTAGCAGGCTATGATTTGTATCGCCATCTTACCCAATATTAGTTGTACTTGAAGTATTTCAGATGCATTATGCTAGGTACAAGTCTAGAGGTGTGTGTATCCTTTAAGAATATGGAGACACCACCACCTTTGGAGCTTCTGGATGTATTCTGGAGCCAAAAGGTATGGAATGAGCTGTAGCCTGGGATTGCAGGGGTGTTTTCTACCTCTTTAAACCAGATCACCATTACAGCACAGATGGTGACATTCTCCATTTTGAGGAGAGCTTCAAGTGAGTGGATCTTGAAATTTAGACGTCTAGCATTGAGCAGCATGACCCTCAGATTGCATTTGTTTGTAGCTGTTATGGTGGAATTTTGGTCTTTGGAACACTGCCTAAAAAAGGCACTATAGGGGTGGCAAGAGCGTTAGCCAGTACCCGGAATCCCAGGGGTGACAGATGCAGGTTGTCTCTGGCAAAGGATTGAGGTCTATCGATCATGTCGTCCCAGGCAGACAGATACTGGATCTTCTTAGAATAACACCAGAAACTTAGCCAATTGTTGAAGTCAAATCAGTTTTCTGCTTGTACTGTGGAATCATTCTGAGTGATGGTAGAATACTGCTCAGGGCTAGGGTCATACCTGCCTGGGCCACATAATCCAAGAGTTCCATCACATCTCTTTTCATGTACTCCAAGGAGGTATGTTTTAGGTCATTCACCTCCACATGGACAATGACTGAGTCATATTTGTACTTGTGGAGTGACCTCAGTGCATGTGTTATGTGGCGAATCCTGGCACCTGATAGACAAGTGACTGTCACCTTCTCCTTGTTCAATCTAGTGAGGGGGCATCAGTGTGTCTCACAACTGAGTCTCCTATGATTAGTACATTGGGCAAAGTGTTTTTCTTTAAGGGCTTGGGGCACACTGTGGTGGTGAGCTATTTGCTCTTGGTTTGGTGTTGTGTTGTTGTGGTCAAGTGCTTTTCTGTCTTGGGGGTGTCTGTTGATTGGGTAAATTTTTATTGAGAGTATACGCAAAGGTGGGTGTATGGTTTGTGTTTCTATATGTGGGTTATGATGGTTGGTGTTTTGGAGGGCTGTGTGTTCTACATAGTCAGTTGCAGGTGTTGACCTTCTCCTCTTGACCAGCTATTCCGGTCTTGGTTGGAGTGTGCACTGCTTCCCTTTTGGTGATATAAATGCATCTCTCACAGGTATGAGTTGCCACACTGTCTCAAAATGCCCAAGTGCACCAGGTTAGCAGGAGAAATCACAGGAAATTGCCCTACAATCATACCAGGAGGGGTGATCATAACTAATAAGTACTGGTGCTGTTACTGAGTAGGAACTGCTAGTGCTGATAGCACCTAAGTGTTCTATAATAAATGCTACCTTGGCCTGGAATTATTAGGTATAACTATGTTGTTCTGATGTCTTTCACATTAAAAATTTATCTCATTATCTGTTTAAATTGCTTAATTGCAGGACAGTAGAGGGCTCCTTCAACTTAATATTTGTGGTAGTTCACTGGTTAGATAACCACTGATATCTGCTCATGTACGGTCTCTGTTGACGTAGGTTCACAATTTGTCCTTTACCTTTCTGTTGTTAGCCTACTGATTGTATGCCCTTCTGACAATCACTTACTTTTATTAGTTGTTGGTACCACTGCAAATACTAGGCAGCTTTGGAGTCTGACCTCTCTCACGCTCACACACTACACATCAGTAAGCAGCTTAGCACTTCACTGCAATAGCTAAACACTAAACCCACTTGTGCTGAGATCATTAAAAAATCATTATCTAAACTGCCAAGATTACATTTGATCAGACCTTGGCCACATAACACTACGCCCATAAACACATCAGCACCTGCACCTTCACCCTTGACTTCAGTGAGCCATCCTGACTCCACACCTACTCACATAAGAACTTCCAGGGCTGTAGCCTTCTATCATAAATAGGTCATATTGCACAGGGAAGTTCACTACACAAAGGATTGCCTACCTTTGGAATGAGGCTTCCTTGCATATTAAGCAATAATACCTTAGCTTCATTCAAATTATGTCTTGATGACTAAATGGGATCATACAAATTTGCACCAAGGATTAGTAGCATGTTTCTTATCAAGGAGACAGATGAGGCTACTGTAGAAACTTGCTAGGCTGCATGGCTAGGCTATATATGGTTGTTAAATTAACTGTATAGCATTTAGCTAGGAAACTATAAACTTAAGAATGCTTGAAGTCCCTGCATTTTTCACCCTATATGCACTGACCCCATGTGCAAAGTGGAATAAACACGCTGAGGATGGATGGACAGATGGATGCAGCACTGCATATCTATCACCTTCTCCACAGAATTGTAGATCAGTGCGTATACTGAACCTAGTCAAATATGGCAGTGAGAGAGCACGTGCATATAAGTTACTGATCATGTGTGAGATCAATGCCATTTTCTATAGTTATTCAGTGTGAGTACAAACTTGAATGCAGATGCACATGTGAGTGTAGCAGAAGTAATGAGTCCGTCAGTAAGCATATGAAGTTCGACGTATATGTTCCAGTTACAGCTCCTGATGTGTTTATGTACAATAAACAACTTAAACTCATCTCATGCCTCAGGGTCTCATTTGAATACACAAGACATGTGACAAGAATGACACATCATTTCATTGTCCTTGAACAGCAGTCGTTAAACCATGTTACCTCTTCCATCATCACACTTCTTCTTTTCAACCATGTCATGTTGTTGGATCCTGTATGTGGTATTTTAAGGTATTTTAAAACAAACCAAACAGAAACTTTTCAGTGAGGTGGGGTGTGAAGTTCACTCCTTGAAATATGTTATGCACATAGTTCACTAATAAAAATTGAATTTTAAAATACATACTACAAAATAATAAAATAATCATTTCCCTCCACAAAGGAGGCAACAATACTGAAATTTCCAACTTCCGTCCTATAGCCATCCTGTCCCCTATCTCAAAAGTCCTCAAAAATACATACACTTGCAACTCCTTCCCTACCTCCTGGACAATCAACTTCTTTCTCCAACTCAACATAGATTTAGACCTGGACATATTACTACTACTGCCCTTCTCTCCTTCCCTGACATCCGAGACTCTGGCAACATTGTATCTACCCTTCTCCTAGACTTATCAAAGGCCTTCAATACTGTTTCCCACAACCTTCTCTTCTCCAAACTCTCTCTTTTCAATCTCTCCCCCTCCTCTATTAACTGGTTTTCCAGTTACCTTTCTAAAAGAAAGCAAGCCGTCAAGTGGAACAATAGTACTGCTTCCTTTCTTCACACTCCAACAGGAGTTCCACAAGGCTCAATACTGGGACCCTTACCTTTTAACATGTTCTTTAATAATTTTCATAAGTGCATTCCTAATACCAAACTTGTCCGATATACAGATGATTCTGCCATAATTTGCTATGCTCAATCTCTCCCCAAACCCATACAACTAACACAAGATGCCTTCTCTTGTACCGAGTCTTGGATGCTGAAATATCACCTTGCTCTCAAAGCATCTAAAACCAAAATCATTATTTTTACCCCATCTAAAAACACCTCTATCGATAAAAATTCCTTCTCCATGGTCAGTCAGAATAAGATTCCCAATGAAATCGTCTGCCATACAAAATGTCTAGGTGTTATCATTGATGAACATTTAAAGTTTGACATTCATATACAAACTAGTATTAAGAAAACACACCAAATGCTTGCAATGCTTTATCATCACAGCCATTATCTCACACCCCCTTCCAAACATATACTCTCTATTTCCTACCTCATCCCCTCTCTCTTGTATGGAGACCCTCCCTCCACTAACCTTCAATCCTCCCTAAAGTCAAAACTGTCATCATGTTACAATAAAATCTCTAAGTTTGCTACTGGGACCAAATCTTCTTCCCACCACAGTGAACTGGCTGGAACTCCCCCACTATCTCGCCTTCATTCAACTGTTAACTGCTAACAAATGAATTTTCAGCCCCTCTAACTGCCCTTCACTCACCTCCATACTCACTTTGCATCATCCTGATAGACTACACTAGTCCAGTAACCAGAACCTCCTCAAAGTGTACAAACCCATACTTTCACCAGGGCAATTTCTCCTGTCTTTCTCCCTCGCTCTCCTATGGAATTCACTCACCCCCCCCCTACACTTGAATCACCCAAAACCACTCCGCCTTCAAGATCATGCTCCATTCCCATCTCTCTTCTCACTGGGAATGCTCATGGTCTCACCCCACCTAACTCCCTCTATATCATTTCTGCTCCCCATCCTTATTTTTCTCTCCTTTCTCATAACTCAGCCTAGTGACTCCCTTCATTTAACTTCCACTTCCTCTCCCTTTTTTCCTTTCTCATAACTCACCCTAGTGACTCCCTTCATGTCATTTCCAGTCCCTCTCCCTTTTACTCCTTTCTCATAACTCACCCTAGTGACTCCCTTCATGTCATTTCCACTCCCTCTCCCTTTTTCCTTTCTCATAACTCACCCTAGTGGCTCCCTTCATTTCATTTCCACTCCCTCTCCCTTTTTGTCTTTCTCATAACTCACCCTAGTGACTCCCTTCATGTCATTTCCACTCCCTCACCCTTTTTCCTTTCCCATAACTCACCCTAGTGACTCCCTTCATTTCATTTCCACTCCCTCTCCCTTTTCTCCTTTCTCATAACTCACCCTAGTGGCTCCCTTCATTTCATTTCCACTCCCTCTCCCTTTTTCCTTTTCCATAACTCACCCTAGTGACTCCTTCATTTAATTTCCACTCCCTCTCCCTGTTTTCCTTTCTCATAACTCACCCTAGTGACTCCCTTCATTTAATTTCCACTCCCTCTCCCTTTTTCCTTTCTCATAACTCACCCTAGTGACTCCATTCATTTCATTTAATTTCCACTCCTTCTCCCTTTTTCCTTTCTCATAACTCACCCTAGTGACTCCCTTCATTTCATTTCCACTCCCTCTCCCTTTTTCCTTTCTCTTAACTCACCCTAGTGACTCCCTTCATTTCATTTCCGCTCCTGTTCCCTTTTTCTTTTCTCATAACTCACACTAGTGACTCCCTTCATTTCATTTCCACTTCCTCTCCCTTTTTTCCTTTCTCATAACTCACTCTAGTGACTCCGTTCATTTCATTTCCACTCTCTCCCTTTTTCCTTTCTCATAACTCACCCTAGTTACTCCCTTCATTTCATTTCCACTCCCTCTCCCTTTTTCCTTTCTCATAACTCACCCTAGTTACTCCCTTCATTTCATTTCCACTCCCTCTCCCTTTTTCCTTTCTCATAACTCACCCTAGTTACTCCCTTCATTTCATTTCCACTCCCTCTCCCTTTTTTCCTTTCTTATAACTTACCCTAGTGACTCCCTTCATTTCATTTTCACTCCCTGTTTTCCTTTCTCATAACACAGCCTAGTGACTCCCTTAATTTCATTTCCACTCCCTCTCCCTTTTTTCCTTTCTCATGACTCAACCTATTCACTTTTCACTGTTCTACTCTCCTGCTCTAATTCTTATTTATTTATTTACCGGGAAATTCCAACTGGACACAGGTCCTTTTTCAGTGGAGGCCCAGGGAGAAAAGCTCTACAGTACAATAAATGAGCAGCAGAGTACATGAAGAGCAACTGAATACACATACAATATCAAATAGTACACATTGCAGCAAACATTAGATACACATACAATATGAAACATAGTAATGAACAGATATACCAATATCTAGCTAGAGGCTAGGAATAAAGGTAGCATGTATATACAGATAGTACTAAGCTCAAACAAATTCTTCCTACCTCTCACCTCATGAAACTTTGAGTCCATAAATGCCTGTACTCCAAATTATACTTATGTACTCCAAAATACTTATGTTTTAATTTCATTCAATGCTTTGTTACAACACCTTGCTCCCATGTTATTATTCTGTCTTCTATATTACTGTGTTTTAGTAGTTTTGAAAACTGTATTGTACTTAACTTTGTTGATATTAACTTTGTAATAATTGTATATGGAGCTTTTCTCCCCAGGCCTCCATTGAAAATGGGCTTACTTTGGCCCAATGGACTTCCTGGTTAAGAATGGAATATCCTTTATTGAAACACACAGACTTTTTCAGTAAAGGATGTTTCAATAAAGGATATTCCATTCTTAATTCACCTACGGACTACCTACTATTCTATTTTATTGTTTGGTAGTATTTATTTTAAAGTTCGATTTTTATTAGTGAACTAGGTGCATAGCATATTTCAAGGAGTGAACTTCACACCCTCCACACTGTGAAGTTTCTGTTTGGTTTGTTTTTGACCCAGTATAGATTGCATACTGGGTTTTCTGAGACTTTGAGGGATACCACTGATTTTTCTTTTTACATTTTAAGGTATCTTCATGCAAATATCCAGTTGAGGGTTTATTATTACGACATGACATTAATGGTGCACTGTTTGAGTCAGCTTTGCCTGCCTTAAGGATATATAATAAAAGTGATCATTACTATCATGAATAGGAGATAAAAATATCACAGATCTAAATGTTCAACAGCAATTATATATGAGAAATAACAAAAGACATGGACCTTAAATCTATGTAGGAAATCACATTTCAGCTCTTTGTAAATGCTTTACTAAAAAGACTTCCAGTATGCATCTTTTAGAAAGTTCTTAATATGCTAGTTATTGTTGAATCCATCTATCCATCCATCCCTTTTCTAAACCAATTGTCCTGCTCAGGGTCATAGTGGTAATAATTTGAGATGGGCAGATCAGACCTTCCTTTCCTCGGGAATAGTACCCAGCTCATCTTTTGCAGCTCACAGGTGTTCTTAGGCCAGCTAAGAAATCTATACCTGAGGCATATCTGCCCTGGACCGCTTCTCAGTGGGTCGTGCCTGGCACACTTCTCATGGATGGCAGTTACTTTCAATTTATTCTCTAGAGTTAGGGACAAACCAAAAATAATTAATGAAAAGCCTTAAATATGGGATAGTTTTTAAATGCTGGTGCAACTAATTTAAAACTTCTCAAAATAATTTAAATTTTAGGAGGGACAGAACAGAAGTCAGAGGAAAACAAATTAGTAGCATCGCCAAAATATGTACAGTTGAGAGGTATATTAAATGTGGCACCCTCACTTAGTGCTGCAGCCACTGCAACTGACTCTTGTTGAACTGAATGATCACTGGCTGTACCTAAAAACCCTTCTGAATTGCCATGATCCTTCACTGCCATGGAGAATTAGCCAAACTACCCTGCAAAGGATCTTCATTGCTGCCATCTCTAAATCAGTTCCGTCACCACATTCTTTTAGAATGCTTGTAGTATAGACACTTCAGTGAGCATTCACTGTTCAGTCTTCCAATTTTCTTTATTATTATTTTTGAAAAAAAACCCAAAATATTTTACCTCCTCACCTTCTGGGAGAGATCTACTTTTTCTGGAGACAACTATGTATTCTGAAATAGTGGTAAAAATGTTCATCCAAGCTGCTTCACATTCAGCATTAAGTCACAGCTGAATACTGGAAATTATAGGTCAGTTGAGGCTTGATCATAGGATCATAGGAGATTACTAGGCTATCGACCTGGAGGTCATTTTAAGCCTAGCCATTTAGAAAGAATAATGGCAAAAAATGGTGGTAGAAGACTGGGGCATACCTGAGCTTAAGAAGTATGCTATGTCCATGAATGTTACACAAAGACTGAGGCTTTAAAAATGGTAAGGTTAGATGTAAGGTCTTGGACAATAATGATGGAAGTGGGAGGAAGGAACATTTTTAGGAAAAATAGATAAAGCAATGGTGACAAGAATAAGAAAATTAATAAAGGTGAGTTGAACCAATGATGTGCTACATGAGAAACAGCAGCAAGTATTCAGCAGTGTGCTGGGGGTTACAAATAACGAACACATGTGAGCAGAGGAAATGAATCGCAGTTTGTGAAGCTTTTCCAGAATGATCTGTAATGACACCTTTCCCATTGTGAGCATCTGCTATATTGTGAGATGAGTTTTCCATATAGTCATTCATAAAAGATCTAAACACATTCCCAATCACCTCATTACTGACTCTACTAATTCTGTGCCCCACCACACTGCATGCACCCATATTCATCTCTTTTGTTCCTTTATCTTCCATACTAATAGCTTATCATGCCAACCCTCCTTACCAGCACCTAGCATGTCCATGTTCCAGACCCATGGAAGCTTGATGAAAAATTACTAACTGCTTTGTTAACTTTCTTATTAATTTATGAAGGTAGTTATATATTTTGCCATTAAGCAGATTTGCAGAATATTTTCTTCTGGTCTGTAACAATTTCTTTTTCATTAACAGTAACAATAAAATAAAAATACAAAGGAAGGAAGGTAAGAACTTTGAATATTTATAAATGTTATTTCAGGTGGCATAGTTGCTCAATGGCTTTCATCTGAAATTCAAGAGTTCCAGCCTTTCGGGGTTTGAGCCTTATTTCTGGCCCCTGCCTTAGTGGAATTCATATCATTTCCCTGTGGTTCAGTTTCCTATTAAAACATGCTGGGTATTTATCCATAATTATATTGCATTCTTCATTTACCAAATATATCAGATTATGGAGGATAATGGAAACCATTATTTTGTTTGTATTTTGCAAATAATAGATAGCCAAAACAATTGCTGGAAGTTTACATTTTTCTTTGCCATGTTGATTAGCTATGGAAGTAGTAAATCTGTTCGATTTGACATTAGTATTAATGGAACACAATACCATTTTAATGTTTGGAGCCTAAAGGTATGTCAGGATACAAATACTGAAGTGATTCTCACACCAAATAGTAAGCATTTTGCAGGATTTTGCATCGCATTCAAGAAACTGTCAAGAAAGATCTATAGCTCTCTTGCACAGATGTCATTTTGATTTTAAAGAAATGTCCAGATATAAATGTATTGAAACCATTTGGGAAATGGAAAGCAATAACACCCCTGGGCTGTATGATACACTTGCAGATTTTTGTAAACTTGATCTTGAGTGATGGGACATTGTTTTGACTTTGCTCTTTAGTAGATCTAATGAAAATAAGTTATATCAGAACTGTGGAACTTAGAAAAGGTTGCTACATCATAACAGTTTAAAAGAAAAGTAGCAAATTACATCTAATTATATGCATGGCGCAAACAAGCTGCCAAATATTATGGTCAGAACTCTACAGAGGAATTCTATTAAATTATTGCATTCTGAACTTGGAGCACTTTTACTATGCCTCTAGAGGATAGGTGGTCTGTGTGAAACCTGAAAGAAAGAGGAAAATGTCTGTTTAGAAATTGTGATTTACACAGGATGGGTGCCATTAGGAATAATTTAGAATGAAATGGATATTATTATCTTTGGAAACATGTCAATGCTGGAATCCTAATGACTTGCAAATTGACTAAAGTAAAACAAACTGATGCTTTATTATAGCACCTGACAGAACAATATGCAAGAAATTAAGTTGCTAATACATTCATATTGGCTCTGTCTTAATGCTAATAACCCAGTTCCTGTGATCTAATGGGTCAAGGTGAAAGGTAGCCTCACTCCAATGATCTGGTAGGTCAGAAAGGAAGATAATTAATAGCAGTGTACCCAAATGTTAACAAAAGTGTGGTCATTGAAAAGGCAAGGGACAGCTGAGATGTCTCTTACCCACAACAAATATAGTAATGGAAGGCTAGATAGGAATTTTTATTTAATTTCTGTTCTCTCGTTTTCATTGTACTGTCTAGTTTCATGCCAGTAGAGTTATACATGTCTTATTTTTAAGTTTAAATGCAGCTGGAAATGTGGCATATAACTGAAATATGCGCCAGTGGATTTATTATGGTCATTCAAATCAGGATTGATACAGATATTATTGTGTGATCCCTGTACTTTGAAGAAAGCACTTTACTTAAAGTAATTTCATTTTCACAAACATTATTTATTTATTTTATTTATTTTATTTGCAGTTGGTTTACCAGGATAGTCCATTGGGCCAATAAGAACCCGTTTTCAATGGAGTCCTGGGGAGAAAAGCTCCAAAACAAAGGTTACAAAAGAGATTACAGCAGTTTACAATTTCAATCATTTGTAAGTTAAAGACAAAGCTTTAAAACATTGGTACACAAAAAAGATTACAGCAGTTTACAATTGTGGTAATTTGTGGGTTCAAGACAGAACAAAGATTAAGCATTTACAAAGGAAAAAATATATATATTTTTTTTTTTTTAGAAACACTAAGATTTAAGCAGGTATAATAAAAATGTTAAGGTTACATTTTGTAGCAAAACAAGGCATTGCTGCAGTAAATATATAGTTTCTTGAGTGAAATCATAGAATCAAAGAATTATAAGATGTCATTACAGTTGGCTTATTATTCGGTGTCTGGTAATATATGGTAAAGCTGCCCATAGGAAGTGAAGAATAGGCTAAGAGGGGTGGGAGCAGGAGCATTCCCATGAGGATGTTAGATGTGAGTGCAGTGATTTTTTAAAAGCAGGGAGGTTGGTGGTGATACGGATGGAAGGAGGAAGGGAGTTCCATAGGCGTGCCAGGGCAAAGGACAGGAGGTTTTGTCCTGGAGAGTGACGGGGTTTGTACAGTTCTATTAGGTTTTGGTTATTAGATCTTAGGAGTCTTTGTGGCAGGTGCATTTTAAAGGTAGAGCTGAGAGAGGGACAGAGGGAGGGCTGAAAAATTAGTTTATGAGCAAAAGTAAGATGAGTGTGGGAGAGATGGTTGGGAAGCTCTAGCCAGTTAAGTTTGTGGAGAGATACACAGTGATGGGTAGATGATTTGTGGCTAGTTGCAAATTTGGCAATTTTATTATAACAAGAGGACAGTTTTGTTTTGAGAGAGGATTGTAGGTTTGTTAGCAGAGGGGCACCATAAAGGAGGGAAGGGATGAGAAATGTAGTAGCAAGAGTGAGCTTAGTAGATCTAGTGAGGAATCGATAGTGTCGATAGAGCATGCCAAGTTTTTGGTGGGTTTTTTTTATGTTTAGTTGTAGGTGGTTATTGAATTTAAGCTGGTCGTCAATCTGGACTCCTAGTAGTTTGGTTTCAGATACCAGTTCAAGAGGTGTGTTATTCTGGCTAGCGATGGAAATTAGTTTTCTATCAATGGTGTTGGTTTTTGAGGGGGTAAATACCATAAGTTTGGTTTTTGATGCATTGAGTGCTAGATGATTGTCCATCATCCACTGTTCTGTGGTAGAAAAGGCGTCTTGAGTCAGTTTTAAGAGAGCAGGGATGGATGTGGCTGCACAGATAATTGTGGAATCATCTGCATATTGAATAAGTTTAGCATGAGGTATTGAGTGGAAGAAATCATTTATAAATATATTGAAAAGGAGAGGACCCAAAATGGAACCTTGGGGGACACCAGTGGGTGTGTTAAGGAAAGAGGAGATGGCTTTTTTCCACTTGACAGCTTGTTGCCTGTTGGAGAGATAGCTGGTGAACCAATTGAGAGAGGAAAGGGATAGGTTTAGGTTAGATAGTTTAGTTAGGAGAAGGTTATGAGAGATGGTATCAAAGGCCTTAGAGAGGTCAAGAAAGAGTGTAGATACAGTAGAGCCAGAATCTCTGGCTTTATTTACAGTTTCCAGGAAGGAAAGGAGTGCAGTCATGGTGCTGTGGCCGGGTCTGAATCCATGTTGTGTGGGAGTTAGTAAGTTATTATCTATGAGATAGGGAAGGAGTTGAATATGAATACATTTCTCTAGAAGTTTTGATATAGGAGAGAGGATGGCAATGGGACGAAAGTTAGTAATATTGTTATTATTGCCTCCTTTGTGCAGGGGAATGATGAATGCCCTTTTCCAGAGTTTGGGTACAAGTCCCTTATTTATATAACTTAGTAGTGGTATATGCCACTCTTGAGACCACGCAACCCATATCACATCATAAACCATACCAGTGTATGTACTACATTATGAAATTGTATTTACATTATTTTATTTTATTTTATTTATTACATTTGTTTACTGGATTGTCCATTTGAGGCATGCAAGTTCTTTCTTCAGTGGAGGCCAAGGTAGAAAAGCTCCAAATATTAAAAAAAAAATATCTACATCATTTGTCTTTGTTCTGTTCCACTGCAGGTTTTATTTATTTATTTATTATTTAGTTATTTATTTATTCGACATTATTGACTGGGATAGTCTGACTGAGCTCATGCCCTTTTTCAGCAGAGACCAGTGGAATAATAGCTCCACCATACAAAATATATAGCATACTCACAGTACAAAATATGCAAGAAAAACATACACAGTACAGGTTAAACTAGAAAAAAGAAAGTAACGTGCAAATATATAATATGTAGTACCGATTATGCTAGAAATATATAAAATCACAAAAAAGCTAATAAAAAATAAGGAAACATATTTGAATAAGATTGTACAAGTAAGGCAAACTTTGGGAAAATAGGCCATTAAAAAGGGAGGTGAGTATAGAGGAGGAAGACAGGAACAGAGTTATAGAAGCAGAATTAAGGTAAATGTCAGGAAAGGTAGTTATAGCAGTTAGTTTGGTAAGTAATAGTGTGAGGAGAAGTAAGAGTAGGTGGTGGAAGAAAGAAGAGGTGAAAGTAGAAGTATTTGTGAGCAAAGAGACTAGGAGGGGGAGGATGAAATAAGAAAGAGATGGATTTCAAGTAGGATGATTACAATGACAAATCCAGGCTCTGTTTAGGACATTTCTAACAGCTGTTTTAAAGTCATGAGACTTGGTAATAGGTTTGAGGGCCGAGGGAAGCTTATTCCAAGATAATGTAGGAAGGTAGCGTACAGGTTTTGTCCTAAAGAGTTTTATGGCTTGTGGATCTGCAGGAGAAATTGTTCCAAGCTTCTGAGAGAGCGAGGTGGGTTATAGAGGGAGACAAGTGAGGAGATGCTAGGGCAGGAGGAAGGTTGATGAGAAGCTGTGTATATAAGAGTTGGTTCAGAAGCTCCTAATGTTTTACCTAATGTGTATTAGAAATCATGGCTTAAAAATGGGCTCTAGGCCCAGACTATTGACCACAAATGAACAAATTGACAAATAAATAAGCCACTAACAAATTCAGATCATACTAGAAAATTGTGGGGGGCAGTGTCATGACCCATTTAGAACATAGCATGAAAATTGCCATACAGAAGTCCCTGCTCATCCCTAACCATCTCTGTTATTTATTTATTTGCCCCCCTCATACCTTCTGATCCTTACCCCAGTGCCCCCTCCCATCACTGTCTATGTCAGCTACTCCTTCCATCCACAGACTAACATCAGTTCTAGGCTCGGACTGGTATGAGACTTATGGGCATCCTAGGGGGCCTGTGAGAAACTGCATCTATAAAGGAAGGGATTTTTTTATAATGACCTACACTTATTTTTGTGCTTCACCATGATCTACACCAATCTTGTAATGCCGTATGAGGGCTACTTCCCTCTACCAACTATACCTCTCCTCAGGGAGCATCAAGAGGAACATCCCCTCTACTGGAATAAGCATGCCCATCCCTCACTGTCAGCACCCCAGACAGCCAAGCGGATAATCAAACCAGAGTCAGCTGTGCCATAGTTATAGCTTTAGCCCTCTAGGCCATGGTGCTGACTTTCCTTTTTTATTTAATTTTGATCAGTAAGTTCCTTTAATGCCTCCATAGGCTGCTGTTGTGCAGATGTTATCACTGTCGCCTCACAGCAAGAGGTTATCTGGTTTGATTCTCAGCTGAAGCATCTTCTGTGTGGAGTCTGCATGTTCTCCCTGCAGTTGAGTGAGTTTTAAAGACATGCAGGTAGGTGTGAGAGTGTGTATACATGTACCTTCTGTGAAGGTTTGGCATCGGGCTGGCAACTTCACACCATAAAAACTCCACTGCCAATCAATCTTCAGACCGGTGATCCACTGTGGTAACCCCTAACCAGGAAAAGCCAAAAGACATTGCTTTTGAAGTTCCTTTAATGCCTCCACCCACAGAATCAGACTGAAATAAACTGAGTATTTCACAGCTACATCTTTATACAGTAGCTTACAGGTAGGGAAAATCCCTTTTTCAGCAGAGACCCTGGGAGAAATATATCACAATGCCAGGGTAATCCTATGGGCTAGGCTTGTAAAGGCTCCATGGCCATTAGCCTAGTACACACCTATGAACCTATATATAATATCATCGCTCTTTGTTCTGTTGTACTGCAGTTTATATTACATTCAACTAACTCAGAAACTGAAGAATATTATAAATCCAGTTTGTAAAGAACTCAATATGTGTGATAAGAAAATAGTAATTTTTCAGAGATGGTATAACAGTTCAGTGAATCACATGACCATGCAAAGGTTAGTATACTGGTCTCTTTTCCTCCAGCCTTATTTCCATTTTAGATATTGTTAGCAAGCTATACATGATCACACTGAAACAAAATTAAAAAATGTGTATTTTTTAGATTGTGCTGTTAGAGAGTAGTAAACTTTAGAAGAAAGATGACAGAGGTTTACTACAATTTACAACTGCCTACATAAGGCCCATGATAAGACATGCTGCAGATGAATATATATATATATTTATTAATGTCAAATTAGTATGTAAGTTAAAGCTACAAATATTAACAATGTTTATACAGTCTAGAGCCCATCTGTTTTGATACTAACACACTGTTGTACTGTATGATGCTATACATGTCTTAATTGTACTTAAATGTACATGGCAGGGTATCATAGGAAGCTAGAAATGAATGCAAAGGTTAATTGTTTTTTTTTTCCTGCAGATAAAGTTAGGTAGGCCATCCTATCCATTCTCCACATTTGTATAATCCTCACAACAGCAGTACACATTTCCTTATGTCCAAACAAAAACAAATTCAATAGCTGTCTTAGCCTATACTACATTAACTGAATCATGGAGGATCTGTGCCACTTGTCAGTAGCTTGAAAACACTTTAGTGAAAAAACATGTTGAACAAAAGTAAAAAAAAAAAAAAGCTTAGCTTACAATCACTGATTTTAAACTGTGAAGGGCAAGTTCCCCCACACCGACACATGCACACACTCTTACCATGCAGCTACCTGTCCCCAAATCTTAACCAGACACTACTGAGAACACTGCATGTTATATTACAACATCAGCAGAATTCTGATTGCAGCAACATCTTTAAGCCAAGCGCATTATTCAAGTGCAAACCAAGACCTGCCCTTCACTTTACTTTTTAGCTAGCTACGATGCTGCAGCTCTTTCCATAAAATAAAAAAAAAACTCACAGCTCTTCTATATTGTTTTCCTATGCATTCTATTTAGGAAATTATGACTAAGGAAAGTTTCTTACAGCTTACCTTCTTTATTATTTTGGAATCTCACCAGCATTACATCACTTTAAAACTCAAATGAATATATGCCTCGAGTTATTGTTTGTAAGAGGATTTTGAAATTTCATATCCCTGAATTACTTTTGTTACACAAGTTAACAGCTTATTCAATCTGTTGCTTATTGACCTAAGGACACCAGAGAAGGTACCTGTTATAGATGAGGCCATAGCCGGCCTCAGGAATTTAATTAAGGTGAGGGTTAATGTTTCTCCTTTAGTGTCTACATGCCACCAAAGCATGCTTTATCTCATTGACTTTGATATATGCCTTGCTGAAGTAGATAAAGCATGATATTCCATAACTACATTTAATAACGTTGCTCTTAAATCCCACTTAAAGCCAAAGAAAATATGGCAAAACCATGGGTCGGTGGAAGCATCTGTATTGGTGATAAAATTAATTTATCAGTCTTGCTCTTTAGTGGAGTTTTGTTACATTTGATATAGCCTGTTAATCAAATGTTTTACCAGTCAAAAGTTTGCTTTTAGTTACTTTGATTTTATTCATTTGAAAGAGGGAAAGCGTTTAACTCCACAAAGCATCTTTAAGGAAAGAGGTCATTGATGATGGCTGCTAATTCAGTTTAGCCCAAGTTTGTTAATAATGCTGGCAAGCTGTTTGCATTGGGAAGCTTATATATGTAGGTTATTGGAGATTGTGCTAACATATTTTTGATGTCCTTGGCACTGATATTTAAATAATGTATTATGATTTGAAGGAAGTCGATTCTGGGTTTAGTCATACAACTTTTAAATATGGAAGCCTGTTGAAAGAATGAGTTTTAAGTACGATTCATAGGATATGAGTGTGATTAATGGGAAAAATAAACTAACTTTAAAACTGCAGCATCAATGGGGGAGGGAATGTTTAAAGATTTGTTTATTTATTTATGTATTTATTTATTTATTTATGTATTTAACATTTTTAACTGGGTTAGTCCAGCTGAGCCAGGGGCCCATTTTCCGCGGAGACCTGAGAGTAAAGCTCTGGTACATTAATGTATAAACATGTTTAAAACATATAGCAAATAAGGTGACATATGATTACAAAAACAACATGAGTAATATGTTTTAAGACTTACAATATACATAAAAGGCATTTGAACAGGAGGTTAAGAGTTTAGACTTACAAGATATGTACATATTTACAAAGATCACTTTTGCATTGTGGTGTACCATGGTTACAGTGGTCCAAGGGTAAAGCCTTATAAGAAGGGCCAGAAAGAAAGAAGGTAAGGAAAAAGTAGGGGTAGGAGGGAGAATGAAAAATTAAGTGGGATCTTGGCAGGTGCAGATCCATGAGCTTAGGCGGAAGGATTTGATTTGTTTTTTAAAAAGATAACAGTTAGATATAGTTCTAATAGCAAAGGGGAGTTTGTTCCAAGCTTTAGAGACAGAATGATTAGGAGTTTGCCTATGTTCCTGTTAGGCCTATGTATGTGTAGGAGTTGTTGGTCACAGCTTCTCAGTGAGTGAGTGGATGTGTATTGGGAGATGACGGAAGAGAGGGATGGGTGGGCGGATGGTTTCTGTACTATGAAATGTGTGATTTCAAGCTGAGTTGTGAGACTCTGATTAGGCAATTCAGGCCATTTCAGTTCTTTTAAGGCTAAGCAATTGTGTGTTTTGTAAGGTTTGGAAGCTGAAAACTTGGCAATTTTATGGTAATTTTGTTCAGGCTGGGAGAGTAAAGTGGTTTGAAGATTAGTGAGGATTGGGGTGCCATAGAGCAAGGAATGAAGAAGGAAGGCCTTAGCTAAGGATATTTTAGTATCACGGTTAAGGTATTTTTTTGTTACAGTGTATAAGTCTGAGTTTTTGCTTTGTCTTTTTGATGCAGGGATGAATGTGTTGGTTGAATTTTAAATGGTCATCAGTAATAGTCCCTAGTAGTTTTGCATGAGGATCAGCTTTGATAATGGTAGTATTTAGTGAAGAAATAATGAAGGTGGACTTGTGGTGAGAGAGCGTCCTTGGCCAGAAGCGTAAGAATTTAGTCTTGTTTGGGTTACGTATTAGCTGGCTATCATTTAGCCATTTTTCGACAGAGATGAAAGTGGTTTGTGTGTGTGTGTGTGTGTGTGTGTGTGTGTGTGTGTGTGTGTGTGTGTGTGTGTGTGTGTGCGTATGCGAGCTGGGATTGTGTGTGTGTGCGCTGTCTGTGCACGTGCGCGCGTGTGTGTGTGTGTGTGTGTGTGTGTGTGTGTGTGTGTGTGTGTGTGTGTGTGTGTGTGTGTGCAGGGAGTGAGAGTGTGTGTGTGTGTGTGTGTGTGTTTATGTGTGTAGGGAGTGCATCCGTGTGTGTGTGTGTGTGTGTGTGTGTGTGTGTGTGTGTGTGTGTGTGTGTGTGTCTGTGTGTATGTGAGCAGGGAGTGTTTGTGTGTCTGTGTGTGTGTGTGTGTGAGAGAGCAGGGTGTGTGTGTGTGTGTGTGTGTGTGTGTGTGTGTGTGTGTGTGTGTGTGTGTGTGTGTGTGTGTGTGTGTGTGTGTGTGTGTGTGTGTGTGTGTGTGTGTGTGTGTGTGTGTGTGTGTGTGTGTGTGTGTGTGTGTGTGTGTGTGTGTGTGTGTGTGTGTGTGTGTGTGTGTGTGTGTGTGTGTGTGTGTGTGTGTGTGTGTGTGTGTGTGTGTGTGTGTGTGTGTGTGTGTGTGTGTGTGTGTGTGTGTGTGTGTGTGTGTGTGTGTGTGTGTGTGTGTGTGTGTGTGTGTGTGTGTGTGTGTGTGTGTGTGTGTGTGTGTGTGTGTGTGTGTGTGTGTGTGTGTGTGTGTGTGTGTGTGTGTGTGTGTGTGTGTGTGTGTGTGTGTGTGTGTGTGTGTGTGTGTGTGTGTGTGTGTGTGTGTGTGTGTGTGTGTATAGGTGTGTGTGTGTGTGTGTGTGTGTGTGTGTGTGTGTGTGTGTGTGTGTGTGTGTGTGTGTGTGTGTGTGTGTGTAGCTGAAGTATATTATCGGGGTAGGAAATGAGAGTAAGATCATCTGCTTATTGGATAAGTGTAGACGGGATACAGGCAGAGTGGAGGAGGTTGATATAGATATTAAATAGTAGGGGTCTCAGGATAGAACCCTGGGGTCCCCAGTTTGAACTGATAAGAAAGGGGAGTAGGAAGAGAACCCTCAAGCAGGTTGTTGTCTATTAGAAAGGAAGCTGGAGAGCCATTGAAAGGTAGGTGGGGGAAGATTAAGATGGGCTAGTGTTGTTAGCCTAGAGTGAGATATAGTATAAAATGCTTTGGATATGTCCAGGAAAAGACAAGATGCATGTTTATTGTTGTCTCTAGCCTCAGCAACAGTTTAAGTAAAAGATATAAGGGCAATAGCAGTGCTATGGTGATGTCAAAAGCCATGTTGGGTAGGTGTTGGCAGGTTTTCCTGGATAAGGTAGTTCATTAGTTGAAAGTGAATACATGTTTCAAAAATTTTTGAGATTGGTGAAATGATAGCTATTGGTCTGAAATTTGAGGGGTGTATGGAGTTTCCACCTTTGTGTAGTGGAATAGTATAAAATGATTTCCAGATGTCAGGTACTGTGCTTTCTAGAATAGACCTACTGATTTGAATAAAAGTAGGGGAGGCAATACATTTGGCAGCCAGCTTAAGAAACTGGAGGGGGGCAGTTTAATGGGGTATGTTGGTTTTCACTGTTATCTGTGAAGATTACACTTTAGTTTTCAAAAGGTGTGGAACTTGTAGAAGCCATAATATAATAAATAGAGAGACAGAGATATAGCTAGATAGATACACACGTATATACACGCACACACGCGCGCACACACACACACACACACACACACACACACACACACACACACACACACACACACACACACACACACACACACACACACACACACACATGCATAGTACTTATTTGTATAGATAGACATGAAGAAACATGACTTGTGCTGATTAGTACTTGTGAAAGGTAACTTTTAGTTTACCATTACAAAAACAAGGCCACATGAACATTATCTAATATAATGCAGTCCAACAGACTTATCTCCTTTAATGTTTTTTTTTTTTTTAAGTTTACAGTAAAACAAGCAATTTTGAAGTATTTAAGGGAACAACAAGCACTGTAGACTGCATTGGGAGTGTGGCTAAAACCCTGCACCAGTCGTATGATTTGTTGAAAAAAACAAAAAACTAACAAAGATGATGGAACATAACAGTAAACAGGAGAAAAAACAATCACTGGGAAAACAATCAGGTTCTGACTGTGTGGAGAGGGAATTAATCAAAATCCAAGCAGAAGCAGAGCCCTGAGGCAGTGGTGCTAAAAATAATAAATAATTAATAAAACATGAAAATATACAAAATGTATGTAGAGTCATTAAAATCTATGGAAGAGAAAAGACATGCAAAATCAAAGAAGTGAGTAGACTTTTGAGAACAGAGCAGAAATGTTTATACTAGAGAAACCAAGGGTGACAACTGGGGATATAAGGTTCAAAGGTGATTTTCACCAAGGTGGAGCTCGATGGTTGATCATCACTCAGAAAAGATAAAATGAAGAAGGTAGACCACCACCACGAATAATGAAGATGCTTTAATTCATGTAAAATCCTAGGAAAGTAAGCGCTTTCGTGTGCCGCCAATGCACGCTTCTTCAGACAAGTTACAAAACATTGCAGTGAATCATGCCTTTATATATCTTGTAATTACAGGCTCTTAATCAATTAGTCAATTAATTATACCAATTAAGTTCTTAAAATCAAGTCATTTAAAGTTATAGACTGTAAACAGCAGCCCATGATATTGAGTCAATAAAATAAGATAAAAACACACATTAAACAGCCATTACATTTGAGCAGAATCACGTTCATCACTATTGTCTCTCAGTGGAAATATACATATAGGATATTTACATTAAATCAGTACAATTTATCTAAAACATACATTAAAAATAAACTGAAAGTGTCACGACCATATTATACTCTCCCTATATTTCATTATAGAGTTCACCATAAAATATGCTCAGTATAATTATATTTATCATGTCAATTTAGACACTAAATTTATGCCAAAACCGGAGGAACCTCCGAATGACATAGTATCCAAAACGTAGCAGCTAATACATTGACCGTGTGACGTAAGAGGCCAGACCATTGCTTTAAACCGTTAAAAGACTATTATCTCTATAACTAAGAATATATATTGTTTCTAATGGAAATTAATATTATTATCTATTAAATATATGTGTATGTCAAAAGCTAAAATAAATTATGATATATGTGTGGATGTGATATGATATAATTATCGAATCTAGAAAACATCCGTATATATATCAAATACCAAATATATATATATTAAATAACAAAAATATATATAAATATATAGCTGAAATATATGATATATAAGATGCATATAAAAACTCTAAATACCAGTTACATATAAAATAAAAACATAACAATATGAAAACCTATATTATATGGAGTGAAGAGTTCTATATATGTATAAAGATGAATGCTATGCATCATATTGATCCAAATACTCATTACCTATATATTAAATGTGATAACATATTATGCCATAACTATAGGTATACAAAAACCATTAAATGTAAATATACAAAGAACCATAAAATAACACTATGTATAGAAAAACATAACAAACAAAACTTATTGCCACTAGTCCCAAAGAAACATATGACTAAAATTCATTTCCACTGATCCCAAAAATGAAGGAATATAGCATGGCTACTAAAGAGACCTGAGGTACAGGGGGAATTTTGAGGTAGATAAGGAGATGTATGTGGAAAACCTGACAAAAAGTGTTCATGATAGTATATAAACTATCAAAAAACACTATGTCAAAAATGATGATGCAAGTATAAATACTCACTAAACATCATATGAAATAACTGCTTCTAGTTAAATATGTATATTAGAGCCCTCATACAATCATTCTAATGTTAACTCACCATCTAACCAAAGGCTCTTGAATTACCTTATAAAATACACTTATCAATGATATTTCCTTTTCTTTAGATGTGATCTAATACTAACATAACTATTGAGGCCAGGGTACTTTTGTGCTCTGATCTTGAAGATCCAGCCTAGTTCCAAAATCTCTAAATCATTAAAATTATCACCTTTTCTTAAATTAGGCATTCTTTTTTGTAATACTCTAAACAGGAAAGTATGATCTGGATGTTCAGAGACATGTTTAAATAATGCATTTTTATGATCTTTCTTTTTTATTGCATATAAATGTTCCTGTATCCTGTCCCTAAGCCTCCTTGTTGTCATGCCCACATAAAAAGCAGGGCATGACTCACAAGTGGCTAGATAGATCACATTAGTATCATCACAATTCGCTGAACAGTTAATATCGATACCTTGTAATAATTCAGGATGTGAAAATTTTGTGTCAGTGGATACCCATTTGCATGAAGTGCATCCTCCACATGGGACGGTGCCCTTAGTGGCTTTGTTGTTGACTACATGATTAAACTTTTCATTACATAAAATTCTTTTTAAATTCTGCATGTTTTTATATGTAAATGATGCTCTACTTCCTATTAACCCCTTTATTTCATCATTAGTGGTTAATATTGACCAATTTTTACTGATGATATCTGTAATATATTTGTTGTCACTAGTGTAACTAATAATGCATCTTATCTGTTTGTGCTCTTGGTATTCAGGCTGCCTATTGCCATCATTATATTGATGCATGACTCTTGGTTTATAACAATCATCATTAATAAATCTTTCTTTTACATATGCTATGTCATCCCAATTATAACCTCTATCTAAGAGTAGGGATTCAAGTTTGTCAAATTCAATATTGCGTTCAACTTTATCTTGGCATATCCTGTTTATCCTAGTGAACTGCCCTTTAATAATATTAGAAAAAATAAATCTAGGATGCATACTGTTATGTACTAGTAGTGTGTTCTTCCAACAGTCTTTTCTATAAAGAGATGTAATTATCCTACCTGTGTTGTCTTTCTTGATGTTAAGATCTAAGAAATTAACATTTGAATAAGAATATTCCATCGAAAATCTAAGAAAATCTGTGTTTTTTTCCAGATCTTTAATAAAAGCTTCTAGCTCCTCGGGGGTTCCATCCCAAATTAACAGTATGTCATCCACAAACCTAAAGTACGCCACTACTCTCTGATATGCCATATGCGAAAACAAACATGTGGTCTCCCATTTATATACAACCAAATTAGCATATGAATTGGCGCAGGGGGTGCCCATGGCCACCCCCCACTGTTGTAAATAATAAGAATTGTTAAACATCATAGCATTCTTAGTAAGCACTATCTCTAGTAATGCATTTAGTAAAATCTGTTCACTATTATTGTAAATTCTAGAGACATTTAATATATGTCTTATGGCCTCTAGGCCATATGCATTGGGTATCGCCGTAAAAAGACTCTTCACATCTAAAGTAACAAGTATGTGTTTATCTGAGATATATTTCTGTATATTGTTGAGATGATCAATCAGTTGATACGAGTCTTTTAGAATGGTACTAATTTTGTTCACTATAGGTTTAAGCTTTTTTTCAATAAATATTGACATATTTTCTGTGACCCACTGGTGTCCTACAACTATAGGACGTAAGGGTGGTGGTGTTATGCCCTTGTGCATCTTGGGTAACCCCTTGATGTAAGGTATCAGTGGGTGTTCAATGAGCAAAAACAAATAAAACTCATGGCTGATTTGCCTAGTCACCATCATATCATAAAGATCATGGTGTACCTCATATATTAGTTTGTCCACCATCTTCTTATCTATCTCCTTATAAGTAAGATCATCATTTAAAAGTGTGACCATATAATCAATGTAGTCTGTTTTATTAAGTATAACAATCCCCCCTCCCTTATCTGCAGGTCTAATCGTCACAGTTCTATCATTAGACAAAACATTCATTGCTAGTCTTTCTTCCTTGGAAATGTTATGAAAAAACTTCTTGGCACTTTTTTCACAATTATCGTAGTATATATATAGATCATTTTCACAGGCTTTAAGGAAACATTCTATATAAGGATGTTGAGTAGGTGAAAAAGTGCTTTTCCTTTTATAGCATTCAAAAGCATTCACTCCCTCATTCAAACTATTACTATTCTGATTAGATTGTTTAAAAAACAGTGCCAAAGCTATATTACGAGTGAAATAACGTAATTCCGTTAACAAAGTAGAAACATTACTAACTTGAGCTGGGATGAAGCTCAGTCCTCTATTTAGCAACTTATAATCCGTTTGGGTCAAAATAATGTCCGATAAGTTGAAAACTAAATCATTTAGTCCTTTGCTCGTCCCCTCTTGCTCGTCGGTTCTCCTGATGTACGTCTTTTGCGCCTTCCATGACTTGTCGACCTCCCTCTGGACTCTCTCCGTTGACGTACAGGAAGTGGTAAAAAAGAGTCCAAATTGGTTTGCTGTAGTTTCGGTCTCACTCCCGGCCCATGTTGATTCGTCAATGCTTGCTGATTGGGTGGTGGTGTGCTGTCATCTATCGCTGTTAGGGAACTACTCAGGGCAGTAGCCGTATTTACGTCACAGGACCGGGCTGGATCCGTCAATAGAACTGGCTCTTCGTTCTCATTAACCAGTCCTCTACCTGCTCCTTCAGCCCCTTCAGTTCGCTGTTGTCCTTCCCTCTGATTATATCGTGGCCATACGAAGACTTGGCCATTGGAAAAATCTTGAATGTCTCTCTGTAGTTTACGTAATTTGATTAATTGTAGGCGTTCTCCGTAGGCACTAACTTGGTTAATAAGACTGTCAATTTTATTTACGAACATTTCCCCTTTAAATCTCTTACTTATGTCCTTAAATAAAGACTCAGTTTTCGTTGATAATTCATTTTCAATAGGTTGAAAGTAATCAATAATCAATTGTATGTACTTATAACCAAGTTCAATATTCATCTTTTGCCAGTTCTTTAGTAACACAGGGTGGCTGTTGCCGTACGAGGGCATGCAAAGTACCCTCATTCCCCTAGGTACTACTTTGTGATGAAGGCATGCCTCTAAGTGACGGCGTTGCCACATCAGCCTAAATTGTCTATATAAATCATTTTCCAGTTCTTTATATAAAGGGTTGAAGTCATTGAGCAGATTCACAGTACCTGTTTCAATCGTATTTGATTGTATAGACAGATCCATGCTGAGCAACGGATTCGATCTCTGTTCCATTAACTGAACCCATTTGGAGTTGAATACATTCCTTTCCGGATGGTAATCAAGTTCGACAGCTGAATTATCCATCGTGTAAGGAACCGGTGAAAGCTAAGCAACAAAAACAGTTCAAACCAAAAAGCACACCTTTCCCTCGAAGTTGGTCAACCACAAAAAGCTAGCGATGATAAAATGAAGAAGGTAGACCACCACCACGAATAATGAAGATGCTTTAATTCATGTAAAATCCTAGGAAAGTAAGCGCTTTCGCGTGCCACCAATGCACGCTTCTTCAGACAAGTTACAAAACCTTGCAGTGAATCATGCCTTTATATATCTTGTAATTACAGGCTCTTAATCAATTAGTCAATTAATTATACCAATTGAGTTCTTAAAATCAAATCATTTAAAGTTATAGACTGTGAACAGCAGCCCATGATATTGAGTCAATAAAATAAGATAAAAACACACATTAAACAACCATTACAAGGCCACATGAACATTATCTAATATAATGCAGTCCAACAGACTTATCTCCTTTAATGTTTTTTTTTTTTAAGTTTACAGTAAAACAAGCAATTTTGAAGTATTTAAGGGAACAACAAGCACTGTAGACTGCATTGGGAGTGTGGCTAAAACCCTGCACCAGTCGTATGATTTGTTGAAAAAAACAAAAAACTAACAAAGATGATGGAACATAACAGTAAACAGGAGAAAAAACAATCACTGGGAAAACAATCAGGTTCTGACTGTGTGGAGAGGGAATTAATCAAAATCCAAGCAGAAGCAGAGCCCTGAGGCAGTGGTGCTAAAAATAATAAATAATTAATAAAACATGAAAATATACAAAATGTATGTAGAGTCATTAAAATCTATGGAAGAGAAAAGACATGCAAAATCAAAGAAGTGAGTAGACTTTTGAGAACAGAGCAGAAATGTTTATACTAGAGAAACCAAGGGTGACAACTGGGGATATAAGGTTCAAAGGTGATTTTCACCAAGGTGGAGCTCGATGGTTGATCATCACTCAGAAAAGAGTCATAGCAGAAAGTGAAGCTAATGCATTCAAAGGCATATCTAGCATGTTCTAGGTGATATTAAAAACTCACCAAAGTTAGGTACTAAAGAGCTGCGATTCTAAAGGAGATGCTAAAGAGGAAGTCTGAACCATCTGAAGGAAGAGAAAGGCCAGCACAAAGTGTTGTATGATGTGAGTGACATGCTGGGAGAGACATGTCAAGGTGAAAGGGCTCTACTCTTAGGAAAAAGTAAGTGAGGTGTGTGAAAAAACAACAGGCACAGAAAGGGGAGAGAACTGTAAATAAAAAATGAACAAATGTGGGAAAAACAAGTTAGGCTAGTGTTTTCAAAAGTTTATTAATGATGGTGTGCAAAGAAAGGAAGGCAAAGTAAGGAAAGTATACTTAAGCCATGGACGTTTGAAAGTAAAACAGAGAGGCCAATTCCTTGAAAGTGACCATGGAATCAGGAGAGAGAGAGAGAAACAGAGAAAAGGGTAGTAGCTTTGTTTCAGAGTCGAATGTAACTAGAAGATAGATGTTCCAGTGTGATGTGAGCAACCCGGCTTAGTTCTACCACTCAGGGTGCAGTAAAAACAGCCCTAGTAAGAAACCAAGGTCCTAAGCTCCAATATGTTGAAAGAGTCACTGCCTTGAAGTTAGGGATTTTTTAATAGCCATCAAAAGGAGAAAAACATGTAACTATCTGGATCCAGCTCCTATATCTGTAAACCAACTAAAAACATGGACTAGAAGTCAAAGTTCCAGGTTTGGAACTAGGTGTTAATGTGGCAATAGTTTCCTTAATTAGCTGTCTCATATGCCTAACCAGGTGTAAAGGTAAGGTTACCATAAGTAAAGGTACTGAACAACTGTAGTGGAAGTCACTAGGACAAGAAACGAGCACTAGGATGCCAGAGGAATGGAAGAACATACATGGGATCAAAGGACAGTTATGTAAGTGCAGGCAAGGCCAAGTAGGAGAATGCTGTGTCTGTAGAATCAGCAGTCACAAAGAGTAAAGGTACAAGAGAGTAGATGCAAAAAATAATAATATGGATAACTAAGTCCAGTCTGGGACTCTGTATCTTATCAATGGGCAGGGAACAGAGTGAATTATGTCTAAGTAAGATAACTGTAAAAGTAGTCTTCAGAAAAAGTGGTGATGATACCATTGAACCACATGAAATGCAGATAGGTGGATGTTTTATTTATTTCAGTGCAGTGTGGCACTTCAAACAACTGAGGATAAAAATAAGTGGTTCTATCAAAAGAGGGTAGAGATGAGGTCCAACATTTAGAGGTTCAGTCTTACAAGTGAATCTAATCTGGAGTGCCTTGTTTATTTTCTTTATTCAGACTGAGGGAGCCCACTATCTTATTTACTTGAGAAAAAGAGATGAGTTTAAGGAAACCAATTGAGGTAAAATATTCAAAGCTCCAAATCCCAAGGCTTACAGCTGGCAGCTCACCTAATGTATACTTTATTTTAGTGTCTCACTGGTGCAAACTACAGGTCTTATTCAAGGAAAATAATACATAGAAAGGACATAAAAAGCCAAATTAATGTTGGGATGGAAAGGGAAGAATGTGATGAGAGGATAACCTAAAATGAAGTAGCTGAGAGGTTTGAAGAGATGGAAATGACAGTGCAAAGAAGCATCACTGGAGAAGAAATGTGTAGAAAAATATGAATTCCTTGCACTCTACTTGATGGAAAATGGTCATAGATGTGTCACCCAATGACTCAGGCTACTTGAAAAGCAGGAGGATGAATATTTCAGGAGAGGTTAATGGCACATAAAGTATAGGTTTTAGTAAGGGAAATGAGAATAGAAACTATTTAAATCAAAAACAATGCAAAAAGCAGTTTTGCAGTACAAATTTGGACAATTGCATAATCTTTGCCCAAGAAAAGAGGTTATTGGTTCAAATACAGGATGTGCTCACCAAGTAATTGAAACTATATAGATTAACTGGGTGACAGAAAGAGTTACATAGCAGCATTAATACAACAGCAACAAGTGACAAAGCCATGTTATGAGAATATATGCCAGGAAATAAGGTACATGTTGAAAAGTTTACTGTTGACTTGGTGTTATAACTGGGGTCCATATAAAATATATAGTAATCCTAAGCACTTTTAGGAGCTATTGTGCACTGTTCTTGGTGATTTTATTTAAAAGACATCAAATTAAATTGCCCATGACTTTTGTTTTTAAATTGCTTTACTTGTGACATTATCACCAATGTTTTAGCTGTTTAAGGACGACGGCTCATGAAGTTCCTAATGAGTACCCCATCTTCATTGTTAGCTTGTTACAGAATGCCACCCCATCAAATGTACCCAGCCAGACTAAGCACAACATTCTAATGTTCATTATCCTCAAGAGAGTCATACCCCTGAGCATCATGATACCACAGTATTCAGCTTATTTAAACTGCTAAACTCATATATTCCCAATTTTAGGAAAATAGCAGGGCATGTGACATGGAAGGCCAGCACACTCAATGGCTAACAGCATGTCACCTCACCTTTCACACAGATAAGTATCACCATGACTCCAATGTGCTGTATCAGTTATTACACACACACACACACACACACACACACACACACACACACACACACACACACACACACACACACACACACACACACACACGCAGCATGCAGTAGTTAGGATTGTCCCTGAATATTCAACACTCATGCTTGCAAAATTAATCTATTGCCACCACAGTTTTAATATTCAGAAATTCAAAACAGTTCAGTGTAACACAGACATATTGTAAATCAGCAATGATATAAGATCTTTTAAAGGTGTTCAAAACACTTTTAACATTGTTTATAAAACCAAATAAAAAAAAAAAGAGTTTTAACATTTAATTGGTTAGTGTTGTCCAATTTTTACTGCATAGATCTTGGAGGATATTATATGTTTTGGCTCTTCAGATCAGCCTGTGGTCTTCATGCTGTGTAACCCAAGTCCCAGAATGGCCTCAACTTGACCATTTCCCTCTTTGTTGCATCCGCCACTTTTTTGTCTGTTCCAAAAATATTTTACAGATGTTATAGTAATAATGAATGCATGCTGAAAGGACAGCCCTTGGGACCCATTCTGCTGTGCTTTTTAGTTTGAATTTTTCCCAGTTTCCCTATCATCTTATTTTCTGAGACGGAACACCACCATTTATGCTGTTGGCATCACGCTGTTAAGTTTTTGAGCTGACAAGAGTGCTTATACACAAGAGACAATTTCTGAAGTTTCAGGCATGTTGCGGTATGTTGCTTTTCTTTACATCTTCTAGTCTTCCATTACAGAAAATAATGTATTATATGATTTAGTTAGAAAATGAGATTAAAAAGAGTGTCTTCTAGTCTCAGTGCACAATTCAAATGAAATACATTTCCAAGAAGTAGATAACTTCAGGTATACGGGAGCTTGTCTTAAGCAAAGTTCCTCTGTCTCATTAGTATGTCAGTCTGGTGCGCATTATTCACTGAAAGTATTTCATGTACGGTGCACTCTAATATTCAACTAAATGGAATACTACCACTTGTAAACTTCTAAACTGAATCTTGTATAAATAAAACAATACACAAATGGTGTCACTGTTTTTGTCGGGCACCGAGCTCTGCATACTGCAAAATTACAAATCTGAGATTACTTAACTTTGTAGAAAACAAGAGGCTTAAAATGGTCCATATGGGCAGTTAGTCTAGTAGTAATCTGTGAACCTATGAATCTATAAACCTATGAACACTAGTACAGAGCATAGAAAAACAAGAAATAAATGCAAGCATCCATGTTAACCTGAAGATAAATGATAGCAGAGGTAAAAACAACTACCATAACATTTCACTATAAGATAATTATGATGTGTAAACACAGAATAAAATAAGTAACATATCTGATTATCTGATTATTTTATTCTATATAGCCCCGATGCATACACCAAGATACCCTGCTAAAATAACACTGAAAAGAATTCCACATGTGATGGCTTTTAGATTACTTGTAGATCTGACAAATGTATATTCAAAAAATGACAATTTCTTAGATTTAAGTACAGCGAGGGTCAAATGAATGCATGCCATTGGAAGGAAGAAAAGAATTCCACAGATTTACAATTCTAAGTAGCAGTCACAAGAGGTGCATTGTATACAACTTTGCTAGAGTGACTCAAATTTGTACTTGGGAATGACGGAAGAGTAGTACATTTATGTGTAGTTTCAGCTTAGATACGTCAGCCTTAATGAGAATCAGAGGTGAAACATGATTTAGGTTATGTCAAAGTAAGAGAAGAAGAAAGACCGATGTGACATCTGCATTATCTACTGGTCACTATACAATAAGTCACCATTAGAAATACTATTTATAGCTGTATTAGAGCTACCGGCCTTTCTTGTAGTTGCAGACTGAGTGAGCTCTGTGACTTCACACTGGATTTGACTTGTCTGTGACTTTACACTGCCCCCTCATGCTGCACTACAGTATTAGCAATCGGTCTACCTGATGCAGCAATAGAATCCACAGCTTTCTGCACAATAAACAAGTGTGCTCTCTCTTGCACCACTGCTACTACATGTTAAACTGCATCTGGTAGCTTTTTTATTATTATATTAGAGTCATCAGTATTTGTGATATGAACTTTTCACACTGAAAGAGAAGTGCCACTTAGGATGCATAACCCCTGCCCTATCACACTCCATGCTGCAGTTCTGAAAAGCCAGTAGAATTACATCAGAGTTTCAAACCCAATCAGAAACCGGAGAAGGAATCTAAAAGTACAAAAAGTGGTCTATGAGGGTGCTTCCAATTATTCTGTCAGAAGATAAATTCTTGGAAAAAAACAGCCCATTATAAACAACTGCCAATGATGCTGAGTGCTTATGCTGTGCACAACGCTGGGCCATTAACAAATCCCAGGAATTACAAACCCATTACTCTGACTAGTCTCATATGAAAAGCCATGCAAAGAATTATCAAGGACATGATTAAAAGTAACATAGAGAACCTCTAAACACTGGACCTAACCTGAGGCAAAGGATGAGGGCAGAACTGTGCATACTGCCTACCTTAACCAAGCTAAGGCATGCAATACATTATCTCACTTGGGCATTATAAACAAACTCTTAGAATTAGATATAAAACCCTGTGTAACTCCCTGGATAGCCATCTGGCTCAAAGACAGGACCCAGGGAATTAGTACTGTAGAAATCACCTCCACAATGAGGTTGGCCACCAGTGGAGTCTCCCAGAGCTCTGTACTGACTCCACTCCTGTTTAGCATCTATTTTTGAGAAGTCAAGTCAAATGTCAAGGGCTTCTGGCTTACCAAGTTTGCAAATGATTGCAAACTAACAGCAGGTAAAGAAAGCCTCCAAGATACTAACATCTGGCTGGAAGCTCTAACACAGACAAATAACTTGTGCCAAAACCATAGCTTAAAACTTAATGCCAAGAAAATCATAATAGTACCTTTTGTAAGTTGTTAACCCAGGGGAAACTACCCCATTGATAAAACACCTTTAGAAGTAGAAACAGTAGTCAGGGATCTGGGGAATCATGCCCCTAGTAATCCAGCTTTTGACCAACATGTGCCTAAGGTTGTAAGAAAATCATACTATGCCACTCAACTTATAAGTAATAGCATGGCATCTAGGTCCAGGGAAGTCATCATGCCACTGTACTCAGCCATCATCATATTTATCATTGACTATAACACCTCCCTTCTCTATGTACCTGACCAGGCACATACAAGGACTGGAATGTCCAAAGAGGTACTCAATGTGCAGATCACCCCAAAACCTTATCTTTATACTCTGTTTCTGCTGAGAGGTGATTTATGCCTGGCATACAAGGCATCCTTACATCCCACTCTGATGGATAATTTGCATATCCACAAAACAGACAGCACAGGACTACTAGATCGAAGGATTTAAACTTTGCTTGTAGCTTAAATAGGCCATTTGGAAGGACAGTTGCATATCTCTGGGAATCCCTATTCTCTAGAATAGGCTTCCCATCCATGTGAAGAAGGGGGCCCTCATTGGGAATTTATCTTTTCCCCACTGTAGTGCAATCTTGGAGTTGGTATATTTAGTTAGGGGGGTGTAGCCCCCCACCAGGATTGGTTTTAAATGTTTCTGGTTTTGATGCGGTCATTAGGTTGGCCCACTCGTTACTTACCATGGGAAAAAGTCTGATGGAACAATCATTCTACGAATTCAGGTTTCAATTAAAATAGGTCAGTGAAGAGGTGTTTGATGGTTTGAGGTTTCAATAATATGTTATAGACCCAAATATATGTATATATGTATATATGCATATACATATCTATACATGTGTGTATATATATATATATATATATATATATATATATATATATATATATATATGTGTGTGTGTGTGTGTGTGTGTGTGTGTATATATATATATATATATATATATATATATATATATATATTTATACACACACACACACATATATGTGTGGGTGTAGAGTGAGAGAGAGAGAGAGAAGGTGAGAGAGGAGGGAAGAGAAATGCAGTTATAACTGTCATGTTATAGTATCCATTAAATTCAGATCGACATATCGTTCTGGAGTGCAAATTGTGCACAATGATTTAGGGCTGTCATTCTAAACTGCAACTTTTGCAATGAATCTCTGAGAGACTTCATGGCTGAATTATTGAAGAAGTCAATTTTAGTTGCAGTGTTGTTTTTTACTTTGTTTTACTGTAGTATAGTTGTGTTTGAAGCAGATTATATTGCTGCATATACAGTTTAGTGTACTGTTTGTTTCTTGGGCACGAATATGTTGGGCTAAGGAAGAGCCTACCTCCAGGGTCTTATTAATGAGGTTTTGAAAGGTCTGTGAATTTAAATAGTGTGTGTGTGTGTGTGTGTGTGTGTGTGTGTGTGTGTGTGTGTGTGTGTGTGTGTGTGTGTGTGTGTGTGTGTGTGTGTGTGTGTGTGTGTGTGTGTGTGTGTGTGTGTGTGTGTGTGTGTGTGTGTGTGTGTGTGTGTGTGTGTGTGTGTGTGTGTGTGTGTGTGTGTGTGTGTGTGTGTGTGTGTGTATGTATGTAATAACTGATACAGCACATTGGAGTTGTGGTGATACTTATCTGTGTGAAAGGTGAGGTGACATGCTGTTAGCCATTGAATGTGCTGGGCGTCCATGTCACATGCCCTGCTATTTTCCTAAAATTGGGAATATATGAGTTTACCACTTTAAATAGGCTGAATACTGTGATATCATGATGCTCAGGGGTATGACTCTCTTGAGGATAATGAACGTTAGAATGTTGTGCTTAGTCTGGCCGGGTACATTTGTTGGGGTGGCATTCTGACTGGGGTACATGTACTTCTTGTTATTGATAGCATAATAGAATACAATGTAAACATTCATGCTCTTCTAAATTGTTGCTGCATATTTCTCTCCATGGCTAGCAAACTTTGGCTGACCAATTTACTCTCACTTCCATACAATGATGGCTTATTCATTGATACCATGTAGCATAAATCCATAGCCTGGTTTGACAGTATGTGGAATAGACTGGAACTGCAGCTTGGAACATGAATTTAAGATGAATTAGGCTATTTCCTCATCATCCAAACAAGATTGTTGTATGGGGACTAGTGTGACTACAGTAATACTTATAATACTATTTTCTGTTCCCCAAATGGGCACCTCCAAATACTCTCACTTTGTCGGATTTATTGTGTAAGTGGCAATACTGTGGTACTCCATACACTGACATTATTTTCTGATGGCAATGACCCCTTCAAGGGGTAAAGTGGTTAAGGGAGGTAGTCATTAACTCATTACAGCCTATTGACATTTCTAGGTGCTTCTGCAGTTAGATCCCATTGATGTCTCTAGGCATCTAATACAGCCTGTTCACATTTGCATTAATAATTTCAAAACCATGTTGCATATAAACCACATTGAATATAAGCTGTTGAAATTTTTCATCTTAAAGCTTACATGATGGGCAACACACTTGTACAGATATTTTTTACTTCTGTTTAGTGCTGCATAATAGATGTTAATTGTTCTTTTTTATTTATATAGTCATAAACACTATATTTTTCCAGATATCTCAGTGTCAGAACAACACAGATATAAATGCTTGGTTCAGAGATGAATTAATAAAATGCTGGTGACAACAGATGTGCAGTTTGAGTGGTTATTTAGGTATTCTAAGTTTTTTACAAACTACCTCTCATGCCTGGTTCCAAAGCATTTATATGGGCAGAAACCTCCTAGAATACAATGTAATGCACTGCTGTCCTTTGAGAAAGGGAGGGTTCAGGTGCTCAGGGCATAGATCCATTATGTTAAGGCAAGAATCACCAAACTTCTAGATTTTTATGCACTGGTGACAAAAATATTAACAGTATTAAATTCCAAGGCTCATAAATGTGAGTCCCAGAATAGTGAGCATGAATGAGTAAAAAGAGGATTTACCCATGCTATATCCGAGATACCGGTGTGTCTGGATATTCTCTTTTCCCTGAGATATAATGATCTTGAAATTAGTATGTATAAGTAGTGGGAGTGGGGGGTGTAGCCACCCTCAGGGGACTGGTACTTACTCCCAAAAAAAAAATACATTTAAAAAGAAACATGTATTGTCAACATTCACTTTTTTGGTGATTCTGGGACTCAAAATTAGGGAGCTGACAGAAGTGGTGTTGGTTCTACTATACTTCTCAACTGATCTGGCAGTGTTATCAAATACGGGCTTATCTGGCTAGGTTATACCATGTTTAAGCAGCATGTATTTCCCAGTATTATAAACTTAACTCCATTGAGAACAGGTACTGCTGCATTGAAGAGCTTCTTGTAATGGTGTACCTGGATTGCTTGCCAGATGTGGGACATCCATTACTAGTAATATCAATAGGATGCTCCACCCACCCCCAGACAGCACCATGCACTATTTTCCCCCCTGGTCTTTACCATTGAGATCAACATTCCAATGTGCCTTGCATGTGTGCACCTCCAGCTTCACCCCCAGGATGGGTATGCCTATCCTCTTTGGCTGTACCATCAGGCACCTGAGCCCATAATCAAAGCTAGGTCACTTGGTCCACAGTCAGGGCTTTATACCTCAACACTAATAGCACAGTCTATGATCGGCAGTGAATGTTTGACTGGATCAGAATAGCCTTGTCTTAGTTATTACTTGGGTATCGATGTGCAATCAGAAAGTACAGTGGTAAAATTGACGGATATACAATGGTTATTTCTCTGTCCTCACCAGAGCTGCCTTAAGTATTTTGAACTAGCTACCAGCCATTACTTATGAATGGTTTGTTTAGACATTGCTGGGTAGGATTATAAGAAGCAAGTTGGAAATGAAATGCAAAAGTTCTTTATTGCAATCTCTTAGTATCATACATTTATTTTATTAGAACTTTGAACTGTATTATAAAAAGCAGAAGCTTTAAGGCTAGTACAAGTCATTCTGGGTGCACCAATCCAAGGATTAAAATCAGTCTGAAAGTGTATTATATGTACAGTGGCATCTGTTAAACTTTCAATGATTATAAGTGTGGTCTTCAAAACAACATACCAGCAAGTGAGAAATGGTGAGGGATATATATATTAAGTCAAATGGTGTGGTATCGCAATATATTCCCTGTACTGCAAGGTACAATGACCTTAGGGTTAGTATATATAAGTACCAGGCATGTGAAGGTCATAGATCTTCACAAAATAGAGTGCAAATGGACCTTATACAAAGGGAATGACTGAGTCTAAGAATTCACAGATTTTAGTTAAATACTATACACTCATCCAAATTACTCTTAAATAGGGTCAATGAGGGGCTTTGTTTAGCATGCAAAGGAAGCTTATTCCAAAGGTGGGGCAACCTCTGTGAGACAAATATGTCTGTCCAGCAAGTTCTGTTGATGTCACATGCCATGTTAAGGTCCTTTGAGTGAGCGACCTGTGTGCCATTTGACTTGTGAATGTGCAGCATTTCCACTAAAGTTGTGTCAGAGATTGCTCTATATGCAAGGCACAGGTTGGCTCTGAGCAGTCTGTATGACACAGAGTAAAGTGACAATGATTTCAGTCTGTCTGCATTAGACAGATCTTGAAGACCCTGAATTTTCTTTATAAAGAACCTTTGTGGTCTCTCCAATTGCTGCAGGTGTTTGAAAGGACACAGCAAAAGGACCGTTCTACTCTATTATTGGCCTGATCAGGGAAAAGTACAGGGAGGTTATAACCTCTCTTTTTTCTGGAGGCAATGCCCTTACTTAAGAGGTGAGTAATATAAAATGCCCTTCTTACCACTGTGGAGACATGGTGATCAAGGTTAAGGCTGCTGTCGACCTGTGTGCCCAGATCTCTCACCACTGACTGCATGCTTAGGGTATTGCTAGTGATGTGGTGGTTTGCAGGAACATCACCCTTGCTGAAGTAAATGATAATGCATTAATTTGCATTAAATTTAAGACAATGACTTTGGCATCAGTTATTAGTCTGTGTAAGACATTCTTGCAGGATGTTGACATCGCTAGGGGTCTCAATGATTGTTCCCAGTTTGCAGTCATCTACAAACTTTGTCAGCCACAGTCCTTTAGTTTTAGCTTATAGTTCAGAGAAGTAGATTCTGAACAGTAGGGGTCCCAGAACTGATCCCTGTGGAGCACCACCATTTTTGATAGTAGCTTTTGTACTGCATCCCATTCTGGACTGTTGCTATCACAGCATGCCTAGTCAATGTCCCAAGTGCAATCAGCATTAAGAAGCCATGTATCATGTAATGTGTGAATGTGGGAAGCTAAGGCCCTTCTTGTCATCCTTTAATGAAGAGACTGAGTTGTGGCTGGATATAACCCTGTCATGTGAAATGGAAGTGGTTGCAGGAAGTGGTTGCATTTGCTTTGAACATTTTTTCTGACAGGCTGTCTGTGACGATGGGGGAGAGATGGGCGAAGGCTGCCAGCCTAGTCAAATAAAATTTGATATATAATTCCGGCATATGTAAATAAATGTAAAATACAGGCATGTTTTCTTGAATGTAAAAATACTGTGAAATGTGGAACTGATGTGACAACATTGCACTCTACTGGCCCAGTGAAGCATGTTGTGACCCTTTCATATTAGAATTTGGCTCCAGTGCGGCTGGATGAAGGTTTCATGCCTATTGTTTTAAGGCTAAAGTTTATGACCAGCATTTAGATGTGGAATGTGCTTTATTGCTCTGGTTTCTTTTAGAATATACATGTGAAATGTCTTCTATTGTTGTAAGTTTCTGTGCAAGTGTCAGATTGCTAAATAATGCAGTTTGTGGCCTGAGAACTCAGACCAGGTGTTAAGGTGATGCAATATGAATACTGGGAAAAACCTAAGTGTCAATAATCATGTAATTTGGGAAGGCCTTAGAGACATGTTTGTTAGTAATGTTTAAATACTATTTTTCACAAGAGATTGGGGAGCATTTTGATCTTGATATCCAACTTATCAGAGCTCTGCCTTGTGCTCACATGTAAGTTTTAGCACTGTGATTTCTTATAGGAATAGTTAAAGCTAGTAAAGATTAATTAGGTATTTTTCTTTGAACCCAGACCTGTCTTACTGTATTATTTTAAGTTTCTGTGTGATCTCCGAACTCTTAGATATCTCTGTGGTGTAGTAGTTTTGTCTTGTGTTTTAATTCTTTATTATTAAATATTTTTAAAACCTTCTACATGTGGCTGGTTTGTGTAGAGATAAGCTCTAGAGTACATTGCATATTTATAGAGGTTATTGTAATAGGCCACTCTAATGTAAGCCTTGACTGTTAGTCATGCTACCATTGGATAATAATATTGCACAGTAATAATTGGGCACCCTTTTAAGGGCCTTTTAGTAGCTGATATTATTAGCTGGGTGGTGGCAGTAATTACTACTGTATGGTCTAGGTAAAGGGGCACAGCTGGAGAATCTGTGTCAGCCTTTCCCAGGAGTGTCTGTGAAGTTGTATAAATACTTATCTCAAAGTGTGTGTGTGCTGTGTCAGCTACTTGGCAGGGACATGAAGCACTGGTTTGACAGAGAGGGTACTGGAGGTTCTAGCTTCCCCAGCTATGCTGAGACCTGGACCCTATAGCTGTGCCAGTGGGGAGTCTTATTGGGGACCTGGTGAGCAAAGGAGCAACCAGCCCCAGACTAACTGTGATCTCTGTGTGCACTTCAGGGAAATTATACTTTACTGTGTGTATTAGTTATCCTTTCCTCTCTTCTAGGAGATGACCTCCCTGGTGTTAGTGGTGAGGATTGAGGCTCCTTGATTGCTGGGCCAGGGTACGGTCATCACACTTTCATAGAAACACAGACTTTCCTATCCATTTTTATCATTTTTGTTCCAACAATGTTCAAATATTAGAGATGGGACTGTGTTCCAGTGCAGTGGTGCGAAGATATGAAGTTCCCCTTTGCTTAATTTTTAATATACTTACTGTTTAGCAAGGAAATGGAATTTAGGGAATATCAATGTCTAGGCCAAATTGTTGTGGTTGTTTGTAATGAAATGAAGCAGAGAAGAATAGCAGTAATAACAGACATATTATATGGCAATAACTAACAACTGCTATGCTGGCATGTTTACAAAGGAAGGGTTTCATTGGAAAAAGGTGTCCTAGCCCCCTCCTAACTCCCCTCCTAATGCCCATACTCTTCACCTCAGCAAGCCTGTCCAGGATGAATGCCTTTGCATCCAGCAAACAGAAGGCAGGTACATCATAAAATTGTGAGAAAACATGGCATTATACGTTGTTTATTTTATGTTGCTGATCTTATGTGCCTAATGGAACCAATATCACTTGTCAAGATGCATCTAATGAATACAACATTTGGCAAATTGAAATATTCATAAGTAGTTTTTTCACCATGTGGTCCATGAAACCATTGAGGATCAAAAATCAATTTTTCCCACAGCAACATTTGGTAAAGTGGTTTGCTCAGTGTCACATAGTAGGCACATGGAGACTGAAGGGATCACAACCTGCAAACTAGGAATCTGCTTGAAAATAGCTCGTAAGTGCTCTGTGTTAACTGTCAGACTGCGTGTTACTAGGCAATGATACTCTTACTTCCTCTACTTAAAGATCTCCCCACAAATATCACGCGGTAAATGCCTAATTTATTTTTAAGTGTTTCCATACATTAAATGATGTGTTACTTAGTGATTTAATGCTATGATCCACTCATCCAGAGAATGACACACCACTGTTTAATCACATAACATTTCACTCATTGCATCCTGCCATATGCATTGAAAATACAATCCCAGGGCACTCAGCAGTGATGTTTCCATTGCTCCATGATGCAAATTAATTGTTGAGAACACATCATAATTATTAATAGGTACAAACATCTATTTCTTTTCATGCATTAGTTCTTTCAAGTATAAAAAAAAAAACAAAGTGATAGTTTTTTAATCAGCTAACCAGTATTAGCTGAAAAATGAAACTGGAATTATATATGTTTTTACAATTCCATTTCTGCTTTACAGATTCTGTAATGCCACTGGTCAAAACTACTGTACGGCAAAGAAAGACACAATAGTGATATTAGAGGTATTACTTTGCACTAAAATTGTATAGCAGTTTAAAGCAAAAACATCCCCTTTGTCCCACCGTGTGCATGAGCCTTCACATTACAGGAAAAGAAAGTGACAAGAGGCACTCTTGCTATCTGCCACTTTCAGACTCACCCTAAAGAGCTATTTCAACACATGGAATGCTCATTATAACGTTGTTGTTGTTCTTCTTCTTCTATCGGCTTTTCCCAGTTAGGGATCGCCACAGCGGAACTCCGGTCCACTAATGATTGGCAGTAGATTTTTTTTGCGGGTGCCAGATCAACGCCCAACCTTCAATGAAGGCATACCCATTCTACGCATGTCTTTCGAATGCCACTCGACCGCAGGGAGGACATGCAGACTGCACACAGAAGATGCTCCAGCTGTGAATCGAACGGGAGAACCTCTTCCTGTGAAGCAACAATGCTACCGCTGAACCACCGCAGCTTACTATAAGGTATAATTCATAATTTCCTTATCAGTCCGCATTCACTCAGCAAGAAGGAAAAGTGCAGCATTGTCTACATTATTGATTCTTGATATGAGAAGCAAATTATTGCAGTTGCCTTACCTCTCAATAGAAATACTCCCCACTTATAGGGTCTCATGAGAAAATCTAGGCAGCAGAATATTAAATTATAGTAAGTTAAACTCTTAAAAACAGAAAAGGAGATTTAAACAGTATGAAAGTACTGGGATAATTCCTTACATTTTTCCCAATAAATCAAAGGAATTATCATGTTCTGCCCTTTTGTCTTCATTTCCTCACAGGTATGCTAGTGTTTACACTAAAATATGTCCATTTCCAAACAACCTGCCTTACAGTTACAGATTCCATAAAATTCTTTGGCTTCTGTCCAGTTCCAGTATTTCTAGCTTTCTTAGATTCTGGTTAGACAAACGGTTGATGTTATGTTGTCCTATCTCACCTTCATTCTTGCTAGTTGGGTTCAGAACCAAGCATCAGTTCCGACTCAGCCATATACTAAAGCGCGAGAGCTCTCACTGGCTCGAGGCTACCCTATATACCATGATGAGTAGCGGTTGTTCCCCAAATCTTGTTTGCCACTTGCAGCTTCGGGATTGCTCTTCGCTGGCTCAGGCCAAGTGATTTCTTTTTTGCAATATATATTGCTATTTGTAGTAAGTTTCTAACTATCTTTTGTTCACTTTATCTAACGTAACCCCTCTCTGTAAGTCTCCTCCTACTTTCTTGTTCTTATTGTCTTATCTTCCCCTTTTTATTTCACTAAGGCCTACTATCGGTGCTGCCGGAGGTATCCATTTTAGTTAGAGGATTACCTCCTCTATCTCTTCAGCCCATTTAAGTTAGAGGGCCCCTTTTTTCTCCTTCCCTTTTTGCCATTTTTAATTAGAGGCGTCTCCTCAGTTAGAGTAGTGCATCGTATAAGTTAGAGACGCCTTTCTAACTTTGTTCCTGACCTTGTTTCTAACCCCTTTTATAACCTCTCAAAAAATAGATAATAATAATAATAATATAGCTTCATACCTTACCTTATCGTGAAGTTGTGTTTTTTGTTAGTGATTGTTGTTAGTCAGGATGTCAAAACAGTCAGGATTTAAAAAGTGTGACTCATGCACACAAAAAATGTCTATTACTGATGGTCACACCAGCTGTGTGTACTATCCAGATGCTGTCCACCTGCAGGATTCCTGTTCGATCTGTCATGGGTTCAGTTCCAGGGTCCTGCAGGAATGGAGAAACAATCTTATTCTCAGGGGTTTATTAAAGGGACCCTTTGATACAGCACCTAAAGGCAGTCAGGCCTCAAAATCTGCAGACAAACCTCCAAAAACTTATTTAGCTTTGGGTTTGGAGTCATCGAAGAGACATGATAAGTCAATTCTTTCGGACCTGACACCTAGCAGTTCCAACAGAGACAAGCCTACTTCAGCTCCACTTGTGCTTTTGGAACTGTCAAGTAGTCAGAAAAGGAGCTGGTCACAACCATTGGAGTGGATTCAGTTGGTGCCGCAGTCTCCTTTACTTCAATCGGTGGCTGGTAGTCACAAGTCTTCCCATTTCTCTCATTCCTCTCTGAGCCTTTCGGACGATGATGTGGACCGAGTGGTTAGAAAGTTGCTTTGCACACCGACCTTGGCAAAAATTCTCTCTAGCCCAGCCCAGAAGGTCATGGAGCTGACGCCAATAATGTCTTTACCTTCAGTTCCTCCTCTGACTCAGTTGAGTTTGGAGCCAGAGTGTCTGGAAGTCCTTGTGGTGGAATCTTCAGTTCCAAAGTCCATTCCAGAAGTTTTGGTGCTGATCTCAGCTCCGAACACTTCAATGCTGTCGTCTATCGAGGGGTCTGGGGGGGGCGAAACTCTCTCGTCAGCTCCAGGAGGAGAGAGTCGAACCGGACCCTTGTCAGATCCGGCTCTTCCACTCGGAGCTTTGGCGCAGGTCAGTTTGGCTTCGACATCTGTCTTGGAGCCCTTGTCCTTGGCTCTGGGGAGGTCTCTTGGCTCCCCGGAGTGGGAGTCTCTCTCGGCTCCGGATTGGGGTGCCTTTGAGGTGATGAGGTTTCCTCTGAGATTGCTCCACCCTCAGCTACAGCCACTCTTCCCCCAAGGGCCCGGTGATCTTGAAATAGAGAGGTGGCTGGAAAGCCCTTTTCCCTTCTGAGGATGAGTCAGTATACCTGGAGGCATTTGGTTCTCAACTCTCCACCTCCTGGGTGTCTCTGCCTTTTGACCAACTGCTGGGTGTGGTCAGTCAGAAGGCATGGGGCTCTCTGGAGTCTGTGGAGCCAGTTCCAAGGAGGCCAAACAAATTTATCACAGCCCTGGTCGACAAACAGTTTCTAACAAAAGGAGTCCCAATAGATGCTATGGTGGTGGTGGCGGCCACCAAGAAGGAACTAGCTGAAACCTCTGCATCTGTCCATCCGCCAAATAAGGAATCTCATACGATGGACAGATATGGGAAGCATATGTTTTCTTCTTTCTTCTTTTCTTCTTGCCCTTAGGTTGCTGAACTACCTATCCCATTTCACTCATTTGCAGAGGGATCTCCTTAAGGAGTTAGGAGATACCCTACAAGGTGCCACAGCTTAAGGGCTATCTGACAAGATTAACTTTCAGCTTGCATCCTTAACCTCTATTACTAACTCCACCATGAGCCTCATCTCCTATGTGGCTGATGGAGTGAGTAGGGCAACAGGTACAGAAATAGCTCCGAGGAGACATTCCTGGATGTGTCTTTGTGACTTTACTGAACCCTTCAAGTCTTCCTTTATTGATGCCCCTTTTGATGGCTTGTCCCTGTTCAGGCCAAAAGTGAAGGAGGCCCTAACCAGGAGTGAGCAGGATGGCAAGACTCTCTCTGCTGTGGGAGTACATTTTTCTGCCCCAACAAGGCCCTATCCCAAGAGCCAGAAGACTGGAAAAATGCGGTTCCGGAAATCCAAGGAAGCCTTGCCCGACATTAGTGGTGAATTTTCCCCCAGGGGCAGAGGGGGAAATAACAACAGAAAACACCACCCATGCAGCAGAGGGGATCCACACAACTAGGGGGACAGAGATAAGTTCTTGGGTCGCCCCTTCCAGCGGTCCTGAGAGGAGGCCCACCTGTCTACCTCTGGAGGCAGTCAGGGGAAGATTATCACTGTACCCAAAAGTCTGACTTGACTTGACTCAAGACCAATGGGTACAGTCCATCATATCCAGGGATACAAAATTCCTTTCTCCCATCCACCCCTGACATCAAAGTCTGCCCCAGACATCCCAACCGGTCAAAGGGACCAAGCAACCCTAGAGATCCAAGTTGCTAGAAAAAAGAGCCATCCAAGAAGGCTGGAATTTACTCAATGTTCTTTTTAGTTCCAAAAAAGACAGGGGACTGGAGATCAATTTTTGATCTCTGCAGACTAAACAAGTCAATCAAGAAAACAAAGTTGTGGATGGTAATACTGCAGTCCATACTCCCTTTTTTGGGTCAAGACAATTTTAATGTGCTCAATAGATCTTCAGAATGCATGCTACCATATTAAGATGGACAGGAAATCCAGAAGATATCTACACATCTGGCTTGGAGCCAGTCATTACCAATTCAGAGCTCTGCCTTTTGGTCTCACTACAGCCCTCAGAGTGTTTACCAAGTGCATGACAGTAGTTATGGCTCACCTGAGGCATTAAGGATTCCTGGTGTTTCCATACTTAGACGACTGGCTCCTGACCACCACCACCGAGCATCTACTAACCAGGACAAGAGACTCCACCATTCATCTCTGCTCACAGCTGGGTATTATTGTAAACTTAGAAAAATCTGCCTTGTTGCCATCTCAGCATATTACCTTTATAGGGCCAGACATAGACAGAAGAAACATGGTGGCAAAACTGCCTCACAAAAGAATACAGATGCTACTCGACCAGGTGTCCATATTGCTCAAGAAGAAAAAAGTGCAAGCCAAATTTGTCCTCAAAGTCCTAGGTTCAATGGCAGTTAAAATCACATTAGTTCCACTGGCATGTCAACACATGAGGATATTGCAGTGGCTTCTCTTTGTCCAGTGGTCGATGCAGGAGTTGCCTATGTCTTACAAAATTCTCATCACGAATGCCTGCAAGAAGGATCTACAATGATGGCTCCATTCCGACCAGGTAACAATAGGCAGGCCATTCGTACTTCCCCACCCAGTAGCCACAGTGAAAATGGATGCTTCCCAGATAGGGTGGGGGGGCATTATCTGGGACAGACAGTCCAAGGGACTTGGCAGGAACACGAGTACCACTTGCACATAAATATCCTAGAGATGAGGATGGTGCTTTTGGGGTTGCAAGCACTCAACAGCTCTCTACTGATAGGTACTATTGCAATTCAGACAGACAATATGTAAGTGGTGTGGTACATCAACAAGCAAGGGGGAACCAAATCCTACACCCTATGTCGGGAGGCTCAGAGGGTATGGCAATGGGCAATTTCTTCTCAAAGCTTTCTGACTGCATCACACATCCCAAGGAAATCCAACGTAATAGCAGACAGGTTAAGCAAGGCAGCCCTTATGCCTCACGAGTGGTCTCTGAATCAAAAGAATGTGAACAAAATTTATTGCAAGTGGGTCCAGCCTTGCTGCGATCTATATGCCACATCCATCAATACCAAATCCAGCAGCTACTTTGCTCTAGTCCCCCCTCTCGGGGAGTCATCAAGGGATGCACTTGTGCACAATTGGCTCCTAGGACTTCTGTATGCCTTTTCCCCATTTCCTTTAATACCTAAGGTACTCCAGAAAACCAAGTTGTTCAGTTGCAAGCTAATTCTCATTGCTCCTTACTGGCCTCGCCAAATATGGTTCCCCTTCCTGTGGCTCCATCTTCTGGAAGAGCCCTGGATCCTGGACCTGGTGCTGGATCTCCTGACTAATCAGTCAGGGACGCAGCACCCCTTTCTCTTCAAACTCTCAAGCTGGCAGCTTGTTTACTCCACTTCCAGTCTTTGCCAGGCTTCCTGATCTATCCCCAGCAGTTAGGCACATTTTGGTTTCATCGTGCAAGAGTAAAACTCAGAAACTTTATGCGAATAAATGGAAGAGATTCTCTTATTGGGCAAACAGAAACAACATAGATCCCTTTACAGCTCCTATATCTGCAGTTCTAGAATTCTTAACAGAAATTTTTGATCAGGGTGCAGCAGCAGCCACAGTAAGAGTGCAACTAGCTGCTATTTCAAATTATCATGTGGGAGATATGGGGTCTAATATCATGTCCCATAGATTATGCAAAGCCTTTCTCAGGGGTACCTTTCTTCTCTGCCCCCCCCCCACAAGCAAACCTCCACCTCCATGGGACCTCAATTTTGATACTGTTGGCCTTGACTCCCCCCCCCCCCTTTTGAACCAGCCTCCTCATGTTCACTGAAGTTATTATCATAGAAGACAATCTTTTTAACAGCAATTACCTCAGCTAGAAGAGTTTCAGAACTGCAAGCTCTGTCTATCCGTCCTCTCTATTTGATCTTTCATAAAGACGGAGTGTCCCTCAGGATGAATCCTTCCATTCTACCAAAAGTTTGTCCTGAGGCCAATTTTAACCAGTCTGTTGAGTTACCTGTATTTTTCCCTAATCATAGCAACAAGGCAGAATACAAACTTCACCAGATGGATGTGCAGACAACTACGTTTTTATTTACATAGGACCAAAGAATTTCAAAAATCCGACCAACTCTTTGTTTCATTTTCAGAAAACAGGAAAGGTGTTGCAGCTTCAAAAGTCATCTTATCAAAATGGGTCACAGATACACTCACCTATGTCTATAACTTGCATAACAAACAGTTGCCAGGAAAATTAGAGAACATTCAGTTAGGGCTATGTCTACTTCTGCTGCCTTCTAAGCTAAACTTCCTTTGGACTCAATTTGTGCGGTTGCTACATGGGTCAACCCTCATACCTTTACCACTCATTACAAAGTAGATGTGGCCTCTCTAAACAGAGCTTCCTTTGGATCCACTGTTCTGAAGAGTTTATTCCCTTGAGCCACCCAAGAAGAAGGTGCTGGAGACGGTGTCCCTACCAGCAAGAATGAAGGTAAGATAGGACAACATAACAAACAAGTTATGTACTCACCATAACGTTCCATGTTTGTTGTCCATGATCTCAGCTTCATTCTTGCAACCGACCCTCCTTTCCCCCTTCCTAGAGGATCGGGAGGAGTGTATAAATTGGCTATAGGTGCCTGACTGTCTTCACTCCTGTTTCAGAGTAGGGGCAGCGCATCTATCACAGTGTGTTCTTTTGCATGAGTTGGTATAGTCTGGTGTTTAATTTCTCAAACGAGATCTGGGGAACAACCACTAGGCATCATGGTATATAGGGTAGCCCCGAGCCAGTGAGAGCTGTCGTGCTTTAGTATACGGCCGAGTTGGAACCAATGCTCGGTTCTGAACCCAATCAACAAGAATGAAGCCGAGCTAATGGACAACAAACAGGGAATGTTGTGGTGAGTACATAACTTCTTTTTACTCCAAATGTCGGGTGGACTTATCACTGGCTGTGTCCCATTCCTGTCAGTTTACTTCACAGTGCCACACTGTATAAGAAAATTAGTGGCTGAATCTGGGGTAAACTGTAACTCCCTCAAGTAAAGCCACCTTCAGCCTGGCCAATTACACTGCCTCTGTCTTTATTTTCCTCACTCTCAAAACTGTTGTAAGGGACCAACAGACTGTTTTTGAACCATGCAATAAAAAGTCTTTTTGTCAGTATATGTTAGTCTCTAAATATTTCACTCACTGCCATGAATGCTTTCTCTTTATCCTGGCATGACAGAAGGTCCATTTTCACTGTTTTTAATTTTGATCTGGTGATAGTTTCAGTACTAAAGAGCAACGTGGTCATTCGATATAGATTAATTCAGGTAATTCTAATTTATGGAAAATGGGAATCTAGCATGGAAACAAGGTAATTCTACGCTTCCTTTTTCAAGCTCTCCTACAGTCCAGAAATGCAATGATTCATCTTGCAAAACCAGTTTTCTTCATCACTGGGCCAGGTATAGAGCCATTTCATGTATTCACAGAAAAAAACTTGACAAGGTACTCTGATTCCACTTATCTACGTTAGTATCTACTACCTCACTATCTTGTTGGCTGATGTAATTTAGTTTCAGTCATTTTGATCCTAATCTTCAATCGAGTTTTGCACTGCTGTTTGAAAGCTAAAGTTTACTAATGTCAGGGCAAAGATTTCTGTGTGATAGACATCCATGCTGTTTCTATATCTGCAAAACTATTTACAGCTGTATTTTTTGTTTGTAAAGGAAACATATTGAAAGGAGATCATATCTTATCCACGGATATTTTGCGTAGATGTTTTGTTAAAATGGATTTTGCTTTTGTCCCAGACACTCTGGTAAATATCAAGAAGTCTTAGCAATCGCAGTAACCCCAGTGCATGTAACAACTGTCCTTTATGTTAATTATTTTTATTTTGAATTTATCACTTGCTGTTTTCTATCCCCTTTATCATCTCTGCTGGATCTAGAAGTCCCACCTTTTTGGAGAATATTCATTCATTTGAATTGTGTTTGATGTCAGGCTTACTGGGGTAAATTTCTTTAAACATTAGGAAAAACTGGACTCATTACAAGATGTTAGTGTCTTGAGGGTGGGTAGTGTATGGGGGATGTATTATGTTTCTTTGCAGACACTGGCTGTCTCTGACTTGTACACAATCACAAAGCATGCATTCCAAAATGTCTTCCAAATGATAGCCAGAAATGGCCACATCATTTCACCGACTGGGTGTACAGCCTAAGCAGACTAGCCCAGGTATGTAGCACAATACTGAAAGACATGCTGCTGTCAGATGCCAGCGGTATCCTTAAAGTGTGGGATGAGTATCCATAGCCAATATCTGTTAGGGAAAGTAGCAACTACTGGTCTACTGAAGTCACTGCCTTACTGGAAAAATGGTCTTCTCTTACTATTGATGTTCTTTCCTGTTACTTTGAATATGTCTTAGTCTTATTCATCTATTCTTAGATAAATTTTTCCTTTTTCCTACTGAAATATAAAATATATAATCTAAGGCTTGTACTATAATTGTTAAAACTTATGTACCAAATTATACTGTTATTGTCTTTGTCTTGACCTTTTATGTTGTTGTAATTTGTGGAGCTTTTCTCCCCGGGCCTCCATTGAAAATGGACATATATCCAGCTGGACTAGCCCGGTCAACAAATGTAAAATAAATAAAAATAAAATAAAATAAAATGTCCTTGCAGCAAGAGGAGTAGCAGGTAACCTGTTAATGTTTTACTGAGTTTGTATGTTCTTTTTGTAGTAGGGCAATAGTATTTCAGCTTCAGGGCTTACAGACAATTAATAGATGGTATATCTTAACAGATGAACATATCTGATGCAGATCTAGAATATCTGGAAGACATAAATGCCTTTGGGAGCTTAATCTAGTGACTCAGAATGCTAATGGGATTTCTGACTAATTTAGCATTTATAGGCTAACGATGAAAGATCCTAGCTGTAGCCAGGATACGCAGTATCACACAGGCACTCAACTTAATGCACCCCAGGTACCAATATGATTCTATCTTAGTCCATGTGTATGTAAATGACTTGAGACATACCTCGAGGGATGATATGAAAAGAGCAATAATGGATCTCTGGAAATATATGTCACAGGTAGGTATGAGCCTTGCATTGAGCAGCATTCTACCTTCGCCAAGGATGATGCCACAGTGTGAACATAAAATGACTGATTTTAATAACTGTCTGAGTTTTTAATGTCACTCCAGGGGATCCAATATTTGTCAGCATGGGAGGACATGGTCAAAAGACAACCTTGCTTTGCCACGGATGGGCTGCACTTGCTACTCCCCAGGGTTTTGGATATTGGCTAAAACTTTATCCACCCCCTTAGGACCTTTTTTAGACAATGCCAAAAAGACAAAACTACCAACAGAGTGAATAAGTCTACAAGCAACCTTAAGGTCTTACTTCTCAAAGCTCGGAGCCTAAATAACTCCATACCCTTCAAGCTTTCCTCACTTGAGAGAACATAGACAACTGTGTCATGACCAAGATCTGGTTTAAAGCCATAGAAATTACTCTAGAAATATGAGGTTACAGTAGTTTACACACATTTAGATCAACAACAGCATAGAGTTGGTCCAAAGGTGAAGGTGTCTCGATCTACGTTAGCAACAAACATTCCTCCAGGTTGGTTAAACAAGATGATACCATGGAGCTCATCCATGTGCAAGTCACCATAGATAAGGTCCTTCACCATATCATGGCTAGCTATAGGTCACTGTCTATGCTTCTAGCATCTCACAACTCTTACCTAAGTCCACTAGAGGTGTTCACCATTCAACCAAACACCCTATCCATGGGTGAGTTTAACTACCTCTCTGTAGACTGGGAAATGTACACTGCCTCAAACTCACAGGCACAACACTCACTAGACTTTATTAAGACCAACAGCATGGAACAGACAGTGCACACTCCAACCAGAGGATCAAACATACAAGATCTGGTACTCACCAGCATAGTAGGAAAGTGTTGCACCATTCCACCCATGATGGATCACAAACCTGTCTCATTTGAAGTAAAAATCAGCCCAGGAAATCCAGCTAAACCAGTAACAATTAGGAGCTATTCAAAGGCAGACTATATCCTACTAAGTGACAGTTTCTCAAATGTCAAGTCTCACCTCCAGAGTCCACAGCTACCTATGTAGAATTACTCAGAGTGCAAACATGGGAATAGAAAACATGTGAATAGCTGCACAGTGGCTGCCATATCTACCAGAAATAAACCCAAAACAATTACTAAAAACAACCCCTACTCCTTCCCTGAGCATAGTATATAATAAAAGAAAAGAAATCATGGCCAAAATCAGGAAGAGCAACTCCCTTAATGACAAGTGCTCTCTTATACAACTAGACAAGAAACTAAGAGGTTAAATTAAGTTCAACAAGGCCAATTACAAGGTCAGGATAACCTCACAAGCTAACGACAATTAGAAGGTCTTCTTCAGCTGTGTCTGGAATCTTAAACGTAACCCACAGCAGTATGCTGAACTGGTGGTGAATGGTACCACCGTCACTGATCAGGGTGACATAGCAAAGCTACTGGCTAATAAGTTCATCTCAAATTTCACTCCTCACTCCCCCACCCCAGTTCCACCAGGTAAAGTTGCCTCCAACATACTTTCTCCAGCTGTCAGCAGGGACTAGGTGCTGGTAGCACTAGCTAAAGCCAAGAACACCACCATGGGTCCTGACAACAGCCCCGGTTGCCTCCCGAACAGTCTAAAATATGACATTTCAAGACCAGTTGAGGCACTCTTCAACTACAGCCTTCAGCAAGCACTCTTCAATTACAACCTTGAAGCAGGCTATGTTTCAACTAAAAGGAGGACTGCAAAAGTCATTCCCCTCCACAAGGGAGGACCAGAAACATACCCATCAGTCTATCAAGCTTAATATCTAAAGCCATAGAATGGATTATCATGTAATTGGAAACCTACAGACACTGGATCCATCCAAATTTGGTTTTGTTAAGGGAAGGCCATATCTGCTTAACCAGGTAGACGTCTTTGAGAGGGTCACCAAGGCAATGATGAGGGAAAACTGTGCATACTGTGCATTTTGACCTGGACAAGGCATTTGATACAATACCACACTCAGGCTTTGTTGACAAACTCTTTGAGATAGATGCATATACCTACATAACTCACTAGTTTGCTATCTGGCTTACAGACAGGACCCAAGCAGTCAGGATTGGAGAAGCCACCTCCATCAAGAGACTGGTCACCAGCAGAGTACTCCAGGGCTCCATGCTGGGCCTGCTCCTGTTTGGCATCTACTTCTCAGATATCAACACTAACATTCAAGGCCTGTGGCTCAACGAATTTGCAGATGACTGTAAATTGTGAGCTATTATAGATTCTCCCCAAGACAGCAACATCTTGCAAGTGGGTTTAACACAGAGAAATGACTGGTGCAAAAGCCATGACCAAAAACTCAATGGCAAAAAATACATGATAATGCCCTTTGCAAAACTGTCAACCCAAGTTAATTACAGCATTAATAAAATTCCCCTAAGAGTAGACCCAATAGTAAGGAATCTGGAAAAGATATAGACAGCAATCTGGCCTTTGACCAACATGTAGCTAAGATAATAAAAAAAATATTTTATGTCTCCCAACTTATAGGTAAGGATATAGCATCCAGGTCCAGGAAAGTTATATTACCATATTATTTGACCCTTATCAGACCTATCAATGAATACAATGCCCTCTTTGGCAAGTATCTAACCAGACACTTGCAACAGTTGGAATGCCAAAAAAATGGAATTCAGAGCAAGTATACCCTGTCCTACAATGATTGTATAAAGGCTCTGTCTCTGTGTTCAGTCTCCTACAGGTTGCTGAGAGGGGATCCTTTTTGCTTATAGGGCTTCCTCAGACCCAGTTCTGATGGATCTGTTGCACATCTGCAAAACAAACAGCACCAGAAACACTTGATCCAGGGCTATGAACTTTGCTTGTGACTTAAAAAGAACATGCTAGAGAGACAGATGTATGTCCCAAAGAATCTTCACACTATGGAATAAGCTCCCCATCCATGCAAAACAGAGTTAACCCTTGACCTAGTCAAACAAAACTTTGACAACTGAATGGGAAAGTGTAAATTTACCCCTTGTCTGGCCTCCATGCCCCTTATGGAAAGAGGTGGTCAGTAAGAAAATTATTATTTCAACTAACACCCCCACACACAAATCCTTAGATCCCTACTAGCATGCCCCTGATACTTAGGAGCCAAATGGTATAGGGTGTGTGGTTAGTATTGTAAGGGCCCTAGTGGTCATTAGTCTAGTGACAACTTATGAACTTATTAAAAAACAATCCTCTACACTATTGTTTTATTTAAGAAATTTGCTGGCTTGCCAGTGAATATGTCAGAATGTCCTTTTTCTGAAGTTATGCTAAGTTCACTCATTTATTTTCCCCAGCGGGAAGTGGTTGTGGTGAAAGGGGATATTATTATTAAGTCTGCACTTATATATTCCGAGGTACATGTGGGATTATATATCAATTACAAATTGTACTAGGCTAAATCTATGAAGGTTTCTTGGTGCAGGTTTTGCAAAACACTTTATCAGACAGATGTGACAAATTATAATGACTAGTTATAGAATAAGAAATAATACTTTTGTTTGCTTTTTTATCTTCTTGGACATTGAGGGTTTTTTATAATAACAACTTCTCCTGCGAAGGCTTATGGTCATTGTACAATAAGCAGGACAGATTATAGTTCGCAATTCCTAGAAACAGTCTGCAGCTCGTCCCATGGTAAGCTTATCACTTGGTAGTCACATCCATCTGAATAGAGGATGAGAAATGCAACCTCTTCAACCTGTCTTGAGTCTGCTGTGGGGTCTCATCGCAGTGGGTCATGCTTGATATATTTATCATCTGAGGCATCTAAGGAGCATTCACACAAATGCTCAATCCACCTCAACTGACATATCTCAATGAGGAGGACAATCAGCTGTACTAACTGACCCCCTTCCTTCAAAATATTTAATACGTGTTGCCGTTACTGCAAGAAGACTTTACAATATATTTAATATATGTGCCATTCTTACTATACCTTTGGATACATTTTCTTATATTTACTGTTCAAAATGCAAACTTTACATTTATTACTATAGATGTGTAGATTATTCAGCAAATCACAGAAGCCTCCACGATAGTAGCAAATATATTTTATTATAACATAAAACAAGCGCTTTCACGCACCAAACAAGTGCGCTTCTTCAGGTTACAAATTTTAAAAATGTGGACTCATCTTATATAGTCATATACACATCTTAATTGGTTGCATTTTTGGCGGTTAAAATCAATTAAGCAATTACAAAGCCCTGTATTCCATTAGTGCTTAAAGCTATGCTCAACTAAGAGAGGAAGAAAGCTGGTTGATGCTACAATTCATTCAGAGCTTTTTCGCTACTGCCATACAATAAGTTCAAAATAAATTAGAAATAAATATGAATTAATATATACAATATTCTCATTCAATTGATCAAACATTATATATACACAGTACATATAAATTGATGGTAGATCATTAAATGAATGCTGTACTTCTTACTACCTATATATTATGTACGCATTATATTATATTAGTCCTTTTGACCTAAAGAATATTTTGTTGACAAATATTAATTCAGATTCATATTAAATAATGAGTCATAATATATTACAACCATATCATATAGATATTGAATATTATTAACTTAAATTTTGTATATAAAAATCAATTAACTAAAATGAAAACACATCATAAAATAAAATATAAAAAATTAAAAATAAACTAATCAGATGGACAGCAACAGCAATGGTTATAAAAGAGTATTATTACTTATCTATAGTGGTTGATGGACTATTTTGTGATATAGGTCTACTACAATAAAGCTGGTCTGATATTAAGGGCTGTATTTAAACCTGGTTCTATATGTGCCCTGAATAACAAGATCCATTTCAATTCATACAGTTCTAAAGTGCCTATCACATTACCTTCCCTTTTATTAGGGTGAAGTATCTGTAAAACCCTAAATTTAAAAGTATGGGTAGGAAATGATTGACAGTGTCTTGCTAAGGCATTGTTGACATTCATTTTCCGTATGTCATATATGTGGTTGTAGGCTCGATCTTTGAGCCTACGTGTTGTCAAACCCACATAATATGCATCACAAATTTCACATGTCGCCAAGTAAATTATATTCGATGTATCACATGTTGCATAAAAATTCGGTTTAAAATTATAACCAGTCTGTATATTTTTATAAGCCTGTTGGTCACTAATATAGTTACAGACACAACACTTCTTGCACGGGAATGTTCCCTGCCTAATATTGGTCCTAATATCTAAAGGTACATGTAGTATTTTTTCTTTACACAATAACCTTTTTAAGTTTGGACAATTACTATACCTGAAGATAGGGTATTCACCTACCACATTCTTCAGTTCTTGGTTCATATATAGTAATTTCCAGTTCTTGTGAATAATCTCTTTTATATATTTAACATCATTAGTGAATTTGATGTCATACTGTATTTCCTCTATATTTGCTTTCCTATAAGACTTACAATAACCTTGCTTATAGCTAATTTTATGAACCATGTTGTTTCTATCTTCAGGGGATAACACCACATGATCTGGATAACCCCTATTCATAAAACATTTCATTTGAAAATTCAAGTGCTGCTCTCTATCTTCCATATCACTACATATTTTAGTTATTCTAGCTCTTTGATTTCTCACAATGTTAGGAAAGATATGGCGTGGATGCATACTCTCATGATGTAGTATGCCATTTTTCCAGCAAGGTTTTCTGAATAGTGACGTGGTTAATCCATTCTGATTATTTTTCATTATTGTTATGTCAAGGTAATTAACCATATTTAGTGAAGCTTCATATGTAAAACTAAGGAATGAGGTAGTTGATTCCATGTATTCAATGAAGTCATGTAATGATTCCATGCTTCCATTCCAAAAGAGTAGGATGTCGTCTACGAATCTTCTATAGTAAATCACATTGTTAACAAAACTTTCATTATTTAGAATATGGGTTCTCTCCCATTCATATACCGCTATATTGGCATAGACATTCGCACAGGGGGTGCCCATTGCCACCCCCCATGTTTGCCTATATATCTTATCTTGATATATAAATATATTATTATCAAGTATTAGCTCCAATAATGTACATATAACAAACTGCTCATTTTGGCTGACTATTCCATAATCATTAAGACAGCTTCTAATAGCCTCCACCCCAAACTCATTAGGTATGCTCGTAAACAGGTTCCTTATATCTAAAGTTACCAATATTGTCTCATGCTTTACTTTTTCAACCCATACGAATTTTCAAGATCTTCCAATAACTTAAATGAGTTTTTTAATATGGTGGGTATTTTTTCTATTAACGGAGCTAGTTTGTGTTGTACATATTGTGAGGCATTTTCGGTCACCCATGCCTGGCCCGATACTATTGGCCGTATTGCTGGCGGATATATCCCTTTATGCATTTTGGGAAGCCCTTGATGATGGGGATAAGAGGGGCTTCAATATCTAAATAATCATATAGTTGCTTGTCTATACATCTTGACATTAGAAGGTCGTAGAGTACATCTTGAACACTCCTGATTATTAACATAACTTCAGCTCTATTTATCATTAGGTAAGCGGTGTCATCACTCAACATCATATTCATCATATTATTATATAGACTAGAGTCCATTATTACTACCCCCCCCTTTATCTGCAGGTCTAAATACTAAACTTTGATCATTACACAACGAGTCCAAACTATATCTTTGTAGCTCGTTCAAGTTGTAAAACAATTTTTTGTGTTTTTTCTCCCTATAATAAGCATAGAAATCAAATTCACATGCTCGCAGAAAACAGTCAATGGAACTGGGTAACGGTGGAATCCACGTACTTTTTCTTTTGAGAGCGATGGTTCTGGTCGTGTTATCATTATGCTCAGAACTATGAAACAAAAGTTTCAAAGTAATCTTTCTAGCAAACTTCCGAAGCATTATGAGAGTCTCTGTAAGTTCACTGCCTCGAGAAGGAATGAACGATAAACCCTTATTAAGTACAGAGCATTCAGGCTCTGTTAACACATGAGATGAGATGTTAAAGAACAGGGTATTCAATGTTTCTTCTTCCTGTTCTCCCAGCTGTCGCCTGACATCTTGCGCTTCCCCCTCCCCCTGCTGGTGGACCGTATTGGGGCTCGATGCTTGTAGGGGAGCGGGGAGTTTAAAATCGATGCCATATTAGGTGTAATGTTCAAAGTACACGTACCTTCTTTCGGTCTGGCTCCTGTTGTTATATTTTTCAGTCCTTGCTGATTGCAAGGTAAAGAGGCAGTAGAAGATGTAAACTCTGCTTCTGATAGTGGTGAACAGAGCACACCACTACTAGGTGGAATATTTTCCATGTTAACAACATTATTATTAGTATTTGAGCTATTTGTTGTATCATTGTTAGCTCGATTAGTCTCTTCAGTTGCTACTACTTCATTAGATCTCAGCCAAAGAAAAATGTTGCCAGCATGGAAATCATTACAGTCTCTCCTTAACTTTTTAAGTTTCACTTGCTCCAGCTTATTACTGTAGAAAGTCACTTGCGATAGCATATTATTTAATTTAGATATGCAATGTTCACTTTTATATTTCATCATCATACTTTTATGCTCACCTTCAACTTTATTTATAAGGTCATTCTCCACCGGTTGGAAATACTCAATGAGTAACCTCAGATAGCTGTTCCCCACATCCAGATTAAGTTGTTGGCATTTTCTTAGAAGTTCCGGATGAGCCTCTCCATAGCTCGGCATACAGAGGACACGCATGCCCCGCGGAATAACCTTGAAATGCAGGCATGCCTCCAGGTGTTTTCTCTGCCAAATGAGCCTATGGAGCTTGTAAAGATTGTTTTCCAGGTTCCTCAATTCGCCAAAAAAATCCTGCATGTTTTCATTGTGGGTATTCACCTCTTGTTGAGCATTATTTTGGTTGTTAAAGTTCAATAATGAATTTTCACGTTGATGAAATATAGCATTCCAATTCGAGGTATCACTAACCACTTTCGGTGTATAGTCCAGTTCTATATTCTGAGTATCCATCGTGTAACAGTCAACCGGGAGTAAAAACAGGAAAAACAAAAGTATCAGCAGCAAACCCAGCACGACCATCCAAGGCTCCGGTAAAAACAAACGCGTAGATTATTCAGCAAATCACAGAAGCCTCCATGATAGTAGCAAATATATTTTATTATAACATAAAACAAGCGTTTCACGCACCAAACAAGTGCGCTTCTTCAGGTTACAAATTTTAAAAATGTGGACTCATCTTATATAGTCATATACACATCTTAATTGGTTGCATTTTTGGCGGTTAAAATCAATTAAGCAATTACAAAGCCCTGTATTCCATTAGTGCTTAAAGCTATGCTCAACTAAGAGAGGAAGAAAGCTGGTTGATGCTACAATTCATTCAGAGCTTTTTCGCTACTGCCATACAATAAGTTCAAAATAAATTAGAAATAAATATGAATTAATATATACAACTTATTAAAAAACAATCCTCTACACTATTGTTTTATTTAAGAAATTTGCTGGCTTGCCAGTGAATATGTCAGAATGTCCTTTTTCTGAAGTTATGCTAAGTTCACTCATTTATTTTCCCCAGCGGGAAGTGGTTGTGGTGAAAGGGGATATTATTATTAAGTCTGCACTTATATATTCCGAGGTACATGTGGGATTATATATCAATTACAAATTGTACTAGGCTAAATCTATGAAGGTTTCTTGGTGCAGGTTTTGCAAAACACTTTATCAGACAGATGTGACAAATTATAATGACTAGTTATAGAATAAGAAATAATACTTTTGTTTGCTTTTTTATCTTCTTGGACATTGAGGGTTTTTTATAATAACAACTTCTCCTGCGAAGGCTTATGGTCATTGTACAATAAGCAGGACAGATTATAGTTCGCAATTCCTAGAAACAGTCTGCAGCTCGTCCCATGGTAAGCTTATCACTTGGTAGTCACATCCATCTGAATAGAGGATGAGAAATGCAACCTCTTCAACCTGTCTTGAGTCTGCTGTGGGGTCTCATCGCAGTGGGTCATGCTTGATATATTTATCATCTGAGGCATCTAAGGAGCATTCACACAAATGCTCAATCCACCTCAACTGACATATCTCAATGAGGAGGACAATCAGCTGTACTAACTGACCCCCTTCCTTCAAAATATTTAATACGTGTTGCCGTTACTGCAAGAAGACTTTACAATATATTTAATATATGTGCCATTCTTACTATACCTTTGGATACATTTTCTTATATTTACTGTTCAAAATGCAAACTTTACATTTATTACTATAGATGTGTAGATTATTCAGCAAATCACAGAAGCCTCCACGATAGTAGCAAATATATTTTATTATAACATAAAACAAGCGCTTTCACGCACCAAACAAGTGCGCTTCTTCAGGTTACAAATTTTAAAAATGTGGACTCATCTTATATAGTCATATACACATCTTAATTGGTTGCATTTTTGGCGGTTAAAATCAATTAAGCAATTACAAAGCCCTGTATTCCATTAGTGCTTAAAGCTATGCTCAACTAAGAGAGGAAGAAAGCTGGTTGATGCTACAATTCATTCAGAGCTTTTTCGCTACTGCCATACAATAAGTTCAAAATAAATTAGAAATAAATATGAATTAATATATACAATATTCTCATTCAATTGATCAAACATTATATATACACAGTACATATAAATTGATGGTAGATCATTAAATGAATGCTGTACTTCTTACTACCTATATATTATGTACGCATTATATTATATTAGTCCTTTTTGACCTAAAGAATATTTTGTTGACAAATATTAATTCAGATTCATATTAAATAATGAGTCATAATATATTACAACCATATCATATAGATATTGAATATTATTAACTTAAATTTTTGTATATAAAAATCAATTAACTAAAATGAAAACACATCATAAAATAAAATATAAAAAATTAAAAATAAACTAATCAGATGGACAGCAACAGCAATGGTTATAAAAGAGTATTATTACTTATCTATAGTGGTTGATGGACTATTTTGTGATATAGGTCTACTACAATAAAGCTGGTCTGATATTAAGGGCTGTATTTAAACCTGGTTCTATATGTGCCCTGAATAACAAGATCCATTTCAATTCATACAGTTCTAAAGTGCCTATCACATTACCTTCCCTTTTATTAGGGTGAAGTATCTGTAAAACCCTAAATTTAAAAGTATGGGTAGGAAATGATTGACAGTGTCTTGCTAAGGCATTGTTGACATTCATTTTCCGTATGTCATATATGTGGTTGTAGGCTCGATCTTTGAGCCTACGTGTTGTCAAACCCACATAATATGCATCACAAATTTCACATGTCGCCAAGTAAATTATATTCGATGTATCACATGTTGCATAAAAATTCGGTTTAAAATTATAACCAGTCTGTATATTTTTATAAGCCTGTTGGTCACTAATATAGTTACAGACACAACACTTCTTGCACGGGAATGTTCCCTGCCTAATATTGGTCCTAATATCTAAAGGTACATGTAGTATTTTTTCTTTACACAATAACCTTTTTAAGTTTGGACAATTACTATACCTGAAGATAGGGTATTCACCTACCACATTCTTCAGTTCTTGGTTCATATATAGTAATTTCCAGTTCTTGTGAATAATCTCTTTTATATATTTAACATCATTAGTGAATTTGATGTCATACTGTATTTCCTCTATATTTGCTTTCCTATAAGACTTACAATAACCTTGCTTATAGCTAATTTTATGAACCATGTTGTTTCTATCTTCAGGGGATAACACCACATGATCTGGATAACCCCTATTCATAAAACATTTCATTTGAAAATTCAAGTGCTGCTCTCTATCTTCCATATCACTACATATTTTAGTTATTCTAGCTCTTTGATTTCTCACAATGTTAGGAAAGATATATGGATGCATACTCTCATGATGTAGTATGCCATTTTTCCAGCAAGGTTTTCTGAATAGTGACGTGGTTAATCCATTCTGATTATTTTTCATTATAGTTATGTCAAGGTAATTAACCATATTTAGTGAAGCTTCATATGTAAAACTAAGGAATGAGGTAGTTGATTCCATGTATTCAATGAAGTCATGTAATGATTCCATGCTTCCATTCCAAAAGAGTAGGATGTCGTCTACGAATCTTCTATAGTAAATCACATTGTTAACAAAACTTTCATTATTTAGAATATGGGTTCTCTCCCATTCATATACCGCTATATTGGCATAGACATTCGCACAGGGGGTGCCCATTGCCACCCCCCATGTTTGCCTATATATCTTATCTTGATATATAAATATATTATTATCAAGTATTAGCTCCAATAATGTACATATAACAAACTGCTCATTTTGGCTGACTATTCCATAATCATTAAGACAGCTTCTAATAGCCTCCACCCCAAACTCATTAGGTATGCTCGTAAACAGGTTCCTTATATCTAAAGTTACCAATATTGTCTCATGCTTTACTTTTTCAACCCATACGGAATTTTCAAGATCTTCCAATAACTTAAATGAGTTTTTTAATATGGTGGGTATTTTTTCTATTAACGGAGCTAGTTTGTGTTGTACATATTGTGAGGCATTTTCGGTCACCCATGCCTGGCCCGATACTATTGGCCGTATTGGTGGGGGATATATCCCTTTATGCATTTTGGGAAGCCCCTTGATGATGGGGATAAGAGGGGCTTCAATATCTAAATAATCATATAGTTGCTTGTCTATACATCTTGACATTAGAAGGTCGTAGAGTACATCTTGAACACTCCTGATTATTAACATAACTTCAGCTCTATTTATCATTAGGTAAGCGGTGTCATCACTCAACATCATATTCATCATATTATTATATAGACTAGAGTCCATTATTACTACCCCCCCCCTTTATCTGCAGGTCTAAATACTAAACTTTGATCATTACACAACGAGTCCAAACTATATCTTTGTAGCTCGTTCAAGTTGTAAAACAATTTTTTGTGTTTTTTCTCCCTATAATAAGCATAGAAATCAAATTCACATGCTCGCAGAAAACAGTCAATGGAACTGGGTAACGGTGGAATCCACGTACTTTTTCTTTTGAGAGCGATGGTTCTGGTCGTGTTATCATTATGCTCAGAACTATGAAACAAAAGTTTCAAAGTAATCTTTCTAGCAAACTTCCGAAGCATTATGAGAGTCTCTGTAAGTTCACTGCCTCGAGAAGGAATGAACGATAAACCCTTATTAAGTACAGAGCATTCAGGCTCTGTTAACACATGAGATGAGATGTTAAAGAACAGGGTATTCAATGTTTCTTCTTCCTGTTCTCCCAGCTGTCGCCTGACATCTTGCGCTTCCCCCTCCCCCTGCTGGTGGACCGTATTGGGGCTCGATGCTTGTAGGGGAGCGGGGAGTTTAAAATCGATGCCATATTAGGTGTAATGTTCAAAGTACACGTACCTTCTTTCGGTCTGGCTCCTGTTGTTATATTTTTCAGTCCTTGCTGATTGCAAGGTAAAGAGGCAGTAGAAGATGTAAACTCTGCTTCTGATAGTGGTGAACAGAGCACACCACTACTAGGTGGAATATTTTCCATGTTAACAACATTATTATTAGTATTTGAGCTATTTGTTGTATCATTGTTAGCTCGATTAGTCTCTTCAGTTGCTACTACTTCATTAGATCTCGGCCAAAGAAAAATGTTGCCAGCATGGAAATCATTACAGTCTCTCCTTAACTTTTTAAGTTTCACTTGCTCCAGCTTATTACTGTAGAAAGTCACTTGCGATAGCATATTATTTAATTTAGATATGCAATGTTCACTTTTATATTTCATCATCATACTTTTATGCTCACCTTCAACTTTATTTATAAGGTCATTCTCCACCGGTTGGAAATACTCAATGAGTAACCTCAGATAGCTGTTCCCCACATCCAGATTAAGTTGTTGGCATTTTCTTAGAAGTTCCGGATGAGCCTCTCCATAGCTCGGCATACAGAGGACACGCATGCCCCGCGGAATAACCTTGAAATGCAGGCATGCCTCCAGGTGTTTTCTCTGCCAAATGAGCCTATGGAGCTTGTAAAGATTGTTTTCCAGGTTCCTCAATTCGCCAAAAAAATCCTGCATGTTTTCATTGTGGGTATTCACCTCTTGTTGAGCATTATTTTGGTTGTTAAAGTTCAATAATGAATTTTCACGTTGATGAAATATAGCATTCCAATTCGAGGTATCACTAACCACTTTCGGTGTATAGTCCAGTTCTATATTCTGAGTATCCATCGTGTAACAGTCAACCGGGAGTAAAAACAGGAAAAACAAAAGTATCAGCAGCAAACCCAGCACGACCATCCAAGGCTCCGGTAAAAACAAACGCGTAGATTATTCAGCAAATCACAGAAGCCTCCACGATAGTAGCAAATATATTTTATTATAACATAAAACAAGCGCTTTCACGCACCAAACAAGTGCGCTTCTTCAGGTTACAAATTTTAAAAATGTGGACTCATCTTATATAGTCATATACACATCTTAATTGGTTGCATTTTTGGCGGTTAAAATCAATTAAGCAATTACAAAGCCCTGTATTCCATTAGTGCTTAAAGCTATGCTCAACTAAGAGAGGAAGAAAGCTGGTTGATGCTACAATTCATTCAGAGCTTTTTCGCTACTGCCATACAATAAGTTCAAAATAAATTAGAAATAAATATGAATTAATATATACAACTTATTAAAAAACAATCCTCTACACTATTGTTTTATTTAAGAAATTTGCTGGCTTGCCAGTGAATATGTCAGAATGTCCTTTTTCTGAAGTTATGCTAAGTTCACTCATTTATTTTCCCCAGCGGGAAGTGGTTGTGGTGAAAGGGGATATTATTATTAAGTCTGCACTTATATATTCCGAGGTACATGTGGGATTATATATCAATTACAAATTGTACTAGGCTAAATCTATGAAGGTTTCTTGGTGCAGGTTTTGCAAAACACTTTATCAGACAGATGTGACAAATTATAATGACTAGTTATAGAATAAGAAATAATACTTTTGTTTGCTTTTTTATCTTCTTGGACATTGAGGGTTTTTTATAATAACAACTTCTCCTGCGAAGGCTTATGGTCATTGTACAATAAGCAGGACAGATTATAGTTCGCAATTCCTAGAAACAGTCTGCAGCTCGTCCCATGGTAAGCTTATCACTTGGTAGTCACATCCATCTGAATAGAGGATGAGAAATGCAACCTCTTCAACCTGTCTTGAGTCTGCTGTGGGGTCTCATCGCAGTGGGTCATGCTTGATATATTTATCATCTGAGGCATCTAAGGAGCATTCACACAAATGCTCAATCCACCTCAACTGACATATCTCAATGAGGAGGACAATCAGCTGTACTAACTGACCCCCTTCCTTCAAAATATTTAATACGTGTTGCCGTTACTGCAAGAAGACTTTACAATATATTTAATATATGTGCCATTCTTACTATACCTTTGGATACATTTTCTTATATTTACTGTTCAAAATGCAAACTTTACATTTATTACTATAGATGTGTAGATTACAATGTTGTCAGTCATTGTAATTATTTATGTTTGCATTTCTGTCTGATACCACAGGCTTTGACTCAGAATTCACCTACCTGGCAAACAAGCTTAAATAAATAAATAATCAAGTTTAAATTAATAAATAAATAGATAGATAGTCAACCAATGAGTCAATAAAATACAGAAATAAGCTAGAGCCCAGCTTCTTTGAAGGACTCTTATTCTTTCCAGTTGTGTCCCTTTTCCCATAATGATAGGTAATCTAAATGTTTGATCATATGATTCAGTTTCAGTATTTCAGTCTTTGTATTCATTCAAGCTGAATGCCTCAAAAAGGATCTTCAATAAGGTCGCTGCTCATCAATGGCAGGCCAAACAACCTAATACCCAACCAGTTGTAAAGGCCACTCTTGAAGGACATCAAACCATCTCCCTTTGTTATTCTGTGTGGAAAAGCATTCCATAACAACCCTGGTGTACAATAAAAATATTGCCTTTTAATTCTTTTAGCACTTTTAGTGACCTACACAAAGCCTCCATTAGTACAAGTCTCAGTAGAAAGGTTTCTGTTTTCAATACTCATACTTGCTGTTGAAGAGCATTTTGTACACACTTAGAGATTAAAATAAATTCACCTTGTACCAATCTGTAATTTATGGAGTGCGGGGTAACATTTCTAACCTTTTGACTGCTGTGGTGATGTACAGAGATAAAGCAGTGACTATGGCCCAGGCAACCTGGGTTCGATTAGCATCTCAGGCAACTGAAGAGTGGCAGGAAAGGGATGGGTTTGCTCATCCTTGGGATGAGTGTATTCATTAATGCGCTCCCTAAGGGATATGTTGTCCAAATAGGGAAGCTGTCCCTGGACATAGACAAGAGGAGCAGAAGTGAGTCACTAGGACATAAAAAACATGGATACCCTTAACATCCATGACTAGAGTAAGGCTGTGGGGTAGCGGACTGGCTGGTAGGCCTGTCATGGGTAAGGGCAATGGGAAGTCAGAGCAGTAGTATGACGTTAAGGGGACCAAAAAAGCAAAACACAAAACATTTCTGATCTTTTCTTATAATTCATACCTTTAACCTGTTTGAGTTGCCTTTTCAAGTATATCTGTACTATTTCCATTTTCTGAGCTGATCACAGTTATAAATTCAGATAGTTAAACAGTATTCAATATCAGATCAAGCCACTGTTTATACAATGGCAGTAGCTGTAATGTATCCCTAATTCATTGAGTTCATAGTATATATTTGACTACCATATAACATTTTCTTATATAGTAAGCCTGACATTAGCCTCAAATAAAAAAATCAGGTTTAGGTTCTTATTTCCAAAATAGACACTTTTGATTGTTTTGCATTATACCTGTCTGCTTTTTGCCCAGTTCTCGAAAGTATTTGCAGCCTAAACTGATCATATATATTTGACACTATAGAACCAGCCTTTATACTGTCTGTAAATTTACCACACCAGATGTTATCATTACATAAAAAATCAGACATAAAGATTGCAAATAGTTTGATCCCAATACTGAATTCTGGGGTTCACCAACATCAAGGTTTTTCATTTCAAATAGAGCATCACAAGTTTTAACATTGCACATTCTGACATTTAACCAGATGTCTACCTATCTTATAATAAGGACATCTAATTTATTTTATAATGCTTTAAGTCATCTCATATGGCACTGAGCAAATTTGCAAGTTCCAGATAAACTACATCCAACTTTAGCCCCTTATCCATTGCTTCTTAACACATCTCACAGAAACTGTTTAAGTAAATTACACAAGAACAACCTTGTATAAAACCATAATGTAGACATAATCACATAAAATATATTCAAAGCATTTCCCCAGGATGGTTGACCCCCACCCCCTTAAAGAGAGGTACCATGACTGCCTATTTCCACAATGGTGAAGCCAATCCTGAACTATGAGATATAAGTAATGCAAAGAGGGAGTCAGCTGACTGGCCATTTTAGATAAAATTAGCCCATTAGTCCATCTGGACAGGCTGCTGTAGTAGGGTTAATAAATGTAATAAATTCCTGCATAATTTTTCTTGATATTAAAGTTTACAGTTCTGAATTAGGACAACATTCTAGGGATACATCTAGTTCAGCGTTATATTTTAGTCATGTAAATGTATCCACAAATAAGATATGTAACAGTTTAGGCTTGGTTATAATAACCCCTTGATGCTCCAATGTTACATTATTTTGATTATCATTTTTATAAGCCCTCTGATGTTTAAATATTGCATTCTTGTTGACTATTATATTTTCAGACAAGAGCAAATTTTCTTCTTTGGTTTATATCTAATCTAGATGTCCACAGTGGGATTAACTTTTTAAAACTCAATTGTTCACAACCGGAGTACATTTCTAATTAGAAACTTCATCAATTCATAAAAAAATTCCCATGAGTCTGAAAATTTCTTATGTTTTAATGCATCTCTCCAATTCGACTTTTCTACTCAGTACAGCATGTATGAAAAATAAGAACTGGAATGGCAGCTTAGGTTGGATGCCAGACACCCCACTGGTCATAATGGCAAATCAACATAATAGTGTCATATAACTTATTAACATCATAACATTATTAGTCATGTAACATCATTAACATAACAAAATATAACATCATTAGTCAGTTATAAAAAAAAATATTTGAAGGAATGGATTGCTACGTATAATATATAAAGGTTTTGTTTTCATGGGGAAACACAACTGATATTATTTTTCAACTTCATTAATGATTATTTTTTTAATTTACTTCTCAGGAAGTCTGTTTTATTATTCAAGAAAAACATGATTAATTAATTTTAAAATTTTCTCATTAGGATAGTTTTAACAAAAACCTTGATTATGAAACTATTTCTTCCAGACTTATATAAGGGCTTCCTTCATAAACTTATTGATAATGTCAAGCAGATTTACCATAGGTGGCATTTTGTTATGGCTATCTACCAGGTTAAAAACCCTTTTATGTATACTTAAAAGCATAATTCCAAAGTCTGTAGGAAATGTTTATTGTCCATTTTTATTGTATAGTTTGCATATAGCAAATTGAGCAAAGCAAGTGGGTTACTTATTTCTTTTGTGTAGCTGTAGTCAGTTTTGCAAGCTGTTGAGAAGTTATCTAAGGATTCTCAAGAATGTGGTATAAGCTCTTATGGTTAAGTATTTTTTGTCCTCCTCTTCACTGGAACAAGTACCTGGAACTCTTCTTGAAGTTGATCAAGCTGATATCTTCTTATATCTCGCTCTCTCTTTATATATATATATATATATATATTTTTTTCTATTTTAGGTTCATAGGTTCATAGGTTCATACTAGGCTATCTGCCCAAGGGCATTTACAAGCCTAGCCCATCGTTTTGTGGCTTACGCCACCCCTTTAGTATGGGGAACTATACCCATTATTTTGCTGTGCCTCTGTTGAGCAGTGACACTGAGGTAATCCCTGGGGTATATCTGCGATCTCCCATCCATTGGTCAAGATTTCTCTTGAACAAGGCCAGCGAGGTGCTCTGCCTCACATGTACCGGGATTCTGTTCCACAGCATAGGGAGTCTTTGGGTGATGAATCTATCCCTCCAGCACGTCCTATTTATAGCCGTGTCGAGGTTTAAGTCTCCCGCCCTTGTGGCTCTGATGGATCTAGATTTTTTGAGGTGAAGCATATTCATCAAATCTGGGTTTGACATGGCCTTGTATGTTAGGCAAAGGTCACCTCTGAGCAAGCGGTGGCGACTGAATAGAGCTGGAGTTCTTTCAGTCGGGCAGCATAGGATAGATTTTTGAGACCCTTTATCCTTTTGGTGAGGAACTTTTGTGGCCTCTCCAGCTGCTGCAAGTGTCGGGTCAGATACATTCCGAATGGGGCATTGTACTCAATCATTGGTCTGATGAGTGATGAGTAAAGGGAGACTATAACCTCCCTTGATCTAGATGAGAATCCCTTCATGATAAGGTGGGCAATGTAGAAGGTCTTCCTAACTACTTTAGCTACATGGGTGTCGAATGACAGACTACTATCAACCTGGGTCCCCAGGTCCCTGATAACTTCTTCTGTGCTCAGTGGATTGCCACCTATTTGGTAGCTAGGGGTAACCTTGTTTTTCCCGAAGGGTATGACTATGCATTTTTGGCATTTAACTTTAGGCCGTGGCTCTGGCACCAGTTATCCGTTTCTGTGAGACCCTTCTGAAGGATATCTGTGTCAGATGTGTTTTCTACTATGGTGCCCAGTTTGCAGTCATCTGCAAACTTTGTCAGCCATAACCCTCCTGTGTTTGCTTGTACTTGGAAAAGTAGATGCCAAACAAGAGTGGGCCCAGGACTGAGCCCTGTGGGACACCACTTGTGACAGGCTTTGAGTCTGACATGGCGCCAGCAACTCTGACCCTGTGGGTTCTGTCACTCAGCCAGTTTGCAACCCATCTTGTGATGTATGGGTTAACATTTAAGCTGATGAGTTTTTCAATGATACCCGAGTGGGGTATTGTATCGAAGGCCTTAGCCAGATCGAGGTAGGCTGTATGGACTGCCTTTCCCTCATCAATGGCTTTGGTGACTGTTTCAAAAAGTCAACCAAGTTTAAAAGGCATGATCTGCCTTTGACAAAGCCAAACTGGGTTGGATCCAAAGTCTGCAAATTCCCTATGTCTTTATTTATGAGGTCCATTATGATCCTCTCCATGGCTTTGCAGATAAGGCTTGTCAAGCTAATGGGCGGTAATTTCCAGGGTCGGTGGAGGCACCGCCTTTGTGAAGTGGGACCACAGTTGCAGTGTGCCACTCCCTGGGTACGTATCCAGAGGTAAGACTTTGATTACACAGCTGTCCTAGCTGTGGGTTTAATTCCTCATTGAGTTCGTGGAGCACACAGCCGGGGACACCATCAGGTCCCATGGATGCTGTGTTTTTTGCTTTGGAGAGAGCAGTTCTCACTTGGGCGCTGGAGATGTTTGGGGGGCTGCAATCGTTTGGTATAGATATCTCTCCTTTTGGGGGGGGGGGGAGAAGTTTGCACTGAACCTGTCAGCCAGTATGTTGGCAATGTCTGAAAACCTGGAGATCTCATGGATTCAGATTGCTTGCTTTCAGCAGCTCTTATTTTTTTTGTCATAGTTCAGGATAAATATGCTGCAAACCATTAAAGAAGTAAAACACTCCTATCAGTGATATAAACTATCCACACCTCAACAGATTATCAAATATGTGACAGTTTGTACATTGGATATGATGTCACACGTAACAAAAAGCATGCTAAACAGGATAACTTGTAACCTTTGTATGCTGGATTTGGTGTCACATATAACAACAAATCACACTAAGGATAACTTGTAACCTTTGTATGCTGGATTTGATGTCACGTAACAAAAACCATGCTAAACAGAATAACTTGTAACCTTTGTATGCTGGATTTGGTGTCACATGTAACAACAAATCACACTAAGGATAACTTGTAACCTTTGTACATTGGATATGATGTCACACATAACAAAATGCAGGCTAAACAGGATAACTTGTAACCTTTGTATGCTGGATTTGATGCCACATGTAACAAAATGCATGCTAAACAGGATAACTTGTAATCTTTGTATGCTGGATTTGATGTCACATGTAACAAAAAGCATGCTAAACAAGATAACTTATAACCTTTGCTTCTAAATAAGAAGTGTAGTACCAGAAGGTGCAGTTGCTTTGGTCAGTTGTACTTGCCAGTATGAAGTTTTAATTTCAATCTGCTTCAGTTCATATTTTTGTAGGCTTATTCATAATTGACAACCACGTAGCCTGTGCTGTTCTGAAATTTTAATAGACAAGTTTAAAGTGAGCCGAAAAAGTACAGTTGTGTACACTTGCCATAAATGTAGATGTTTAAGTGTATTCACTGTTGCAGTCATCACCTGTGGGTTATCCATGCTGTGGTAGCCCTCGGCCGGCCCGAATATCAGAGTCAATATTTTTCTGCGTCGGCTGCTGTCGCTTGTAGATTGACATCAGGTTGTCAGTGCTATAAAGCAAGGCAGCCAATGCCATTACATCAGTTTTTCTTGCCCTAACCAGTCAGAAGCTCAAGGAAATATGGTAAAATGGTCCTGGTGACTAAAAGCCACCATACAAAGCTTATGTCTCCCTAAGGAAAGATGACATAAGAGGGAAGGAGGAGGGGAAACCAGGACTGCAACTTGTGAATACACTCAAACATCTACATTTATGATAAGTGTACACAACTTTACTATGTTCTTCATGTTTCACTGTTGCAGTCATCACCTGTGGGAGGATTCCCAAAGCTGAGTAGAGGGGTGGAATGATTAGTTAGAGACCTAGGCATGGGTAAGCATGCCCTGTAGAACTGCAGAGGCAAACCCTGCTTTAGCCTTAGAGAAAAGAGGTAGTTCATAATGCTTTGTAAAGGTATAGACAGAGGCCCAGGTGGTAGTTTCCAAGATGTCCCTGGTGGGAACTCCTCTGAGGAATGCTGTGGAAGTGGAGACTGCCCTAGTGGAATGTGTACAAATAGACTTAGGTGGTGGTTTCCCATGTAATCAGTAGCAGAAATGGATACAGTGTGATATCCATTTGTAAATGGTTTGCTTGGAAGTAGGCTTCCCCACTGCCCCTGGGGCAAAGCTGATAAGAAGTTGGTCTGTTTTTCTGAAGGGTTTAGTCTGGTCCAGGTAGTATCTGAGCTGTCTCTGCACGTCTAGTGAGTGCAGAATTCTTTCCTCCTTGTTTTTAGGGTTAGGGAAGAAGATGGATAGATGTATGGCATGGTTGAAAGTCACATTTGATACCACCTTGGGCATAAAGGAAGAGTTAGTCCTCAAGGAAACCTTGTCTGCATGGAAAATGATGAAGGGCTCAATGACCATCAATGCCTGAAGTTCTGAAACCCTTCTGGCTGAGGTGATTGCTAGAAGGAAAGCAGTCTTCCAGGAGAGGCATTTCAGTTCTGCTGAAGCAGAAGGTTTGAAGGGTGGTAAGGTTAGTTTTTCCAAAACATAATTAAGCTCTCAGGTTGGTGTGCATGGCCTTATGGGAGGTCTGATATTAGAAGCCCCTCTGAGGAAATGTTTAATCCAAGGATGTGAGAACAGGGGCTGGTCTGTATTGAAATGGCTGAGGCATTGATTTTATTAGGAGGAGGAGGAGAGGCCACTATTGAGCAACTCCGCTAGATAGTCCAGGATAAGAGGGATGGAAGGTTGTGAGGAACTGCCCCCTCTGGACTGGCTCCAGGAGCACAATCTTTTCCATTTCCCTGCGTAAGATTTTCTGGTGCTTGGCCTTCTGACCTCTGTGAAAATGTCTAGGACCTGTTTGCTTAATACGGGCCCCTCATTTGCTTTTAGAGTATTAGTCATGCTTACAGTTTGAGAGTCTGCAAGTCTGGGTGCAACATCCCCCCAACCTGAGTCAAGAGGTCTGAGATCAGGGAAAGCTTCCTGGGAGGCTGTGATGTCAGGCTGCGCAGTAAGGGGCACCAATGCTGTCTGGGCCATTCTGGAGCAATGAGGATGGCCTTTGGTCTCTCCTCCCTTATCTTGTTCAGTACCTTGGGAATAAGAGGCAGAGAAGGGAATGCATACACAAAGAGGGCGTTCCAGGGGAAGGTCAAGGCATCCACCTTCCATGCTTTGTGGTGATACTCCATGGTACAGAATTCTTTTAGCTGATGTTTGAGGTGCGAAGTAAAGAGATCCACCTCTGGAGTTCCCCACTCCTGAGTGACTTGCAAAAAGATTTTTCTGTAGAGCTGCCATTCGTGGCAGTGCAGTAAGTTTCTACTTAAGTGGTCTGACAGGGTGTTGTTGATCCCTGGTAGGTATTGGGATATTAGGTGTAATCCCATGGAGGAGGCTGTTAGCCAGAGGTTCATGGCTAGCCTGCACAGTGAGTAAGATTGGGTCCCTCCCTCTTTGTTGATGTACAACATTACAGTGGTGTCTGTTTTGATAAGGAGAACACCTGGCCTGAAATGGGGTTTGAAGGATGTCAGAGCCTTTTGTACTGCCATCATTTCCTTCTGGTTGATGTGTAATGGAAGGTGCTGGGCATCCGAAAGACCTTGGGTGCACCAAGCAAAGTTTGAGCTGTCGGTGGTGATGGTTTGCCAGGTAGGGTGGAGGATGAAGGGAAGACCCTTGTTCTAGGCACAGGCCCCTGCCCACCAGAGAAAGGTTCTTTAGATGCCACTGAAGTTTTCTCATGTGATGCCTGGCCAGAGGAATTAGAAGGATGCAAGATGTCATGTACCCCAAAGCTTGCAGGAACTTCCTCGTCGTGAGGTGACTTCTGGAAGCCAGCAGGGTAAAGTAGAGAGGCAGGAATCTCTGCTTTTCTGGGGATAGGAAGGCCATTTGGGATCCTGTGTCCAGCAGTGCTCCCAAGAAAATGATCCTCCTGGAGGGTGTTTGCTTTGATTTCTTCTCATTGATGGTGAACCCTAACGAAGTTAGGATGGTATTGACAAAGAGGAAGTCCTGGAGCAGATTTTCTTTGCACTCTTCCTGAATGAGGCAGTCATCCAGATAAGGGTAAATCTGTATATCTCTCTGTCTGCAAAATGCTATGGCTGGGGCTAAGCATTTGGTGAATACCCTAGGAGCAGTAGATAAGCCAAAGTTTAGCGCAGAGAACTGAAAGTGTTGTGAGCCTGCTCTAAAGTGCAGGAATTTCCTGCAGGATTTCCTTATTGGGATGTGGAGTTAGGCATCTTTTAGGTCTAGGGTCACTAATCAGGCATTTTTTGTCAGCATAGGCAGCAGCTGCTGCAAAGTTAGCATTTTGAATTTAGGGACCACCAGGGAGGTCTTCAGAATGGATAGATCCAGGATGGGGTGCCAAGTGCCCTCTTTTCTGGGGACAAGGAATAGTCTGGAATAAAAGCCTTTGCCTGTTTGATCTGCAGGAACAGGTTCTACTGCCCCCTGGGATATGAGAGCTAGGACTTGTTTCAATGTCTCTGCCCACTAATTTGGTGGTAAATCTGGGTACCTTCTTGGAATTGGGAGTTTGTTAAAAGAGAATTTATATCCCTGAAAAATGATCTTTAAGACCCATTGGTCCTTTGTTACAGAAAGCCAATTTTCTTTGCAGAGGGAGAGCCTTCCTCCTAGATTTTGGTGAGTGAAAGGAGGGCAGAGGGGGGTGAGGGAGTCATTGAGAATTTTTGCCATAGCGGGTTTGCTTAGAACTCCCTGCCTTTGGGGAGGAAGTTATCCACTGTTTGGTTCTCTGTTGTCCCTGGGATAGGGGCCTGAGTAGTCTGTCCCTGCGGGGCTTACCTTGCCCCTGTCTGCTAGGTGTGGGAAAGGACCGGTGCTTAGAGGGAAAATTCCTGCTGAACCTAGGAGGTTGAACCTGAAAGAAATCTTTTACTGTTTGCATAGATTTTTCTTTGTCTTCCATCTTTTTAAGCACCTCTTCTGCTTTTACTCCAAACAAGCAGTCCTTATTCAAGGGTGCATCTATTAATTTAGACTTGAAATGATCAGGGAGAGGTTGTTCCTTCAACCGTGCATGTCTCCTAATGACAGATCCTGACACTGCTGCCCTGCTTGAAGCTTCTACAGCGTCATATCCACAGTGCAATGAGTGTTTGGCCACTTGACAGGTAGAGTGCAGTAAATCTGCTAACTCTTTCAAATTGGCACAGTCAGGAAAGGTAGAAATATTTTGCTTTAATAGTTCCAAAGTGTGTTGTTGATATTTTAACATATGGAACTGACAGCTGAGTGCTCTGATAGCGAAGGATGCAGAGGTGAATACTTTTTTACCTGATCTGTCCAGAGCTCTGGAATCCTTGTCAGAAGGAATAGGATTCTTTGCAGAACTAGCCTTAGCACCTTTAGGTCCCGGTGTAATGACCTCCAGGTCTGCAGCAGGATTTCTCTACAGGTATTTGTGAGAATCCAGTACTCTTAATACCTGTCAGGTTTACTGGGAGCAGGTGGGAGGGCATCAGGGGCTAAGCTGTATTCATGGAAAACATTATCCACCACTTCTAAGATAGGGGGGATGGCCAGGGGTCTGTGCTGGGGCAGGTCTAAAAACTCTCTTAGTCTTTTCTTAGACTGAGGAAAGTCCTGAGATTCCCAGTGGAGATGTTCCCTGAGTGTGTGAAGGGATTCCCTAAAGGAAAGGTCTTCTGGTGGGGAGGTAGAAGGAATGGATTCCTCTGCATCTGAATCCTCATAAGCAGTCAGAGGCTGTTGTTCCTCTTCAAAATCTGAATAATCAGATTCCTCAGAATCCTACTCTGTCATTATTTCAGGAGAAGGGTGTCTTTTCCTTTTAGAAGTTGTGGTCTGACTACCCTGATAAGGGAGATAGCATCCTCCACCATCTTAAGCATTTGGGCTTGGGGTGGTGGAGCAGGAATAAGATGGTGGCTTGATATAGATTTTCTAGGAGTGGCCTGGCTTCTAGGCCTTAGAGTATCCATCGGTCTGAGAGAAAGGGTAGTCTGATGAGAATACGTCAGATTTGTCTAGAATCAATAGTGCAAAAGGCCTCCTCGGAAGCCGGTGCCTGCATCACGGCTCCGGACCCAACTGAGGCAGAGACAACCAAAGGCTTGGAAGACGAAGAAGATTTCTGTGGCTTACTGCACTCCAAAAGGGTCTCAGTAGAGGCCTGTGTAGATATTGGACCAGGCATCAGGGGCTGCAAAAGCTCCTCACTGAATTCCGGAGGACTGACGACCTGCTTCTGGTAGTGTCGACTGAAGGCTTAGCCTTGTGTGATCTGTCTCTATCTTTATCTCTATGTTTTTTCAGAATGTCTACAGATTGTTGACTGATGGACACCATTTCAGAATGCGAAGATGGAAGACGAAAATACTTGTTTACAATAAGAGCCCTACAATGAATGGTTCTAGTGTTAAATAGGGCACAGAACCAGCAATGGGGGACTTCATGGTGTGGGCCTAAACAAGTGACACAGTATGAATGGAAGTCTTGGTGTGGGATCTGCTTTCCACAGGTGAGACAATTGTTAACTTTTTCGGACATCGGTTAGTGCAAGAAAAAAGGAACCCCAACGGGGTACTTAGCTTTAGATGTTTTCATCTGTGATTCCAGCTCTGGTAACAACCGACTGGCACACTTGCGAACTGCTTCTCCTACGGGCTCCACGGCAAGAAAGACTGATGTAATGGCATCAGCTGCCTTGCTTTATAGCACTGATGAACTAACGTCAATCTACAAATGAAAGCAGCCGAAGCAGAAAAACACTGACTCGTATTCAGGCTGGCCGAGAGCTATCACAGCAGAAATAACCCACAACTTAGCTTTAGATGTTTTCATCTGTAATTCCAGCTCTGGTAGCAACCGACTGGCACACTTGCGAAGTGCTTCTGCTAAGGGCTCCACGGCAAGAAAGACTGATGTAATGGCGTCAGCTGCCTTGCTTTATAGCACTGATGACCTAACGTCAATCTACAAGTGAAAGCAGCCGAAGCAGAAAAACACTGACTCTGGTATTCAGGCTGGCCGAGAGCTATCACAGCAGAAATAACCCACAGGTGATGACTGCAACAGTCAAACACATAGAACATCTAGACACTGACTTGATCCCAGAATTTGGGAAAGCACTTCACATTACGTTTGTGGCTGTGCACACTACAGTGAAAGTGCATTTGTCTAAGTCTGACTCATTTAACTTTAAATGAGTTAGCAAGGAAGAGCTAGGTAAACACTAATTTTGACTAAATGAAAATTGTACATTTGTTTTCTATGGTCAGGGATATCAGTTTGTTTTCATATCCTGAACACAATAGGCAATAACTCCATCCATTTGCCCTATAAATATACAAATCTGTAAGAGTTCAGATCAAATTATTATTCCCCTGCATCAATGTGCCAGACCAGGTGAAGATGATCCCAGCAAAGAGGCTTCCAACCTTTCCAGAGCCATGTCAGTGTCAAGAAGCATGCAGCCATGCTAGGCTAAATATAGCAGAGCACTATGCTGAATGGCCAAGGGAAGGCTACAGGTGTACACATTAAAAAATAAATACATAACTAAATAAATAAATTCAAAGCCCATGCATTTCTACAGAGATTCACATAGGCTATGTACTACTGAGGCGAGCTTAGATATGGTTGCATTTTGTCTCTCTATCCCAGGATTATGGTCTTGTACAAACACTGTGTAGCAGCTATGGAGGCACTCAACTCGGGAGGGAGAAATACCCATGATGTGTTAAACCACTTCCACATTGACACCTCAGGTCCTCATCTCACACAATGATGGCAAAGGGGCTCTGCAACTAGAGATCAGGCCACACCCAGTGTGACTGTTTCAGCAACTTCCTATCCACAGATGTCATCCTGGGTATATAGGGCAAGTGGCACAGGAACTACGTCCTGGACCAGGGTATGGATGTGGCCATCACATTGTCTGAGTCTGCCTCCAGAGTGACACCATATAGTACTGAGAGTTAGTTGCCATCTTCAGGGGATCCAGGCAGTTCCCCAATATTTCACAGGCCTATATCCAATGTGGAGGACCCTGATGATATTACACTTGTGAAAGCACAAAGAAATTACCTAAACTAAGGAAAAACCCTCACCAGCACCTACATCTCAGTAAAATTTCTCCAATATAGCAGAGTGCTACAGAAAAGTAATGTTTAATATACCTTGGTCAGATGGGCTTTGATGTGCTTATAAAACACAGAAGTCATACTTGCAGATTCTATCATCTTGCATTGAACAAATACTGGAGAAAGAAACTCACATTCAGACATACAAACCTAGGGCATTACAGATAGATGTCCATCACTTCACCATGGATATAAGAACTAACTGGATCCCCATTCAGAGATGTCAGCAACTCACCCTTGTTTGCTATAAGTGCTTCTATTAGCAAATTCCCATCCAATGGCTCTCTCTGTCTGTATCAGATGGCTGCCTTACTGTGTAGAAGTATACTGATTATGTTGGTGTCCTTTCTTTGGACTTGATCATAATTCCTAAATTGGCCATCAGCAGTACTGATGTTATCTATGGCATACCCCCAGACATGCACATAGAAGGTACAGCCGGATCTGTCATGACACAGCATCTACCAACCACGCTCTTTGAGTCTGTAGTAGCATGTCATTCTCTGTATGGTAGATTTCACTTTTGTGACGTTTCCTGTCTTCAGACATGACAACCTGCAACTGCAGTGAAATATGGATGATAAATATTAGAAGGTCACACACAATATAACCCCATGCACCTACACATATAATGGGCCAGAGTTGTCAAAACTCATAGTCCCTTGCAACAGGTATGGTAAAATATCCACATGCACATCTAGAATATGTGTGGTGGTTTTATGTGCAATGTTTCTCTGGGTGTTATACTGAAACATGGCAGATTTGTCAAGTACTCTGTAGAAAAAAATGGGTGCACACATCATTGAATATGAGATAGCTTGTGCCATCTGTATATACAGACTCCACATAGTCAAACATAATACCTCTAGCTACACTTTGGAGAACTACATTGTTCACTTGCACCTTGGTTCACCTTCTGACTGTAAAGGTAGCACAGGCCTGGGAAAAGATATGACTGCTAGTGTTTAGAAATCTCCATGCCAGTTATATATATATATATATATATATATATATATATATATATATATATATATATATATATATATATATATATAATGTTCAGTGCAAGAATTTATTTTATTTATTTATTTAACATTTGTTGACCGGGAATGTCCGACTAGGTTCCACAGAGCCTGTTTTCAGCGGAGGCCAGGGGAGAAATGCTCCAGATGCATGTCTTTGGAAAAGAAAAGAAAATACAGGAGATTGTGTGTGTGTGTGTGTGTGTGTGTGTGTGTGTGTGTGTGTGTGTGTGTGTGTGTGTGTGTGTGTTTGTGTGTGTGTGTGTCTGTCTGTGTGCGTGTGTACTTGTGTGCATCTATTCTGCAAGATCTCACTACCATCACCTCATACTATACACAGATATAACCAACATTGGGCCTCCCATACATACCAGAAGAAGCAGCATATGCCAAACATAGAATGCCCTGTCACCAATGTAGAAAAGTGATGACCTAAACTGCTACATAGGCCATAGAGGCACATATCTCTTACAGTTATTCTTCACTGGGGTCAGTTGATACCATTCATACACCAGTTGGATGAAAAGCGTATAAATAAGATTAGTCACTGGTACTATAAGCTCCTCCAGCCCAAACTACTGCAGACACTTTCCCTCACATCTGCAATACCTAGGAGTGGAAAATAAGATTGTACTGCCACAACAGGGAAACAGGACCTCTCTGGAGGAATGTTGACTACAAGTCCACTCAATGCATGCCTCTGGACCTTGATTGCTGATACCACCACCTCATAAAATACCCTTACAGTCACTGCAAATTAATCTCAGCATCAATGCAGTATAATACTCCCACTATATAATAAACACTTGAGGTAGGTAACCCCCACAAACAGGATACCTCATTATTAGTGCAACAGCTGTGAGCAGAACATATCCTAAATCAACATTCATTTGCTGGAATCCATGTTCTTCAGTCTGCATGGACGACTATGCTACCTACAGAGTCAACTAGCAGACAAACCTCAGATAGTAGTTGTATTGACCCTTACCATTACATATCACATACCCTCCATTTTCTCCTATCATGGCAGTAGAGCCTACCCTTTATACAGTCCCCCACACAGTGGCATCAATGCTGTCATTTACTGCCAGTAAAGTAATCCATTGTAGTACCAAACTGCCATGGATGTTAACAAACAACACACACATAAAGCAGTAGCAGTACATGAAAAAATGAAGCAACTAGCATTCATGATTCACTTACCTCTTAAAAATGGCTTGCTTGGAATATAATGTAGTTAAGATAGATCAGTGCTCTGCTTCTTTGCTTCATAGCAATCATCTGTGCCACGTTGAGGCTCTTAATAGGCATGGCTATTTTTATTGTGCAATTTTGAAACTTCTAGCATGTTCCTTATGCTAATAAGCCTCAGTCCAATGAATGTTCCTGACTCGCACATTAACTCATTGTGCAATTAACCTATGGCCTGATAAAAGGATCCTTCAGCTTTGTGGACTCTCTTGAGTAACAGTGAAATGTAGTGAGCACACATGGGTGGGCCAAAGACCCCAGCAGAAGCATGGGAAAAAATATTCCAGTTGTATGGCATGTAGAAGTGCCAAAGAGCAAATATACTAACCCGTGTAGACACTTAAGATGAGTAATGATGGCCCTCTGATTCGTTGACATACACAGCTACCTGATGCTGCACATGTTGTGCCAATAACATGGATGATTTGTGACCATGAGAGGGTTAACATACTTCTCTGGATTGAGACCTGGTGAACAGACATGGCTTCTAATGGTTTTGATAGTAGCATGGCTTCCAGGTGATGTCCTAAAGAAAGCTCTTTCTTCACTTGCTGTTTAGGGACCTCAATCTTGCCAGGGCAGTGACTGCTGCCTCTGGTATATGCCGCTCCAGTGAGCAGTGTCAGTACCTATCCATTGAACTGAGAAGGTATCATCCTAACCTTCTGAGCCAATGAAAAGAAGAGGTCAGAGAATCAGCAACTAAGACATACTTTCACTATGCAAGGTGGATCACAATCCTTGTTATTCCGCTTACAGGTAAATAGGGTTTTACTGGACATTTACTTGATGGATAGTGTATTTGATGCTCTTGTTTTTTAGATCAGGAGGAAATATAGAAGCATGCCAGCGTGTACCAGAGCAAAATGGACAGGCTTTACAGGCACAGGGGTGAGTAGAATTTAATGTCCTATTATTCAGTATTTAGGAATATTATTGCAGCTTAGCTGTAACCACTACCATAATTTGTGCAGGTATCACTGAAGCAGCTCTGTCATAGTTGTTTGCACAGTAGAACAACCTAAATATGTACAGCTTTGTAAACCTTCATGCAAAATCCATGTTTATTGTTTGCGTGCACTACTTATTTAAGGAAAGGATTAGCTCTGTCTTCCTGCAGTGCATAAACAGCTCCTTGGGGTATCATACCCCTGTGCTGTGCACTTTTGCCCAGTCTGGATGTGGGCTGCAGGAGTTGTTGGGTATCCATTAGTTGGGAATCAGGGTGGGTATCCATGGGGGTGTCAGGGTAGGGTCCCATGGAGGGTATTATGGCTGGTGTCCAGGTGGTAGAGGTCTGTGACAGGGAGTTACAGCCAGTGTCTGTGGAGAGAGGTATAAGGTAGCCATGTTGGGAGACCATGGAGGGAGGCATATGGAGTTGTGCAAAGTGGGTTGTGGTCTGTGGAAGAAGTTGAGAAGGTAGGGTCCTTGGCAGAATATTAGCTATACATCCCCCTCAACATATAACCCTATCAGTGTCTCCATCCTACCACTGTAGTAGCCACCCTGCTACACCAACCCTTGCCCCACATCCTACAACAGGGAGGACTGAGCTTATGCACATAGACAGAACTAAGAGTATGCTATGAAGACAGTAACACTTCACACATATTCAGATATCTCACAACAGAGAGGACTGATTTTAGGTACACAGACAGAACTAACAGTATGCAGTGAAGTGGTCATGTGAAACACCAAAAGTACTATTTTTTTTTGTCTCTTTTTGTCTCAATCCTTCTTTTTTTAATTTTATTTGATGTTTGTTTTATGTATATCTAGTTATGTTGCCATTTTCTGCATATGTCACAGGTATGCCAGTTTTGTGGTACAGGAACCCACCCTACTATCTGCACAGTCTACTTCCATCAGCACTCCATCTGACTCTAGTCTTGCCTTCCTACTGGGTGCAGTGGGGGGCATTAACAATGTGCTCTGGTGGTTTCCCACTGGAGAGAGTGCTATTGCTCCTTTCCATGGCACTGCCATTAGGGCTCACAATTCATCACCAAGCAGAAACTGGTGGAGGTGGTGCAGGAAGTTGGTGAACCAGTGTCTGAGTAGTCACCGGGAGAGGATACTCATGTCTAGCACTGCCATAACCATCACCATCGCCACCTCTTCAAGGAGGTCCCATTAGGCAGAGCAGCCATGGAAGCAACTGACCTCTTCATGGGTCTAACCCAGGCAGGACTGCTATGGAAGGGGATTAGCCACAATATCCAAAACCCTGATATGCTCTTCATTGTATGTCACCTCCCTTCCCCGTTTGTTGTCCAGGCCTCTCTCTATCTGCAATTCCATTGACATCCCTCACTTTGTGTCAGCACCTCCCCATTAGTCTTTGTCTGTGATTTATGTTTATTCGTCTTCTTCCTGCTTCATATTTCTACCCTACTTCAATTTCATTCCTTCTCCTTACAGCTTTTCTCATTGATTCTTCGGAAAAAAAGGAAAACGGGATCTTAACCCTCAACAAAAAATATATTTTTCTTCGCCTTATTCATTCTTACTTTCACCTCCTCTGTGTCCTTGGTTATGTCCCTCTGTTTGGTCTGCAGTGAAACCATTTATTAGCATTGTTGTGCGCCACCTGTGTGACCATGATACTCATGTGAGTACATGAAACTCGTTCTCCAATTGTGACATTCGTGGCCATAATTTCTGGAATTATTTTCTCACTGCTGAGACTGTCGTTTCTGGGAGTGGGTTTCTTAATTAGATGTAATGTGAATGTGGGACCCCTGCTGTTTAAATTATAACTATCTTTGGGCCACATCGCATACTTCATCACCTCCATCTTAACCTTTGGAAGATCACAGAAAGCACGTTTTTAAATCACAGGGCATATACTGCCAACACAATAAGATGCCTTGTAAATCAGGATTGAGGATCCATCCCACACCTTCAACTAGTAATCTCCCCACTGCCTTCTCTTTTTCTCCGGTACCTACCTCCAACATAAAAAAAACTCTTAACTAAACTTAAACCCACCAAATTAGCAGCAGACAACCTCCCAAGCGAATACCCACAAATCGCAGCTGATGCTCTGGCCTACCCAGTATCCATCTTGATTAACCGATCTCTGTCAGAAAGTTACGTTCCCACACTGTGGAAAGTATCACATATAATTCCCCTCCACAAAGGCAGACCCTCCACAGAACTAACCAATTACTGCCCCATAGCTATTCTCTCTCCACTCTCCAAAATACTAGAGAGATGCATACACTCTCAGGTCTCAGACTGCCTCCTTGCTAACAACCTCCTTTCCAGTACTCAGCATGGTTTCCGACCAAGCCATAGCACCACCACTGCCTTACTCTCCTTTACTAACACTATCCTTCAGCATAAAAACAATGGCTATCTCTCCTCTGCTACTTTCCTAGACCTATCTAAAGTATTTGACATGGTCCCACACAAACAACTTATCTCTGTCCTCAATAACCTATCCTTCTCTCAATCAGTCACCAACTAGTTTCAGAGTTACCTGTCTGACCGCCAACAATCCATTGTATGGCAGAATGACATATCTCCCCAACTACCTGTCTCCATAGGGGTTCCCCAAGGATCCATCCTTGGACCCCTACTCTTCTCTGTTTACACCAATAATCTAGCCTCTGCCACCAAACATGGCACACTCATACAATACGCAGATGACTCAACCATCATCTGCTCAGCCCAGTCCCTACCCAAACTGTAAACATTCACACAGGAAGCCTTTTCCTCTGTTGAAACCTGGTTATCCGATGCCCAATTAATACTCAACCCAAACAAAACTAAACTACTCATCTTCCAACCCACCAAACATACTCAAAACAACTCTCACTTTAACATCACAGCAAAAGACAACACCACTATATACCCAACTGAACGCATCAAATTGCTAGGAGTGGAAATAGACAATAAACTAAAATTTGACATTCACATGTCCATGACCATAAAAAAAGTCCACAAAAAACTAGGAGCGTTATACAGAAATAAGCAACTTCTCACCAAAGCAGCAAAGATTTCAATAGCAAATTCGCACCTTATCTCCACCCCTACTTTATGCCTCTCCAATATATACCAACCTAAGGCAATGCGATCTAAACAAGCTAGAGACCTGCTACAACAAAATCGCCAAATTCGCTACAGGAGCATCCTACCATAGTCACCACTGTCTCTCACTTGCTGAACTGGGCTGGCTTGAACTCCCTCACCTCCTTCAGTGGTATCAACTCTCACTCACCCACAAACTAGTAAACCATCCTCTAAATCCCTCCAGAATCTACTCCAACCCTATCGCACCACCAGACCACTAAGATCCAGCAACAAAAATCACTTGCAGATCACTAAAGCCAATAACTCTGCTGGTGAAGCACTATTCTCTTGCACCATAGCCAAATTATGGAACTTCCTTCCACCCACAATTACCTCCGTACCATCATGCACCCACTTTAAAACTTTGCTAAAAACGCACCTAAAAACATACTGGCTATGCCCTTGCAACTCCCACTCTAATATCACCCACCCCATCCAACCACTACCTTTCTTCCCACTCCACTAACTACCTTGATTATAGCAAGCTCAGATGCTCATAAGCCTAGTACTTATTATACAGCAGGAACTTCTTATTGTAACATTTGTTAATGTCTGTTATGTACTTCACAGATAAAGATTCTAGTTGTCTACTGAAGTACTATGTTTTTCATCTGTAAATATGTTGTAAGTAATTGCTATGTTAAATTGTTAATCGCTATGTAATCCAATGTAACTTCTGTCTGTTTATTTTAACTGGGGAGCTTTTCTTCCCGGGCCTCCACTGAAAATGGACCTACGTCCAGTCGGACACTCCCGGTCAACAAATGTAAATAAATAAATAAATAAATAAATCTAGTGAATTCTTGGGAATACACTGGCATTCTTAAGTGTATTTTTACTCAAACATCTTACTAAAATTGCTTGCATTTTTTCACGAACTGCCATAGGGGATCTGGTGTATGACTTCATAAAGAAGTTTAAAATGCCATATTTAAGAGGAATTTTGATGTCATGGTTTCACAGTACACCTGCTTTCCACTGAGAGCTATTTGACTTTAAGACAAAAGGCAGGCTGAAACTACTGTCTAGAATATATGCACAGGTTTTTATTTCCAGAACAGTAGGAAGCAAAAAATATTTTGAAAGGCAAGGCAGTATTTTTGTCACTGCATATACAGTGAGCCCTAAACTTATGTATTGATAAAGACAATGCACTGCTGTATAAATCATGACTGAGATTAAGTGAACTCACTGGGGATAGAATGACGTTTGATTTTGATTTGTACTGTCATATCTTATGAGAATTCCTTCAGTTGTTATTGTGCACTATCATTTAGGACCTGATATATGATGTCTAATACGCACAAAGCAAATATAATATTTCAGTGGACATTTGTTGTTATTCTCCAGCTTTACATCAGGTTCAACAGGGGAGGCTATTTAACCATTTCTCAAAAGGCACAGTAACATTAATGTTCAGAAAATATATGTACAAGCACCCATTGTTTCAGAATGTATTTATTTATTTATTTAGAATTTGTTTACCACGGTATTCCAACTTGGCATAGCCCCTTTGCAGCAGAAACCTGTGTAGAAAAGCTTCCAAGATGAGATAAGTTGAAAATTATTTGATATGTACAGCAGGAAAAGAATATCAAAGAGACATCCAGTCTGATGACTATGTACCTATACCATTTTGCCTACTAAATGGAAAATGCTTACAATGAGTTCTGGCTTAGACATAAATGCAAATGTGGTAGAACGGATAGATTATAAGTGCATTTCAATATATAGAACCATGATGTATAATATGTTGCATACCACAAGAAAAAATAGTTGACAATGTGCTCTTACCTTTAGCTAACCATATTTGCAGCAGGGGAAAAGTAGGGACATTGCATATTTGGTAAGGAGCATGTAGACAAATAGGCCAGGTACTTATGAATACATTTGATTGTTTCTCCACAGAAAATATTTATTTGCAATATGTCATGGATAAACTGCATGGTGTGAAACAAATCAAGTGGAGAGATCAAATTTAGCATAGAGTTGCACTGAAAACCATAAGGGAAGAACAGCAGTCTTAGGAGAACAACAGACATAAAAAACATATATTTTAAAATAATATTCAAGATGCAACATACTTTGCCTGTGAAATGAAATCAAGATATGAGTAATATCAATCCATTTTATATATAGAAGCATTTGTATTTCCTATGGGGAAAAAACAGTAGTTATTTTGGGAAATACCAGTAAAAATAATCATTTGAGTATAAACAAAAATGTGATTATTGTTTAAGACTGCAGTCAAAGTGCATGACATAAACGGTGGGTATTTAATGAACTGATATAATACCTCATTATACAGCAGTGTGTCATCATAGTCAATTAAAACAGAGAGCTTGAAAAGTAGTCTTGGTTTTATCTGAAAGGCTAAAATGTTCCTCAGATGATTGTCAGAAAACTGCTAATAGGATGCTATTTACTGTCATAAAGTCTTTCATAAAATGTGAGATCTGTTAAATTAAATTAGAGCCATCTTACTGGGTGATTACTTCTTCTTCTTTTGGCTTTTCCTGGTTAGGGGTCGCCACAGCAGATCACCATCCACTCATGATTGGCAGTGGAGTTTTACAGTGTCGAGTTGCCAGCCCAGCGCCCAACTTTCCACAGAAGGCACACACAAGCACGCACTCAAACCTAGGGCCAATTTAGTCTGTCCAATCCACCTACAGTATGTCTTTGGGATTTCTGAAGAAACCGGAGCACCTGGAGGAAACCCACGCAACCACAGGGAGGACATGCAGACTCTGCACAGAAGGCACCCCAGCCGAGGATCAAACAAGAGAACCTCTTGCTGTGAGGTAGCAATGCTAACCGCTGCACCACCGTGGCCGCCCCTTACTGGGTGATTACTGTAGATCCAAATTCCTGAGTTTTGTGATATCTATGTCAGGAACACATAAGTTGCTCGTGATCAGAGAGCCAGTGATAATTTTATATATCTGTTCTGTTCTTCTGCTCTCCCTGCCATGGCATCATACTATTACTTTCAATAATGCTGCTCTAACAGCTTCCCTGTTTAACTTAATGCATTTCAGTCATTGTCCTAACATCTGTTTCTGCTTTCATAATTTATTTAACTGATTTAAACAGTAAGCTCATTTTTCAAGGATTAGTTCAAAGGAAAATGACTTGCTTAAAGAGCATATGACAGGATACAGAGAGATTCATGGTCTTGTTTACAAGATGAGCTTATTTACATATTACAAATGTAAGACTCTGAGCTATAGTGCTACTTTCAATTCGCTTTTTGTGTTTTGTAACTATCTTTTACATAAACTAAACCTCAAGTATGATGGTTCACAAGGTTATTAATGCTGAAAAAGAAATTATTATATTATATTATATTATGTTGTATTATATTATATTATATTATATTATATTATATTATATTATATTATATTGACTTAAAAATAACACAGAAGTTGTTATGCATGACAGAGTGCACAAATTATGTCAAGAGTTCAAGCAATGAGGGAAACTGAAAGTCTTTCATTGATTTATATGCATGATCTCAAACAAATAATTACCCACAGTTTGATGGGTGATCTCATTTCAAGCCCATTTTGGAATCTGGATGCAGAGGCAGATCATCTGTAATCACACATCTTTGCAGGAGAACAGTGTAATATCAGAACACAAATGCAAGGTCTTGGACTCTGCTGCAGCAAAGACAACAAATATGATGCCGTGAGCCCAGGTCACTGATAAAGGCATAATAAGACAGTGACCTTTTAAGGGGATACGTTGCACCAGGTTGAAGATAAGAATTGACATAGTGTCCTTGCTGTTTTGGTAAAGTTAGCTGTTTCTGACAGACTGTCATTCTTCTGGATAGAAATGCCAGTGATGTATTGATGGTGAAAGGAACAGTAAAAGCTGTTCATAATCATGGAAGTCAACAGCATTTGGCAACACCACAATGTGTAATTGATACTCAAACTTTTAAATTAAAACTTCTGCCCACCTCTAGCTTACAAACTCCATTAACTATGCTAGTCACTACAACCATGGGTAGACCTCCTTTTATAAAGGCTGTTAGGAGAAAAGGCCTTTAGTAAGATAACCCCTGCCTTGTTGAAAGAAGGAAGCATAACTTAAGTAATTCATACAATTTAAGAAAAGCCTTTTGTAGTTTTTTCAAAAGGGTACAAATATTTCTTAAAAGGGTACAAGCACTCGTGTTTTGGCACAGGATCATCAACCTAATCAGGATAACAAGTAAACAGCCACAGATAGCACCCACTCCACTATCCCTGACCTCTCTTCCACAGATTCTGACAACCATGGACAGATAATTTCCTATGGTTTCTCCTGGTAGTCTGATTGATATGGGCATCCTGAGACAGTGTAGCAACTGCTTTATGCACACAGACAATCTTCTACTCCTACCACCTAGGAACACAATATGTTAGAGATGCAATTACATTAAGAACCTAGAATCCTTGCTGTCTCAGTCACAAGCATTACATCTGACACTAAGAAGGTTGTCTACGCAAACACGGCAAACACCACACTTCTAACACCACCCACACCTGTACAACATACTCCTACATATGCAATAAAAACATTCCTAAACAAAAGAGACCTCCGAAGCAAAAACATACACGCACATCACAACCCACAGCACCAAGCACCACACATAGTACAAATGCCTGTGTCTCACAGCGTCTAAGGCCCAGCCACAAATCCAACACACTAATCATAGGAGACTCTATTGTGAGACACACAGATGTACCTCTCACCAGGCTAGACAAGGAAAAAGTCACGGTAAGTTGCTTGTCAGGTGCTAGAATCCTCCATATCACACATGCACTCAAGTCTGTTAACAACGGGTATTGTTATGACTCTGTCATAGCCCATCTTGGTGTGAATCACTTGAGACATACCTCTCTGGACTATATGAAGAGAGACATGATTGAGCTTGCTGAATATGTGTCCCAGGCAGGTATGTCCCTAGCCTTAAGCAGCATCCTACCGTCACCTAGAATGATGCCTCAATACAAACAGAAAATGACTGATTTTAACAACTGGCTTAGTTTCTGGTGCCATTCCATGGGGTGCCAGTACCTGACAGCCTGGGAGGACATGATTGACAGACCATGATGCTTTGCCAGAGATGGCATTTATCTGTCTCTCCTGGGCTTCAGGCTTGTGGCAAAGGCCTTGCCTACCCCACAGTGCCTTTTTTTAGGCAAAGCCATGAGCACAAAATTACCAACATGAAAAATTCTTTTAAACAAAATTTAAAGGTCATGCTGCTAAACACTTGGAGTTTTAGCATGAAACTGCAGCACTCATTGCAAGCATTCCTCACCCTCAAGGATGCTGACATTTGTGCAGTCACTGAAACCTGGTTCAAAGCTGCTGAGAGCACCCCACCCTTACCAGGTTACTAATCCTACCATACTTTCAGACCCCAAATGGAGGGCTACAAAGCCAAAGGACGTGGAGTTTCAATATTTATCAAAGACATACCCACCTCTAGGCTGGTCAAATGATATGAAGCACAGGAGACACTCCAAGTGCAGTTAACTGTTGACAAAACACCAATTCAAATCATAGCTAGCTACAGACCCCCAACCATGACTCAAGACGCCCACTCCACATATCTGGACTTACTTGAATCCATCAAGATTCAACCCTCTACCCTGATCCTGGGTGACCTTAACTACCCAACTATAGTGTGGAAGATCTATTCTAGACCAAACATGAATGCCCAGAGATTCCTTGACTTCATCAATGCCAATGCAGTGGATCAGCTGGTTGACACCCCCACAAGAGGTGAAAATATCCAGGACCTGGTACTAACCAACATGAGTAGCCACTATAGCACCCCTACGAAAGGTTAATATTGGCAGCCCAAAATAGTGGGCTACATACACTCTGGTTTACAAACTCCACTGAACATGTGAGAGAAACAGACATATGTAGGTTTTGTAAAACTGAATTGGAAACAGTCACACACCTTGTTGCTGGTTGCAATGCACTAATGGCAGAGGGACTGTATACAGAAAGGCATAATAATGTGGCGAGACTGTTACACTGGAGATTGTGCAAATATTATGGTATCAAAGTGGCTGAAAAACATTGGAAACTTGAGCCACAAAGTATCATAGAAAATGATGATGTTTATATTGCATGGGATCACCCAATACCAACAGTTCTAAAGACAGATGCTAGACAACTGGATATAGTGGTCCAAGAAAAGAAGATAAAACTAGCATTGATCATTGAAATCGCCACACCCAGTGACTACAGTTTATTGCGTACAGAGAGACACAAAGTCATAAAATACCTGGATCTGCAGGCAGAAATGAGAGCCATGTGGAAGAAAGATACCCAGACAGTTCCAATAGTAGTAGGAGCAATTAGTCTTACAAAAAAGTATTTACAGTTGTATTTAGATATGTTACCAATTCATGTAACACCATACAAATTGCAGAAGGAGTCATTACTGGGCACATTGCGGGTGTTGTGAAGAGCACTTTTGGCTGACATCAAAGAGTGAAACAATACTAATTTCATGAACTTTAATCATACTTTGACATAGGAATGGGGTCCATTTCAGTCATAATATTAGAAACCCAAAAGACATGGAAAAATTAAAACACCAGAAATGTCATCCTCCTTAGTAAGATCCGACCATAAAGTGATCACTTTCAAAGTCACTATCTCCCCTGACCCCCCTCCCCCCATCAGGGTCAAACAAAAAAACTTTTCTAAAGCTGACTACAATCTCCTGAGAGCAGCTTTACAGCCAACATCCCTTCAGTTGGAACTAGCACTAATGTCCAAGCCTACATCAAAAAAATAGATGAGCACCTACAAAGCTGTATGGACTCAGCAATACCTGACAGGACCAAATCATCTTCCTCAAAGAAGAGTAAACTTGTCTGGTGGACAGCAGCAATAAATACACTCTATAATAAAAGAAAAAAATTGCTATACAGGACCAAGAAGAAAGAGGTGCCGAGTTGGAAACAATCTCTCCTTTGTCTGAACAAACAAATAAGGTCACTGGTGAAGTCCTCTAAGGCTAACTTCGAGTACAAATTGGCCGCATCCACTAAGGACAATCACAAGGCCTTCTTCACATACATCCAGAATCTCAAAGGTAACACCCAAATCTGCTCCGAATTGGTGGTAAAGAATACCACATACAGAAACACTGTAGACATAGCCAACCTGCTGGCAGACAGGTTCAGTGAAAACTTCACCCCCCTGTCCCCCCCCATCAGTAAACCAGGACAATCCTAGCACCTGCCCTCCTCCCCTCATCACCAGGGAGCAGGTTTTTAATGCCCACTCAAAAGCAAAAAATACAGTGTCCATTGGACCCAACAACATCCCTGGCTGCATCTTACATGAACTCAGGAATAGGTACATAGGTGTTTGCTAGGCTAATGACCACAAGGGCCTTTTTAAGCCTAGCCATGCATCCCAAATCTCTGATGAGTTCTGATACCCTTGATACGTGTAAGCATGGGCCTGGGAGATGAACCATTTACATGTTACCTGTCTGCACCAGACACATAGGTACCAAACCAGGGATGCATTTATAGTTTTCCATCCAATTGTCCAAGTTGTACTTGAACTGGATTAGGGAGGAACTCTGCTTTGCATGGATGGGGAGCCTGTTCCATAGAAGGAGTAGTCTCTGGGATAGATACCTATCTCTCCAGCAGGTCCTATTTATATCACAAGCAAGGTTTAAGTTTTTAGAATGGGTAATTCTGGTACTGTATGTTTTGTAGATATGCAAGAGATCCATCAGAGTGGGGTCTGACAATGTCCTCTATGCCAGGCATAGATCTCCCCTAAAAAGCCTGTAGGAGACAAAATACAGGGATACGGCCTTGAGCTGGTCTACATACCTGTATTCTTTTAGTAAGGAACCTCTGCAGATTTTCCAGTTGTTGGATATGCCTGGTTAGGTACATACCAAAGGGGGCATTGTACTCAATGATAGGTCTGATGAATGCTGAATACAGTGGAACAATGACATCCTTGGTCTTGGATGCCATACCTTTGTTTATAAGTTGCGCAACACAGAATAATTTCCTCACCATTGTAGACACATGATGATCAAAGGCTAGATTACTATCTATGCATGTCCCTACATCCCTGACTACTGGGTCAACTCTAAGGGGTGTGTTGTCAATATGATAGTTACCAGGGATGGATGACTTCCCAAAGGATACTATTATGTACTTCTTGGCATTTAGTTTTAGTCCATGACTCTGACACCAGTTGTTTGTCTGTGTCATCCCCTCCTGGAAAACATTTGGGTCAGTGTGAGATTCAATGACAGCTCCTAATTTGCAATCATCTGCAAATTTAGTCAGCCAGAGACCACTGACATTGGCCTTGACTTCTGAGAAGTAAATTCCAAAAAGGAGCATTCCAAAGACTGATCTCTGAGGGATTCCACTTATGACTGGCCTCTTAGTAAAGGTGGACTCCCCAATTCTAACTTCCTGGCTCCTGTCTGTGAGCCAGTTGGCTATCCACCGGGTGACATACAGGTTTGTACCTAACCTCTTAAGTTTGTCAACAATGCTCGAGTGGGGTATTGTGTCAAATGCCTTGGCCAGGTCAAGGTAGGCAGTGTGAACCATTTTCCCCCATCCATTGCTTTGGGGACCTTCTCAAAGAAGTCCACCAAGTTGAGTAGGCATGATCTGCCCTTTACAAAACCAAACTGGGTTGGGTCCAGTGTCTGGAGGTTTACTATATCTCTGTTGATCATCTCCATGATAATTCTTTCCATGGCTTTACATATAAGACTAGTAAACTTATGGGTCTGTAATTTCCAGGGTCTGTAGAAGGCCCACCTTTGTGCAGAGGGATGACCGTTGCCTTTCTTCACTCTTGAGGCACGACACCTGTTAGGAGGCTACAGTTAAATATAATTCCAGAAGCCCTGATAGATCATGTTTCATGCTATTTAGAAGGCATCCTGGGATATTGTCTGGACCCATTGATGCAGTGCTCTTGGTCTTAGAGACAGCATTAAGGATGTGTTCCCTAGTAATAGCAGGGGGAGTTATATTTGATGATATTTCCTGAGGGAAGGTTGACGGGGAGAAAGGGGTAAAGTTGGAGCTGAATATATCAGCCAGAAGTTTACTATATCTTCTGGCTCAGTATAGGTGGCTCCATTTACAATGAGCTCTGCACACAATTGTGTCTTGCTTTTGAGGTTACAGACATAGCTAAAGAATGCTTTGTGGTTGTCCTTGGCCGAGGAGGCTAAACTTACCTCAAATTTGGCTTTGGTAGACTTTGTTTGTCCTCTGAGTTGTTTGTTTAGTTTAATGAGAGTGCTTTTATCCTGCTGGGTGCTGAACCTCCTAATTTTTGAGGCAAAAGGAAAAACATTGCATAGGATTAAACTGTTTCCTCGAAAAACAAAAATCACTATGAGAAAATAAGGAGACAGTACACCTGCCAAATATAATAAAAATAAAGAATTTTATTGTAAGCGCTTTCGCATTGTCTTACACAACACTTCTTCAGACAATAAAACTATCAAGTACATTCACAAATTTAAAATAAGAGATTACTAATCAGCACATAAAATTAAATTACGCCATAGATGACGTGACATGATGTTAGAGTAATTCACTGAAACCTTATTACTGACTAGATCCCCTGATTTTTACCAGAAAACATTTAAAACCAAATATAAAAATCAATTATTGTACATTCATGCCTATTTTTGAGACCATTTAATAATGTGCTTAAATCGTCAATACCAATACTTTCTCATACATATTAAAACTACGTTCCTGACCTTGCAAATTCCAAACAATTAAAGTCAACAAGCTCTTCTTAAAAGCAAATTTCATACCATTGGAATTAATAACATTAAGATCTTTCAAATGTATGTGAAGCTGTCAGATCTATATATGAACAATATGAAGAAATGCCTCTTAAAAAATAGCAGCTCCAAATGGATTGTGTAAGAAATACCATAGCTGCAAGGTTCTCTTTGCCAGTACGGCTAATCACATTTCATAGTAAAATCATGTGCCCAAAACGCAATCAAGTATGCTAATAAAAGTAAAGCTTCATAACAAGAATTTAAAGCACCCTAATATAATCAATCATACTTGATATTAAAAAATCCAACTAAAACGGCAGAAATTCATCACCAACAAATAAATATTGAAAAAAATCATCATTCTGTATTTAAAATAAATAAGTATGAAAACTTGTATATAACTATAAAGATAACTGTGGACAACCTAATTAAACACTGTTAAGATGAAACCTCTATTTGCATAACTAGGCAAGTATATACATTATTGTTATGTTCCATATAACAGTAAAAAATGTGATAGTAAAAAATGTAATGGTGGAGTAAGCCACTAATTTCCCAGTTGCCCTGTAGTAAGATAATAATAGGTCTCAACGAGATAACTAATTTAAAGTGCATAACATATAGGCATGTATAAGGTTATAGTATGAAATATAGAACAAGTTAATGGGAAAGTGGTCTGTCAATCAGGAAAGGTTTTAGACAGGCACTTTCATTCAAGCCACACAGTCTCTTGCCTGTAGCCTAATAATCCATTTTTGTTCTGCTTGTTCAGTTCTCTTTCTGCTGTTGCCTAATCTATTGTTCATATTAATAATTTCAAAGACTATGAATCTAAAATAATGAGAAGGATTAGTTTCAATGATGTGTTTGGCTGTGGCTACTGTAGTGCCCTTCTTGTTAATCTTATATATGTGTTCTCTTACCTTTTCTCTTAACATTTTATTAGTTTTACCAATGTAAAACTTTTAACATTCTGTACATAGAGGGGTAGTATGCATGATCCTGCATAGAACAATCCTCATAGAATGACAATGTATATTTGTTATTTGTATTTGGATGTACAAAGAAACCTTTATTTACCACTGGGTGCTGCATCTCCTAATTTTTGCCATGATTTCTTCTTCCTGTTATGCATCCAATTGATTTTGTGATTCCACCAGGGTGGCTTGTTTTTTGAGTTACTTCTGTACTTCTTCTTGGTGGGTATACCTGCCTCTATGCAGCTATTAACATGTTTGTAGACGGTTTCTGTGAACAGTTCTGCATAGGCAGAAGTGTTCTCAGGGTTTACATGGGCTTGAAATTTTGCCAGGTTCTAACTTAATAGCAGGAGGTTAGCCTTAGAATAGTTTCTAAATATTCCTGGTTTAGCTGGGGGTCCAGGTTTTATTTTTACTTCAAAGGAGACCATTTTGTGGTCTGACCTTACCATGGAAGGCATTACAGTAGGGGGTGTGCAGCACTCTCCCATATTAGGGAGGACCAGATTCAGTATGGTTTTACCCCTGATTGGTGTGTTGACTATCTGGTCAAGGGAGTTTGTGTTTACAAAATCCAGGAATCTCTTTGTATGTACGTTTGATATTGTATAGGATTCCCAGTTAATAGTGGGGCAATTAAAGTCACCCATGAATATGGTATTGGGATGGATAATTAGTGTTTCTAATAGGTTTAAATACATGGTATGGGTTTCCTGGGTCATAGAGGGGGACCTACAGCTTGCAAATAAGTGGTATTGGATTTTATATATGGTGATTTGAACATGGAGCAGCTCAAGTGCATAATCCTGTTTAACCAGCCTTGAAGTATATTTATTTTTGATGTAAATAGAGAAACCTTTACCTTTAGTCCCTGCCTGTGAAGTAGCTGGTCTAAATGTGTGGAAGGCGTTATAACCCTGCACTGCTGGTGTTCTTTCCGCGGCTTTAAACCACGTCTCTGAGACCGCACAGAACATCAGCATTACTATGGTAAAGGGAGCTTTCAGGGAGTGGCATTTTTGTTTAGGGTCCTAGCACTGAGCAGTAATACCTTTAGATTTTCTTGGTTTTGATTTGCTATGTCGGAACTACTTTCAGTTTGGCATTGCCTAAAAAAGGCACTATGGGGAAAGACAATGTTTTAGCTAATATTCAAAAGCTTAGAGGGGAGAAGTGCAGACCATCCCTGGCAAAGCGGCATGGTCTGTTGACCATCTCCTTCCATGCTGACAAAATATTACACCCCCTTAGAATGACACCAGAAACTATGCCAATTAATAAAATCAATCATCTTTTGATCATATTTTGGCATCATGCTTGGAGAAGGTAAAATTCTACTCAATGCTAGGCTCATACCAGCCTGAGACACATATTCCGAAAGCTCTGTGATGTGTCTCTTCATATAGTCTAGCTAGGTACATCTCAGATCATTTACTCCCACGTGGACTATGACTGAGTCATATTGGTAATTGTGATCCAATGACCTGAGTGCATGCATAATGTGGCAGATCCTAGCCCCTGATAAGCAACTGACCATAACTTTCTCTTTATTCAGCCTGGTGAGAGGAATATCAGTGTGTCTCACAATGGTTCTCCAATGACTAGAATGTTGCATTGTGTGGTGACTTGTCTTATGGGCTTAGAGGTAGAGGCTCCATGAGATATAGTTCTATGTGTTGATATGGGTGTTGTTTTGAAAGAATACGTTTGGGGCTGCTGAGGGTATTTCTTATCTGTACTTTGTCTAGGAGGTCTTTGTGGTTTAGGAAGGTTACATGTAAGTGCCTTAGTATATGTGGGTCTATATGTCTGCTTTGAAATGTGCGTGATGAGTGCACCATGTGTACTACTGACAACCTTATTTACATTAGGAGTACTTTTATGTGAGAGCTTTGCCTCCAGTGACATTGTGTAAATACATTACTCACATACCGTATCAGCTTGTTTGAGAATTAACTGATTATCAGTAAACATGAGGCAATTTCTGCATTGCCTAAGGATACCCATATCCGCCAAGCTGGTAACAGAGACAGTAGGAAGGTTCATATCCATGGCAACAGACTCTTTTTTATTGATTAGACTGTTGGAGTGAGAATATCAATCACTGTCAGGAGTATCCAGTTTGCAGCTATGTGGACAGTGCTTGTCACAGCAAACTAGTTGTCCTGTGTGCAACTAGATATAGCATGAGCTCTCAGCTCTATTAGGCATCTTATTCAACCAAAGCCTGAGCACTGGCTTCATCCCAGTCAAATGGAGGACAGCCACTGTCATCCCTCTACACAAAGGTGAAACGTCCACTGACGTACTGAGCTGCCTGTTTGTCCTCAGAGGAGTGGTTTAAAGCAGTAACTTGTAGTTTATTGGCCATTTTGGGTCATTTCCTGTCTTTTCCAGCCCCCTGCTATAAAGCACGCTTTGGCGGGCTTTTCTGGCTATAGAGAACTCAGCACAGCTCCTCGTGGTGTCCAGCAGAGTTCCTAGAGCAGCAGAGACCAGAAAAGACAAACTTTCCAGATTTTAAGTATTTTTTTCTGCATTTTCGACTTTTTAAGCCTTTCGATTGCTATTTCTGCCTGTTTTATTCTGCTATTACCTATTTTTACTGTTTTTAATAGCTTGAATTGTTTATTGCACTTGCTTGTTTAAGTTTTGCTTAAAAGTTAAACAACAGGCTAATACACTCAAGTGTACTAGCTTTTGATAGCATTTAGTCGAAAAACACAGCATTTATTGTATTTTCTGCCTTTCTGAAAAAAAAACTTGAAAAAAAAAAAAATACTCTTGTTTTCCATACTTTTCTAATAGTTTGTTCCAGTGATCAGATTTTGCTGATCCCTGGGCTTTGTCTTGGTTCCTGTTTTCTCCATTTTCCTTGTTTGGTCAAGGGGTAGTTTCTTTACTCACTAGTGGGAGTAGGGAGTACTGAGCTGCCTGTTTGTCCTCAGAGGAGTGGTTTAAAGCAGTAACTTGTAGTTTATTGGCCATTTTGGGTCATTTCCTGTCTTTTCCAGCCCCTGCTATAAAGCACGCTTTGGCGGGCTTTTCTGGCTATAGAGAACTCAGCACAGCTCCTCGTGGTGTCCAGCAGAGTTCCTAGAGCAGCAGAGACCAGAAAAGACAAACTTTCCAGATTTTAAGTATTTTTTTCTGCATTTTCGACTTTTTAAGCCTTTCGATTGCTATTTCTGCCTGTTTTATTCTGCTATTACCTATTTTTACTGTTTTTAATAGCTTGAATTGTTTATTGCACTTGCTTGTTTAAGTTTTGCTTAAAAGTTAAACAACAGGCTAATACACTCAAGTGTACTAGCTTTTGATAGCATTTAGTCGAAAAACACAGCATTTATTGTATTTTCTGCCTTTCTGAAAAAAAAACAAAAAAAATACTCTTGTTTTCCATACTTTTCTAATAGTTTGTTCCAGTGATCAGATTTTGCTGATCCCTGGGCTTTGTCTTGGTTCCTGTTTTCTCCATTTTCCTTGTTTGGTCAAGGGGTAGTTTCTTTACTCACTAGTGGGAGTAGGGAGTACTGAGCTGCCTGTTTGTCCTCAGAGGAGTGGTTTAAAGCAGTAACTTGTAGTTTATTGGCCATTTTGGGTCATTTCCTGTCTTTTCCAGCCCCCTGCTATAAAGCACGCTTTGGCGGGCTTTTCTGGCTATAGAGAACTCAGCACAGCTCCTCGTGGTGTCCAGCAGAGTTCCTAGAGCAGCAGAGACCAGAAAAGACAAACTTTCCAGATTTTAAGTATTTTTTTCTGCATTTTCGACTTTTTAAGCCTTTCGATTGCTATTTCTGCCTGTTTTATTCTGCTATTACCTATTTTTACTGTTTTTAATAGCTTGAATTGTTTATTGCACTTGCTTGTTTAAGTTTTGCTTAAAAGTTAAACAACAGGCTAATACACTCAAGTGTACTAGCTTTTGATAGCATTTAGTCGAAAAACACAGCATTTATTGTATTTTCTGCCTTTCTGAAAAAACTTGGAAAAACAAAAAAATACTCTTGTTTTCCATACTTTTCTAATAGTTTGTTCCAGTGATCAGATTTTGCTGATCCCTGGGCTTTGTCTTGGTTCCTGTTTTCTCCATTTTCCTTGTTTGGTCAAGGGGTAGTTTCTTTACTCACTAGTGGGAGTAGGGAGTACTGAGCTGCCTGTTTGTCCTCAGAGGAGTGGTTTAAAGCAGTAACTTGTAGTTTATTGGCCATTTTGGGTCATTTCCTGTCTTTTCCAGCCCCTGCTATAAAGCACGCTTTGGCGGGCTTTTCTGGCTATAGAGAACTCAGCACAGCTCCTCGTGGTGTCCAGCAGAGTTCCTAGAGCAGCAGAGACCAGAAAAGACAAACTTTCCAGATTTTAAGTATTTTTTCTGCATTTTCGACTTTTTAAGCCTTTCGATTGCTATTTCTGCCTGTTTTATTCTGCTATTACCTATTTTTACTGTTTTTAATAGCTTGAATTGTTTATTGCACTTGCTTGTTTAAGTTTTGCTTAAAAGTTAAACAACAGGCTAATACACTCAAGTGTACTAGCTTTTGATAGCATTTAGTCGAAAAACACAGCATTTATTGTATTTTCTGCCTTTCTGAAAAAACTTGAAAAAAACAAAAAAATACTCTTGTTTTCCATACTTTTCTAATAGTTTGTTCCAGTGATCAGATTTTGCTGATCCCTGGGCTTTGTCTTGGTTCCTGTTTTCTCCATTTTCCTTGTTTGGTCAAGGGGTAGTTTCTTTACTCACTAGTGGGAGTAGGGAGTACTGAGCTGCCTGTTTGTCCTCAGAGGAGTGGTTTAAAGCAGTAACTTGTAGTTTATTGGCCATTTTGTCATTTCCTGTCTTTTCCAGCCCCCTGCTATAAAGCACGCTTTGGCGGGCTTTTCTGGCTATAGAGAACTCAGCACAGCTCCTCGTGGTGTCCAGCAGAGTTCCTAGAGCAGCAGAGACCAGAAAAGACAAACTTTCCAGATTTTAAGTATTTTTTTCTGCATTTTCGACTTTTTAAGCCTTTCGATTGCTATTTCTGCCTGTTTTATTCTGCTATTACCTATTTTTACTGTTTTTAATAGCTTGAATTGTTTATTGCACTTGCTTGTTTAAGTTTTGCTTAAAAGTTAAACAACAGGCTAATACACTCAAGTGTACTAGCTTTTGATAGCATTTAGTCGAAAAACACAGCATTTATTGTATTTTCTGCCTTTCTGAAAAACTTGAAAAAAAAAAAAATACTCTTGTTTTCCATACTTTTCTAATAGTTTGTTCCAGTGATCAGATTTTGCTGATCCCTGGGCTTTGTCTTGGTTCCTGTTTTCTCCATTTTCCTTGTTTGGTCAAGGGGTAGTTTCTTTACTCACTAGTGGGAGTAGGGAGTACTGAGCTGCCTGTTTGTCCTCAGAGGAGTGGTTTAAAGCAGTAACTTGTAGTTTATTGGCCATTTTGTTCATTTCCTGTCTTTTCCAGCCCCTGCTATAAAGCACGCTTTGGCGGGCTTTTCTGGCTATAGAGAACTCAGCACAGCTCCTCGTGGTGTCCAGCAGAGTTCCTAGAGCAGCAGAGACCAGAAAAGACAAACTTTCCAGATTTTAAGTATTTTTTCTGCATTTTCGACTTTTTAAGCCTTTCGATTGCTATTTCTGCCTGTTTTATTCTGCTATTACCTATTTTTACTGTTTTTAATAGCTTGAATTGTTTATTGCACTTGCTTGTTTAAGTTTTGCTTAAAAGTTAAACAACAGGCTAATACACTCAAGTGTACTAGCTTTTGATAGCATTTAGTCGAAAAACACAGCATTTATTGTATTTTCTGCCTTTCTGAAAAAACTTGAAAAAACAAAAAAATACTCTTGTTTTCCATACTTTTCTAATTGTTCCAGTGATCAGATTTTGCTGATCCCTGGGCTTTGTCTTGGTTCCTGTTTTCTCCATTTTCCTTGTTTGGTCAAGGGGTAGTTTCTTTACTCACTAGTGGGAGTAGGGAGTACTGAGCTGCCTGTTTGTCCTCAGAGGAGTGGTTTAAAGCAGTAACTTGTAGTTTATTGGCCATTTTGGGTCATTTCCTGTCTTTTCCAGCCCCTGCTATAAAGCACGCTTTGGCGGGCTTTTCTGGCTATAGAGAACTCAGCACAGCTCCTCGTGGTGTCCAGCAGAGTTCCTAGAGCAGCAGAGACCAGAAAAGACAAACTTTCCAGATTTTAAGTATTTTTTTCTGCATTTTCGACTTTTTAAGCCTTTCGATTGCTATTTCTGCCTGTTTTATTCTGCTATTACCTATTTTTACTGTTTTTAATAGCTTGAATTGTTTATTGCACTTGCTTGTTTAAGTTTTGCTTAAAAGTTAAACAACAGGCTAATACACTCAAGTGTACTAGCTTTTGATAGCATTTAGTCGAAAAACACAGCATTTATTGTATTTTCTGCCTTTCTGAAAAAACTTGGAAAAACAAAAAAATACTCTTGTTTTCCATACTTTTCTAATAGTTTGTTCCAGTGATCAGATTTTGCTGATCCCTGGGCTTTGTCTTGGTTCCTGTTTTCTCCATTTTCCTTGTTTGGTCAAGGGGTAGTTTCTTTACTCACTAGTGGGAGTAGGGAGTACTGAGCTGCCTGTTTGTCCTCAGAGGAGTGGTTTAAAGCAGTAACTTGTAGTTTATTGGCCATTTTGTCATTTCCTGTCTTTTCCAGCCCCTGCTATAAAGCACGCTTTGGCGGGCTTTTCTGGCTATAGAGAACTCAGCACAGCTCCTCGTGGTGTCCAGCAGAGTTCCTAGAGCAGCAGAGACCAGAAAAGACAAACTTTCCAGATTTTAAGTATTTTTTCTGCATTTTCGACTTTTTAAGCCTTTCGATTGCTATTTCTGCCTGTTTTATTCTGCTATTACCTATTTTTACTGTTTTTAATAGCTTGAATTGTTTATTGCACTTGCTTGTTTAAGTTTTGCTTAAAAGTTAAACAACAGGCTAATACACTCAAGTGTACTAGCTTTTGATAGCATTTAGTCGAAAAACACAGCATTTATTGTATTTTCTGCCTTTCTGAAAAAACTTGAAAAAAAAAAAAATACTCTTGTTTTCCATACTTTTCTAATAGTTTGTTCCAGTGATCAGATTTTGCTGATCCCTGGGCTTTGTCTTGGTTCCTGTTTTCTCCATTTTCCTTGTTTGGTCAAGGGGTAGTTTCTTTACTCACTAGTGGGAGTAGGGAGTACTGAGCTGCCTGTTTGTCCTCAGAGGAGTGGTTTAAAGCAGTAACTTGTAGTTTATTGGCCATTTTGGGTCATTTCCTGTCTTTTCCAGCCCCCTGCTATAAAGCACGCTTTGGCGGGCTTTTCTGGCTATAGAGAACTCAGCACAGCTCCTCGTGGTGTCCAGCAGAGTTCCTAGAGCAGCAGAGACCAGAAAAGACAAACTTTCCAGATTTTAAGTATTTTTTTCTGCATTTTCGACTTTTTAAGCCTTTCGATTGCTATTTCTGCCTGTTTTATTCTGCTATTACCTATTTTTACTGTTTTTAATAGCTTGAATTGTTTATTGCACTTGCTTGTTTAAGTTTTGCTTAAAAGTTAAACAACAGGCTAATACACTCAAGTGTACTAGCTTTTGATAGCATTTAGTCGAAAAACACAGCATTTATTGTATTTTCTGCCTTTCTGAAAAACTTGAAAAAAAAAAAAATACTCTTGTTTTCCATACTTTTCTAATAGTTTGTTCCAGTGATCAGATTTTGCTGATCCCTGGGCTTTGTCTTGGTTCCTGTTTTCTCCATTTTCCTTGTTTGGTCAAGGGGTAGTTTCTTTACTCACTAGTGGGAGTAGGGAGTACTGAGCTGCCTGTTTGTCCTCAGAGGAGTGGTTTAAAGCAGTAACTTGTAGTTTATTGGCCATTTTGGGTCATTTCCTGTCTTTTCCAGCCCCTGCTATAAAGCACGCTTTGGCGGGCTTTTCTGGCTATAGAGAACTCAGCACAGCTCCTCGTGGTGTCCAGCAGAGTTCCTAGAGCAGCAGAGACCAGAAAAGACAAACTTTCCAGATTTTAAGTATTTTTTCTGCATTTTCGACTTTTTAAGCCTTTCGATTGCTATTTCTGCCTGTTTTATTCTGCTATTACCTATTTTTACTGTTTTTAATAGCTTGAATTGTTTATTGCACTTGCTTGTTTAAGTTTTGCTTAAAAGTTAAACAACAGGCTAATACACTCAAGTGTACTAGCTTTTGATAGCATTTAGTCGAAAAACACAGCATTTATTGTATTTTCTGCCTTTCTGAAAAACTTGAAAAAACAAAAAAATACTCTTGTTTTCCATACTTTTCTAAATAGTTTGTTCCAGTGATCAGATTTTGCTGATCCCTGGGCTTTGTCTTGGTTCCTGTTTTCTCCATTTTCCTTGTTTGGTCAAGGGGTAGTTTCTTTACTCACTAGTGGGAGTAGGGAGTACTGAGCTGCCTGTTTGTCCTCAGAGGAGTGGTTTAAAGCAGTAACTTGTAGTTTATTGGCCATTTTGGGTCATTTCCTGTCTTTTCCAGCCCCTGCTATAAAGCACGCTTTGGCGGGCTTTTCTGGCTATAGAGAACTCAGCACAGCTCCTCGTGGTGTCCAGCAGAGTTCCTAGAGCAGCAGAGACCAGAAAAGACAAACTTTCCAGATTTTAAGTATTTTTTCTGCATTTTCGACTTTTTAAGCCTTTCGATTGCTATTTCTGCCTGTTTTATTCTGCTATTACCTATTTTTACTGTTTTTAATAGCTTGAATTGTTTATTGCACTTGCTTGTTTAAGTTTTGCTTAAAAGTTAAACAACAGGCTAATACACTCAAGTGTACTAGCTTTTGATAGCATTTAGTCGAAAAACACAGCATTTATTGTATTTTCTGCCTTTCTGAAAAAACTTGAAAAAAAAAAAAAATACTCTTGTTTTCCATACTTTTCTAATAGTTTGTTCCAGTGATCAGATTTTGCTGATCCCTGGGCTTTGTCTTGGTTCCTGTTTTCTCCATTTTCCTTGTTTGGTCAAGGGGTAGTTTCTTTACTCACTAGTGGGAGTAGGGAGTACTGAGCTGCCTGTTTGTCCTCAGAGGAGTGGTTTAAAGCAGTAACTTGTAGTTTATTGGCCATTTTGTGACATTTGCTGTCTTTTCCCCCCTGCTATAAAGCACGCTTTGGCGGGCTTTTCTGGCTATAGAGAACTCAGCACAGCTCCTCGTGGTGTCCAGCAGAGTTCCTAGAGCAGCAGAGACCAGAAAAGACAAACTTTCCAGATTTTAAGTATTTTTTCTGCATTTTCGACTTTTTAAGCCTTTCGATTGCTATTTCTGCCTGTTTTATTCTGCTATTACCTATTTTTACTGTTTTTAATAGCTTGAATTGTTTATTGCACTTGCTTGTTTAAGTTTTGCTTAAAAGTTAAACAACAGGCTAATACACTCAAGTGTACTAGCTTTTGATAGCATTTAGTCGAAAAACACAGCATTTATTGTATTTTCTGCCTTTCTGAAAAACTTGAAAAAAAAAAAAAAATACTCTTGTTTTCCATACTTTTCTAATAGTTTGTTCCAGTGATCAGATTTTGCTGATCCCTGGGCTTTGTCTTGGTTCCTGTTTTCTCCATTTTCCTTGTTTGGTCAAGGGGTAGTTTCTTTACTCACTAGTGGGAGTAGGGAGTACTGAGCTGCCTGTTTGTCCTCAGAGGAGTGGTTTAAAGCAGTAACTTGTAGTTTATTGGCCATTTTGTTCATTTCCTGTCTTTTCCAGCCCCTGCTATAAAGCACGCTTTGGCGGGCTTTTCTGGCTATAGAGAACTCAGCACAGCTCCTCGTGGTGTCCAGCAGAGTTCCTAGAGCAGCAGAGACCAGAAAAGACAAACTTTCCAGATTTTAAGTATTTTTTTCTGCATTTTCGACTTTTTAAGCCTTTCGATTGCTATTTCTGCCTGTTTTATTCTGCTATTACCTATTTTTACTGTTTTTAATAGCTTGAATTGTTTATTGCACTTGCTTGTTTAAGTTTTGCTTAAAAGTTAAACAACAGGCTAATACACTCAAGTGTACTAGCTTTTGATAGCATTTAGTCGAAAAACACAGCATTTATTGTATTTTCTGCCTTTCTGAAAAAACTTGAAAAAACAAAAAATACTCTTGTTTTCCATACTTTTCTATTGTTTGTTCCAGTGATCAGATTTTGCTGATCCCTGGGCTTTGTCTTGGTTCCTGTTTTCTCCATTTTCCTTGTTTGGTCAAGGGGTAGTTTCTTTACTCACTAGTGGGAGTAGGGAGTACTGAGCTGCCTGTTTGTCCTCAGAGGAGTGGTTTAAAGCAGTAACTTGTAGTTTATTGGCCATTTTGTTCATTTCCTGTCTTTCCAGCCCCTGCTATAAAGCACGCTTTGGCGGGCTTTTCTGGCTATAGAGAACTCAGCACAGCTCCTCGTGGTGTCCAGCAGAGTTCCTAGAGCAGCAGAGACCAGAAAAGACAAACTTTCCAGATTTTAAGTATTTTTTTCTGCATTTTCGACTTTTTAAGCCTTCGATGATTGCTATTTCTGCCTGTTTTATTCTGCTATTACCTATTTTACTGTTTTTAATAGCTTGAATTGTTTATTGCACTTGCTTGTTTAAGTTTTGCTTAAAAGTTAAACAACAGGCTAATACACTCAAGTGTACTAGCTTTTGATAGCATTTAGTCGAAAAACACAGCATTTATTGTATTTTCTGCCTTTCTGAAAAAACTTGAAAAAACAAAAAAATACTCTTGTTTTCCATACTTTTCTAATAGTTTGTTCCAGTGATCAGATTTTGCTGATCCCTGGGCTTTGTCTTGGTTCCTGTTTTCTCCATTTTCCTTGTTTGGTCAAGGGGTAGTTTCTTTACTCACTAGTGGGAGTAGGGAGTACTGAGCTGCCTGTTTGTCCTCAGAGGAGTGGTTTAAAGCAGTAACTTGTAGTTTATTGGCCATTTTGTTCATTTCCTGTCTTTTCCAGCCCCCTGCTATAAAGCACGCTTTGGCGGGCTTTTCTGGCTATAGAGAACTCAGCACAGCTCCTCGTGGTGTCCAGCAGAGTTCCTAGAGCAGCAGAGACCAGAAAAGACAAACTTTCCAGATTTTAAGTATTTTTTTCTGCATTTTCGACTTTTTAAGCCTTTCGATTGCTATTTCTGCCTGTTTTATTCTGCTATTACCTATTTTTACTGTTTTTAATAGCTTGAATTGTTTATTGCACTTGCTTGTTTAAGTTTTGCTTAAAAGTTAAACAACAGGCTAATACACTCAAGTGTACTAGCTTTTGATAGCATTTAGTCGAAAAACACAGCATTTATTGTATTTTCTGCCTTTCTGAAAATCTTGAAAAAAAAAAAAAATACTCTTGTTTTCCATACTTTTCTAATAGTTTGTTCCAGTGATCAGATTTTGCTGATCCCTGGGCTTTGTCTTGGTTCCTGTTTTCTCCATTTTCCTTGTTTGGTCAAGGGGTAGTTTCTTTACTCACTAGTGGGAGTAGGGAGTACTGAGCTGCCTGTTTGTCCTCAGAGGAGTGGTTTAAAGCAGTAACTTGTAGTTTATTGGCCATTTTGTCATTTCCTGTCTTTTCCAGCCCCTGCTATAAAGCACGCTTTGGCGGGCTTTTCTGGCTATAGAGAACTCAGCACAGCTCCTCGTGGTGTCCAGCAGAGTTCCTAGAGCAGCAGAGACCAGAAAAGACAAACTTTCCAGATTTTAAGTATTTTTTCTGCATTTTCGACTTTTTAAGCCTTTCGATTGCTATTTCTGCCTGTTTTATTCTGCTATTACCTATTTTTACTGTTTTTAATAGCTTGAATTGTTTATTGCACTTGCTTGTTTAAGTTTTGCTTAAAAGTTAAACAACAGGCTAATACACTCAAGTGTACTAGCTTTTGATAGCATTTAGTCGAAAAACACAGCATTTATTGTATTTTCTGCCTTTCTGAAAAACTTGAAAAAAAAAAAAATACTCTTGTTTTCCATACTTTTCTAATAGTTTGTTCCAGTGATCAGATTTTGCTGATCCCTGGGCTTTGTCTTGGTTCCTGTTTTCTCCATTTTCCTTGTTTGGTCAAGGGGTAGTTTCTTTACTCACTAGTGGGAGTAGGGAGTACTGAGCTGCCTGTTTGTCCTCAGAGGAGTGGTTTAAAGCAGTAACTTGTAGTTTATTGGCCATTTTGGGTCATTTCCTGTCTTTTCCAGCCCCTGCTATAAAGCACGCTTTGGCGGGCTTTTCTGGCTATAGAGAACTCAGCACAGCTCCTCGTGGTGTCCAGCAGAGTTCCTAGAGCAGCAGAGACCAGAAAAGACAAACTTTCCAGATTTTAAGTATTTTTTCTGCATTTTCGACTTTTTAAGCCTTTCGATTGCTATTTCTGCCTGTTTTATTCTGCTATTACCTATTTTTACTGTTTTTAATAGCTTGAATTGTTTATTGCACTTGCTTGTTTAAGTTTTGCTTAAAAGTTAAACAACAGGCTAATACACTCAAGTGTACTAGCTTTTGATAGCATTTAGTCGAAAAACACAGCATTTATTGTATTTTCTGCCTTTCTGAAAAAACTTGAAAAAAAAAAAATACTCTTGTTTTCCATACTTTTCTAATAGTTTGTTCCAGTGATCAGATTTTGCTGATCCCTGGGCTTTGTCTTGGTTCCTGTTTTCTCCATTTTCCTTGTTTGGTCAAGGGGTAGTTTCTTTACTCACTAGTGGGAGTAGGGAGTACTGAGCTGCCTGTTTGTCCTCAGAGGAGTGGTTTAAAGCAGTAACTTGTAGTTTATTGGCCATTTTGGGTCATTTCCTGTCTTTTCCAGCCCCTGCTATAAAGCACGCTTTGGCGGGCTTTTCTGGCTATAGAGAACTCAGCACAGCTCCTCGTGGTGTCCAGCAGAGTTCCTAGAGCAGCAGAGACCAGAAAAGACAAACTTTCCAGATTTTAAGTATTTTTTCTGCATTTTCGACTTTTTAAGCCTTTCGATTGCTATTTCTGCCTGTTTTATTCTGCTATTACCTATTTTTACTGTTTTTAATAGCTTGAATTGTTTATTGCACTTGCTTGTTTAAGTTTTGCTTAAAAGTTAAACAACAGGCTAATACACTCAAGTGTACTAGCTTTTGATAGCATTTAGTCGAAAAACACAGCATTTATTGTATTTTCTGCCTTTCTGCAAAAAACTTGCAAAACAAAAAAAATACTCTTGTTTTCCATACTTTTCTAATAGTTTGTTCCAGTGATCAGATTTTGCTGATCCCTGGGCTTTGTCTTGGTTCCTGTTTTCTCCATTTTCCTTGTTTGGTCAAGGGGTAGTTTCTTTACTCACTAGTGGGAGTAGGGAGTACTGAGCTGCCTGTTTGTCCTCAGAGGAGTGGTTTAAAGCAGTAACTTGTAGTTTATTGGCCATTTTGGGTCATTTCCTGTCTTTTCCAGCCCCCTGCTATAAAGCACGCTTTAGCACGCATTAGCTGATTTAGCAATTTAGCTGAGCTGCCACTGTTGCACACTAGGGCAGCCGGTTAAGCAGGTTTAAACTATTCGGCTACCTAAAGTCCACTCTTCAAATTTTCCCTTAAAACTACCTTCCTCGAACTATACTACTGATCAAATCAGCGATCCTATAACTAAAAGATCATCTCTACTTGACTCCAAGTAGACCATTCTCTATCTGTTAAACCTAGCACTTGCTCCTACAGTACTTATTACCTTGATACGGCACTCTTGTCATAGATAGTACCCCAAAAAGGCAAGCCCCCATTTCTCGGTCACCCACGCCCCCCGCATTCTTTTTAAAGTTTTTGTCTATCCTTCTAGCATGTCGAGGGATCAGTTGCTAGTGTCCTCTCCTGCTGAGCTGGTGAACCTGGAGATATTGAGGCAATGCTACAATTGCCTCATGTACACAGACAACCCTCTCCTCCTCCCACAAAACACAAATACATGCGAGAGATGCAACTATACGGCCAAACTGGAGGCTGAGCTCTTCAACATAGGACTGGCAAGACCAGTCAGGAGGAGAAGGTTACCACACACACTATAGACCCAGTCTCACATAGTACCATTACAACCTCAAATCATACACATAAACACACAAAGACATACTCGGAGGCTCTGATCAAAAATCTACCAAAACAGCAGAGGCCACCAAAGCAGACACCCAAACAACCACCACCTCAGAACACAACACCTGCAACACATAGACCTCACAGTCAGAGTGTCAAACAGTCACAGCCCTTAAGGCCAAACACAATGCCAGACACACTAGTCATTGGTGACTCCATAGTCAGACACACTGACGCCCCGCCCACCAGACTGAGTAAGGAGAAGGTCACAGTAAGCTGCCTGTCGGGCGCTAGAATCCGCCACATAACGCAAGCACTCAGGTCTCTCAACAGCAGGTACAAATATGACTCAGTCATTGTCCACGCTGGTGTAAACGACCTGAGACGTACCTCCTTGGACTACATGAAAAGAGACATTGAGGAGCTCTCTGATTATGTAGCCCAGGCAGGTATGACCCTGACCTTGAGCAGTATCCTACCTTCACCAAGAATGATGCCACAATACAGAGATAAGATGATCAGCTTTAACAATTGGCTTAAACACTGGTGTCATTCAAAGGGGATCCAGTGTCTGTCTGCCTGGGATGACATGCTGGACAAGCCACGCTGCTTCGCAAGGGACGGCTTGCACCTGTCACCCCTGGGATTCCGGATATTGGCAAAGGCTCTTGCCACCCCCATAGTGCCTTTTTTAGGCAAGGCTCAAATTCTAAACCTACCACCCTAGAACACAAAAAGGAAAAAACTAAGGGTAATGCTGCTCAATGCCAGAAGTCTAAATCTCAAAATGCACGCACTCGAGGCCCTTCTCAGTATGGAGAACATCGATGTCTGTGCTGTGACAGAAACCTGGTTCAAGGCTCCTGAGAGCACCCCAGCGCTGTCAGGTTTTACCTCATATCATGCTCCGCCCCAAAATCCGGACAATACCAAGAAAGGAGGGGGTATCCATATTCATCAAGGACACCCACACCTCAAGACTGGTGGCAACGCACGATGCATCGGAGACCATCCAGGTGCAATTAACCATAGGCAAGACTGCTCTGCAAATTGTAGCATGTTACAGGCCACCCTCACAAACTCAGGAACCTCACATGGCCTTCCTGAAAACACTAGAGGGGATAAATGTATCACCAAACACCATCATACTAGGTGACTTCAATTACCCTAATATAGACTGGGAACACTACTCAAGCCCAAACACCCTAGCCCAAAAGTTCCTGGAATTCATAAACTCAAATGCCATGGAACAACTAGTCACCATCCCCACAAGAGGAGATAACATACTTGATCTCATCATCACGAACATGGGAGCACAATGTTCAACACCAGAAGTACACCCTCACTGGTGAGATCAGATCACAAACTAATCTCGCTGGAGGTCCTCATCCCACCCCCACCTGAAATAAAAAGACCACAGTAAAGAACTTCTCAAAAGCCGACTTCACACTTCTAAAGACTAGTGTGGTCTCCTTTAAGGCCCCCGAGCTGGCGGAAAACAGTACTCAAGCCGCTGAATCACTTACAAATGCCTTCTACCAGCACCTGCAGGACTGCATGGATAAGGCAATCCCAAGCAAAACAAAGACTCTTTGTACCAAAGGCAAGCGCCCAGTCTGGTGGACCCCAGCCATAAACAAACTCTACAACAAAAGGAGGAAGCTACTACAAGATAGAGCAAAATCCTTAAAAGGTAAGACACCCTTGATCACTATAAGTAAAAACTAAGAGCCCTCATAAAATCATCCAAAGCAAATTTCGAGAGAAAAATAGCTAAAGACTCAAAAGACAATCATAAGGCCTTCTTTAGCTATGTTAGAAACCTGGGAGGAAACTCCCAGATATGCTCAGAACTAGTTCAAAATGATGTGAAGATTACTGATCCTACAGACATTGCCAACATACTGGCTGACAGGTTCAGTGCAAACTTCTCCCCCCCCCCAAAAGGAGAGATATCTATACCAAACGATTGCAGCCCCCAAACATCTCCAGTGCCCAAGTGAGAACTGCTCTCTCCAAAGCAAAAACACAGCATCCATGGGACCTGATGGTGTCCCCGGCTGTGTGCTCCACTTAACTCAATGAGGAATTAAACCCACAGCTAGGACAGCTGTTTAATCAAAGTCTTACCTCTGGATACGCACTCCAGGAGTGGCGCACTGCAACTGTGGTCCCACTTCACAAAGGCGGTGCCTCCACCGACCCTGGAAATTACCGCCCATTAGCTTGACAAGCCTTATCTGCAAAGCCATGGAGAGGATCATAATGGACCTCATAAATAAAGACATTGGGAATTTGCAGACTTTGGATCCAACCCAGTTTGGCTTTGTCAAAGGAAGATCATGCCTTTTAAACTTGGTTGACTTCTTCGAACAGTCACCAAAGCCATTGATGAGGGAAAGGCAGTCCATACAGCCTACCTCGATCTGGCTAAGGCCTTCGATACAATACCCCACTCGGGTATCATTGAAAAACTCATCAGCTTAAATGTTAACCCATACATCACAAGATGGGTTGCAAACTGGCTGAGTGACAGAACCCACAGAGTCAGAGTTGCTGGCGCCATGTCAGACTCAAAGCCTGTCACAAGTGGTGTCCCACAGGGCTCAGTCCTGGGCCCACTCTTGTTTGGCATCTACTTTTCCAAGTACAAGCAAACACAGAAGGGTTATGAGCTGACAAAGTTTGCAGATGACTGCAAACTGGGCCATAGTAGAAAACACATCTGACACAGATATCCTTCAGAAGGGTCTCACAGAAACAGATAACTGGTGCCAGAGCCATGGCCTAAAGTTAAATGCCAAAAATGCATAGTCATACCCTTCGGGAAAAACAAGGTTACCCCTAGCTACCAAATAGGTGGCAATCCACTGAGCACAGAAGAAGTTATCAGGGACCTGGGGACCCAGGTTGATAGTAGTCTGTCATTCGACACCCATGTAGCTAAAGTAGTTAGGAAGACCTTCTACATTGGCCACCTTATCATGAAGGGATTCTCATCTAGATCAAGGGAGGTCATAGTCTCCCTTTACTCATCACTCATCAGACCAATGATTGAGTACAATGCCCCATTCGAATGTATCTGACCCGACACTTGCAGCAGCTGGAGAGGCCACAAAGTTCCTCACCAAAAGGATAAAGGGTCTCAAAATCTGTCCTATGCTGCCCGACTGAAAGAACTCCAGCTCTATTCAGTCGCCACCGCTTGCTCAGAGGTGACCTTTGCCTAACATACAAGGCCATGTCAAACCCAGATTTGATGAATATGCTTCACCTCAAAAAATCTAGATCCATCAGAGCCACAAGGGCGGGAGACTTAAACCTCGACACGGCTATTAATAGGACGTGCTGGAGGGATAGATTCATCACCCAAAGACTCCCTATGCTGTGGAACAAAATCCCAGTACATGTGAGGCAGAGCACCTCGCTGGCCTTGTTCAAGAGAAATCTTGACCAATGGATGGGAGATCGCAGATATACCCCAGGGATTACCTCAGTGTCACTGCTCGACAGAGGCACAGCAAAATAACAGGTATAGTTCCCCATACTTAAGGGGTGGCGTAAGCCACAAAACGATGGGCTAGGCTTGCAAATGCCCTCGGGCAGATAGCCTAGTATGAACCTATGAACCTATGAACCTATGACCCAGGCCCATCAATCTAACTAGCCTGAACTGCAAGGCCATGGAACGCATTATCATGGACCTTATAAAGAAGGACATTGGCAACCACCAAACACTTGACCCCACACAGTTTGGTTTTGTCAAAGGAAGATCATGCCTATTAAACTTGGTGAAGTTCTTCAAAACAGTCAGCAAAGCCATGGATGAGGGTAAGATGGTGCACACCGCCTATCTTGACCTAGCCAAAGCCTTTGACACTATTTCCCACTCAGGCATAATAGATAAACTCTCCCTGCTAGGCATCAACCCATATGTTACCAGATGGATAGCTAAATGGCTCACTGATAGAACCCACTCAGTCAAAATAGGGGTAGCCACGTCTAGTAGTAGACCTGTAATGAGTGGTGCATCCCAAGGATTGGTCTTTGGGTTTCTACTGTTTGATATATACTTTTCTGAGGTGCAAGCCAAAACCACTGGTTTGTGGCTGACCAAATCTGCAGATGACTGCAAGCTGGGTACTCTCTTAAATTTCCCTAGTGATGTGAACATCCTCCAAGAGGGCCTTACCCAAACTAATGACTGGTGCCAGGAGCATGGTCTCAAACTGAATGCCAAGAAATGCGTCATTATCTCCTTTGGGGAAAATGGCACCTCACTAATTATCACATTAATAATAATGTACTAAGCATGCAAGCAGTTCTGAGGGACTTGGGCACCCAGGTTGATAACAACCTGACTTTTGACCACCACGTTGCCTCCATTGTATGGAAGGCTTTCTACATGGCCCACCTCATAAATAAGGGCATTTCATCCAGGACCAAGGAGGTCATAACATCCCTGTATTCCTCCCTTATCAGATTCATTATCATGTGCAATGGCCCCTTCAGCATGTACCTTGCCAAGCACATGCAGCAGATGGAGAGACCATGGAGGTTTCTGACCTGGAAAATCCAGGGTCTCAAACACCTGTCCTATACAGATAGGCTAAAAGCCCTGTCCCACTACTCAGTCTCATACAGATTACTCAAAGGTGATCTGTGTCTGGCATACAAGGCCATCTCAGATCCAGCCTGGATGGAGTTGCTGCATATCCATAAGTCAAAATCTACTCAGGCAACCTGCACACAAAGCCTAAACTTGGTCTGTGACATTAATAGAACTTGTTGGCTTATCAGATTTGTGTCCCAGAGACTCCCCCATCTGTTGAATATACTCCCTCTCCATGTTAAGCAGAGTACCTCTCTAGCCCTCTTTAAGAGGAACCTGGACGACTGGATGGGAAACAGAAAGTACACCCCTGGGATCCCACCTGTGTCCCTGCTGGACAGGGGAAACAGGTGCTGACTTTGTGGGAACATGGGCAAAATTCTTGGCTAGGCTTATAAGGGCCTCTGGGCCAATAGCCTAGTATTATTCTATGAACCCATAAACCTATAGAGCTCTGTGGAATAGGTTCATAGGTTAGTATTAGGCTAACTGCCTTTGCGAGCCATTTTAAGCCTAGCCAGTTATCCCTTGTGAGATTCAAACCCTGCACCTTGTGTTTGTAAGGCAAACACCTTAACCATTAGGCCACCCTCCCAACCCCTAACATACAGCAAATAGCAACTAAACATTCCCAGTGGCATATATAGCAATAAGTGTTTTTTCTTAGCACTAGTGACTTTCCTTTTCATTTTTACTTCTAAAATAAATCTGTAACAGTGACGTTGTATTAGGCTGTGGTCATGGCTAAAAAACAACTCTCATGGACCAGCCCATCAACCCAGTTAATAAAGAAAATAAATGAATGATTAGATAATATGATGACATCACATGACATTAGACAACTCATGGTGGGACTAGTTGTGACATATTTCTGTAAAACAGACTTCTGTTTGGGGAGGGGAGAAGGCAGAACCAGCAAGCATACTAAAAGCAGTGTCTTGATAAGGTGCCTATTTCGTGTTATATATGGTTCAGGAGCTACTGATTCATGACTCTTTTAGTGGAAACATCAGATACAAACAAGGAGTCGAACACAGTAGTAGTTCTGGGCCTACTGATGAGTTTATTCAGAAAGCAGGAATATTTCTTGGATTAGCTGTTGTGTGAGATATGTATGGAAAGCCTGCAAGGCAAGTTACAGTGGAAATAACCTACTTGTAGTTGACTGTGGCTTACTATCAAAATTTTGGATGGCAGTTATGTCAACTGTGATGGTTGAAAGGCTAGTTTCAAGTTCATGTAACACCGATCTGGAAAATATTTGATTCCACAACAGCGAATGCTAGTGTGCATTCACTGTTGTGAGGTCAACATTCCGACTGGAAATTGAACTACAATGGGGATCAGGAAATTTACCCTTTTCATCACTGTAGTGCAATCTTGAAGTTGGAATAAATAATTAGTAAGGGGTGTGGGGATGCAGGGGGGGGCAGATTTGTAGGAAATCACTGGGCGTCAAGGTAAGTTGGGTAATGTCGATAATGTCAAATTCATATTATCAACATTACTACTTTTCATTGTTTTAAGTGAACAATGTTTTCATTTCCAGCCTTTTTTTTTTTTTTTGAGTAAGTCATTACTCAAACAACTGTGTTTCAGAATTTTGATAATAAACCATTGAGTGTTATATTATTAAAAAGGGTGTAGGGAAATGGACAGAACACAAGTTAGATAAGCTTACCATGCTGTTAGTCCAGACACTTCAGTCTTTAAGCATGTTTTTGAAAGAAATGTACAAGAAATAGATGGTTTGAAAGCCTGGATGGACTTTTTTGGGGTCTGATAACACTATTTTATTTCCAGATTCCTTCATATTTCTACTTTCCTCTCATCTGCCCTTCCCAGTATTCACAGTCCTGCTAACATTTGTATCCCACAAAAATTTCATCTTAAGCTCTTCACCAAAAACTCTATTTACCCATTCTATTAAAATAAAGAGATAATACAATCTTTACAAAACTTTCCTCACATCTTTCCTTAAAAAAACATCCTCTTACACACCTGGTCTACTTCACTTTCATATTAAGTATTTTGTGCCATAAAGGTGTTATTCAGGTCTATATTAGATAACCGAAAGTTATCTTAAGCGAACGCTCACATGAGCAAAAACACCGGGAAGTGAACTTCGTATTAGCCCCCCACACCCTCCGCTAACTTTATATTCCAACTCCGAGATAGCACTACAGTGAGGAAAGGGCAAATATCTCACTCCTCACTGTACCATGCCCCCAGAAACACCCTTTCGATTCCCGGTGTTTTCGCTCATGTAAGCGTTCGCTTAAAATAACTTTCGGTTATCTAATATAGACCCGTGTTATTCTTCTTAAACAGAAATTATCAGTAATCCTTCTTTTAAAAAATGGTAACCCTTGCTAACCAGAAAAACAAGCACGTGTAGCAAATCATTCTTTCTCTCTCTTGGCTAAAGTACTAGAAAAAGTCAAACATAAGCATATCTATTGTCATAATAAAGTTTTTCTATATTGCACAGCTTATAAACAATGAAATTGTGCCTAGATCTACTGATGTCATTGATTCCCTTATTCAACCCTAATTAGGCCAGTCATCAAATATAAAGCCCCCTTTTGGATGTATCTGTCCAGACAAATGCAACAACTAGAAACCCACAGCGATACCTTACTATAAGGATGCATGGCCTAAGCAACATGTCCTACATGGACTGACTCAAAGCCCTGTCACTATACTTGGTATCCTACAGACTACTAAGAGTCTGGCATACAAGACATCCTATGACCCAATAGTGATAGATTTACTGCACATTAGCAAGTCAAATGGCATCAGAAATGCTCAGTCAAGAGATCTAAACCTGTTTTGCACTATCAATAGAATAGTTAGGAGTGACAGGTATATCTCCCAGAGGATACTGATGCATTGGAACAGACTACCCATCCACATAAAACAAAGTTCATCCTTGTCTATTTCAAAGCACAACTTGGGTCTCTGGATGGGAAACAAAACATTTACAACAGGAATGTATCCTGTACTACTAATGGACAGACATGGCTCCTACATTCTTTATCCTATACGAGTCCCCTTAAATTACCTATGGTATGATCCCAGTTATTCTCATTAGGGGTAATACATAATTAAGCTATCTTCACTGATTTAAAATAAAGTTTCAACCTAATTTGTCCTTCTCCTACTTCTAACAGGCATGCACATTGTTAGCATCGTCCACAACAAGAAGACTTCAGCAGTTCTGTAATTTCAGTCCTCTCAAAAATCACCCTGTGTACTGCTGTTGTCACCTCAGATATTCCTCAAAGTTCAGTCTTAGGACCTATTCTCCTTTTCTTATTTGACAATACTGTTTCTGCTGAAACTGCACAACTTAGCATTTTACTTTATTCTAATAACCTTCTCCTGTTAGAAGGTATCAATTCCCTTCAGGACTTTGAATCTCCTTTGCAAATACATTTCTACCATATTTGGCATTGGTTCTTTACAGAAGCTTAAAGTAGATTTTGTTTAAATTCCTACGATGTTGTTTAGGACCAGCCAACTAGTTAGTTTTGCTGCCTTTTTGTCAATGCCACTGTCTCTAACCCATATAACACAGCTGGTCTCACTACCCTCTTGTAGACCTTCCTTTTCACTCTTACTGGTACTCGTCTGTCACAAATCACTCCTGACACTCTTCTCCACCCAATCCATCCTGCCTGTACTCTCTTCTTCACCTCTCTTCCACACTCGCCATTACTCTGAACTGTTGATCCCAAGTACTTAACTCATCCACCTTCGTCACCTCTACTCCTTGCATCCTCATCATTCCTCTATCCTCCCTCTCATTCACACACATATATTCCATCTTAGTCCAGCTGACCTTCATTCCTTTCCTCTCTAGAGCATATCTCCACCTCTCCAGGGTCTCCTCAACCCATTCCCTGCTCTCACTACATATCACATTGTCATCTGCAAACATCATAGTCCATGGGGACTCCTGTCTGATCTCGTCTGTCAACCTGTCCATCACCAGTGCAAATAAGAAAGGGCTCAGAGCTGATCTTTGATGTAATCCCACCTCCACCTTAAACATATCTGTCACTCCCACTGCAGATCTTACTGCTGTCACACGACCCTTGTACATATCCTGTACCACTCTTACATACCTCTCTGCCACTCCCGACTAACTCATACAATACCACAACTCCTCTCTAGGCACCCTGTCATATGCTGCAGAGTTAAAGATGTTAAGGTTTGCAGTGGGTGTGACGAGAGTAGACAGGATTAGGAATAAGTATATTGGAGGGTCAGCCCAGGTTGGACAGTTTGGAGACAAAGCCAGAGAGGCGAGATTGCATTGGTTTGGACATGTGCTGAGGAGGGATGCTGAGTATATTGGGAAAAGGATGCTAAGGATGAAGCTGCCAGGTAAGAGGAAAAGAGGAAGGCCTAAGATAAGGTTTATGGATGTGGTTAGAGAGGACATGCAGGTGGTTGGTGTGACAGAGCTAGATGCAGAGGACAGGAAGAAATGGAAACAGGTGATCCGCTGTGGTGACCCCTAACTGGGGAAAAGCCAAAAGAAGAAGAAGAACTAGTCAGTTATCCTCTCTCCTAATACATCATTAGCTATGTTAGTAACTCCATCTCACTCGTGAAAACATTTCAATAGATGCAAAGTCATTTTTAAATCAGTGGTTTCCTTTCATTCTCACATTGACATCATCATAAGGAAAGTTCTAACAAAAGTACAGTTGTGTATGTTGAACTCACCATAATGGTAGATGTTCAAATGATCACTGCTGCAGTAACCTTAGCTATATGGATTATATCTTGCCAAGGCTACAACTACTGGCCAGCTTCTAAAATTTTAGGGTGCCTTCCATGTGCACAAACTATCAAGCAACTTGGATTAAGCTGACTAAAAGACAAGTTTGAGGCCAAAGCCCTTCTTGGTATTCCTGCCAGCAGAGAAGAAGGAAGCTGAGCCTGAATGGACTATGCTAGGAACAACAACAACACAGAAACAATGACAACAACAAATGTAAACACCCTGGCATAAAGAACACACCAAATAATAAGAGGGATGGAGGGAAGGAGGGAGCAGCTACTGCAGCAGTGAACATCCAAGCACCTACTGTTATGGTAAGTTCAGCTTATACAACTTAACTGTGCTCATCATATTGATCACTGCTGAAGCAGTCTTAGTTACACTGATATATTACTATAGTTAACTACATTTGGGAGGTGGAAGGAGAAGAGTCCAGGAACCACAGGAGAATTGTCCTAGCAAAGTTTGGTCTAGACCTGCAGAAGGAATCAAGCTTAAAGTGCTTTGTAAAAGTATGTACAGAAGATGAAGTAGCATTTTCTAGAATATTTCTATAATCCAACCCTCTCCAAAAAGCTAAACCATGCCTGAAGCCAAGGCCCTGGTAGACAGGGCCTTGACCCAGCTTATAATAGATTTGTTATGGTGGGTATAAAAAAAGTATAGCCTTAAACAACCATTTGTAAGTAGCCTGTTTCCCCCCAGGTTATCCCTTCTTCTTACTTTCACAAGAAATAAACAATTGTTCCAAAGAGCTGAAAGAATCGCATCTGTCAGGATAGCACCCGTGTTGTTTGTAGACATCCAAGGTATGTATCATTCTTCTACCCTCGTTTTTAGGCTCAGTAGAGAAAATGGAGAGATCGATAGTATGTGCTATAAGTAAACCTGGATACCACTTTTAGGCATTAAAGAAAGATTAGTTATCAAAGAAACCCTGTTCCTGTGTAAAATGAGGTTGTGTTGACTCATTCTAAGAGCTTGCAACTCAGATACCTTCCTAGCAGAGGTCAGAGCAATCAGTAAAACTGTTCGCTATGTTAAGAACTTCAACTCAGTCATATTAGTTGGTTCAAATGGAACAAGTGTTAGCTTCTCAAGCACAAAGTTAAGATGCCAACAAGGGGCCGCTGGTTTACTTGGCGGTCTCTTTTGCAAAAGATCTTCCATCCAAGAACATTTTGAAATGAGACTGTCTTGAAAAGGACGATCGATGGGTAGACATGCTGAAATGAGTGATAAATGAGCTTGATAGAGGAATAAGTAGGGTCATTAGATAGCAGCTCACAAAAATATTGCAAAACCAGAGAACAAATAACCTTGAATGAGTGCTAGTTATGTTGTTGGCACCAACAAGAAAACCTTTTCCATTTACTAATATATGATTTCCTAGTAATAGGCTTTCTTGCCTCCATTAGTACCTGCTACATATCCTCAATAAACAGGTATCCAAATGGAATTAAGACCCTAGCATTCAGGCAGTCAACTGAAAATGAATGTGTTGGAGTGTATCAATCACCCCTGTTCTTTTGTGAGTAGATCCCATCTGTGAGGAAGCTTGTCATAACTGTCCCTGGCCATTTCCAAAAGAAGGAAGAATTACAGTTGCCCAGGCCAAAAGTGAATCACCACAATTATCTTGGGGTACTCCTTCTGAATATTCAGAAATATCCTGGATATTGGAGGAAAAGGGTGGAAAAGCATACAGGAACATCCCTGTCTGAAGAAAAGAAGACATCTGTCTTCCAGATCTTCTTACATGGTGTTCTGGAAGGGCATCTTGCCAATTGTTTGTTTAAAAAGAAGGCCAAATTGTCTACTTGGGGAACTTCCCACAGATGAATTAAATACTGGAATACCCCCAATTAAGTTTCCATTTGTGAGGGTCTGCCCTGGTCCTGCTCAGCTTGTCTGCACATAATTTTGCTCTGACAGAATACAGAATACCTGTTGAGTATGACTGTGCTGTAAAGGCATATCCCAAGCTAACATGGGTATTTTGTAATGGAACAGGACCTGGTTCACAATTGCTTGTTAATGTACCACTTGACTGTGTTATTGTTTGAAACCACTTGAAGAGGTCCCAGGGGCCAGAGATGGTTCAGAGAGTTAACTGCACTGATCAGGGCAAGCATTGCCTAGATATTTATGTGCTTGCATCTGTTCTTGGTGCCCCATATTCCTTGTGGTTTTATACCTCCTGAAACTGCTCCCCAAGTAAATTCTGAAGCATCTGTGTTGACTGACTGCAGGGATGGAGAAGGGGAGATCTGGATTTAAGGAAATCTATTGTCTCCATCAAAAGATTTCTCTTCTGACAAACACCATTACTGGGATTCAAAAAGGTAAAGGGTGTTGATTCTATAAACAAAGAGATTTCAGATACCACTGTATCTTACTCATGTGGAGTCTTGCCAGAAGTATCATGATAATCATATATGCCAAGAGACCCAAAATCCTGAGGAATTCCATTGCAGTGACCAAAGTATGAGTGGAAAACCTTAGACCCAGAACTAAATAGAGGTCTATTTTTCCTGTGAAAGGAAAGCTCTTTGAACTGAGGTGTGTAGTTGACATCCCAGAAACAATCCTGTGTGAGGGGGTCAAGAAAGACTTTTTAATGTTCACTGACGTCCCGCTCACCAGACTGAGTAAGGAGAAGGTCACAGTAAGCTGCCTGTCGGGCGCTAGAATCCGCCACATAACGCAAGCACTCAGGTCTCTCAACAGCAGGTACAAATATGATTCAGTCATTGTCCACGCTGGTGTAAACGACCTGAGACGTACCTCCTTGGACTACATGAAAAGAGACATTGAGGAGCTCTCTGATTATGTAGCCCAGACAGGTATGACCCTGACCTTGAGCAGTATCCTACCTTCACCAAGAATGATGCCACAATACAGAGATAAGATGATCAGCTTTAACAATTGGCTTAAACACTGGTGTCATTCAAAGGGGATCCAGTGTCTGTCTGCCTGGGATGACATGCTGGACAAGCCACGCTGCTTCAAGGGACGGCTTGCACCTGTCACCCTGGGATTCCGGATATTGGCAAAGGCTCTTGCCACCCCATAGTGCCTTTTTAGGCAAGGCTCAAATTCTAAACCTACCACCCTAGAACACAAAAAGGAAAAAACTAAGGGTAATGCTGCTCAATGCCAGAAGTCTAAATCTCAAAATGCACGACTCGAGGCCCTTCTCAGTATGGAGAACATCGATGTCTGTGCTGTGACAGAAACCTGGTTCAAGGCTCCTGAGAGCACCCCGCGCTATCAGGTTTTACCTCATATCATGCTCCGCCCCAAAATCTGGACAATACCAAGAAAGGAGGGGGTATCCATATTCATCAAGGACACCCACACCTCAAGACTGGTGGCAACGCACGATGCATCGGAGACCATCCAGGTGCAATTAACCATAGGCAAGACTGCTCTGCAAATTGTAGCATGTTACAGGCCACCCTCACAAACTCAGGAACCTCACATGGCCTTCCTGAAAACACTAGAGGGATAAATGTATCACCAAACACCATCATACTAGGTGACTTCAATTACCCTAATATAGACTGGGAACACTACTCAAGCCCAAACACCCTAGCCCAAAAGTTCCTGGAATTCATAAACTCAAATGCCATGGAACAACTAGTCACCATCCCCACAAGAGGAGATAACATACTTGATCTCATCATCACGAACATGGGAGCACAATGTTCAACACCGGAGGTGTACCCTCACTGGTGAGATCAGACCACAACTAATCTCGCTGGAGGTCCTCATCCCACCCCCACCTGAAATAAAAAGACCACAGTAAAGAACTTCTCAAAAGCCGACTTCACACTTCTAAAGACTAGTGTGGTCTCCTTTAAGGCCCCCGAGCCGGCGGAAAACAGTACTCAAGCCGCTGAATCACTTACAAATGCCTTCTACCAGCACCTGCAGGACTGCATGGATAAGGCAATCCCAAGCAAAACAAAGACTCTTTGTACCAAAGGCAAGCATCCAGTCTGGTGGACCCCAGCCATAAACAAACTCTACAACAAAAGGAGGAAGCTACTACAAGATAGAGCAAAATCCTTAAAAGGTAAGACACCCTTGATCACTATAAGTAAAAAACTAAGAGCTCTCATAAAATCATCCAAAGCAAATTTCGAGAGAAAAATAGCTAAAGACTCAAAAGACAATCATAAGGCCTTCTTTAGCTATGTTAGAAACCTGGGAGGAAACTCCCAGATATGCTCAGAGCTAGTTCAAAATGATGTGAAAATTACTGATCCTACAGACATTGCCAACATACTGGCTGACAGGTTCAGTGCAAACTTCTTCCTCCCCCAAAAGGAGAGATATCTATACCAAACGATTGCAGCCCCCAAACATCTCCAGCGCCCAAGTGAGAACTGCTCTCTCCAAAGCAAAAACACAGCATCCATGGGACCTGATGGTGTCCCCGGCTGTGTGCTCCATGAACTCAATGAGGAATTAAACCCACAGCTAGGACAGCTGTTTAATCAAAGTCTTACCTCTGGATACGCACTCCAGGAGTGGCGCACTGCAACTGTGGTACCACTTCACAAAGGCGGTGCCTCCACCGACCCTGGAAATTACCGCCCATTAGCTTGACAAGCCTTATCTGCAAAGCCATGGAGAGGATCATAATGGACCTCATAAATAAAGACATAGGAATTTGCAGACTTTGGATCCAACCCAGTTTGGCTTTGTCAAAGGCAGATCATGCCTTTTAAACTTGGTTGACTTTTTCAAACAGTCACCAAAGCCATTGATGAGGGAAAGGCAGTCCATACAGCCTACCTCGATCTGGCTAAGGCCTTCGATACAATACCCCATTCAGGTATCATTGAAAAACTCATCAGCTTAAATGTCAACCCATACATCACAAGATGGGTTGCAAACTGGCTGAGTGACAGAACCCACAGGGTCAGAGCTGCTGGCGCCATGTCAGACTCAAAGCCTGTCACAAGTGGTGTCCCACAGGGCTCAGTCCTGGGCCCACTCTTGTTTGGCATCTACTTTTCCAAGTACAAGCAAACACAGGAGGGTTATGGCTGACAAAGTTTGCAGATGACTGCAAACTGGGCCATAGTAGAAAACACATCTGACACAGATATCCTTCAGAAGGGTCTCACAGAAACGGATAACTGGTGCCAGAGCCACGGCCTAAAGTTAAATGCCAAAAAATGCATAGTCATACCCTTCGGGAAAAACAAGGTTACCCCTAGCTACCAAATAGGTGGCAATCCACTGAGCACAGAAGAAGTTATCAGGGACCTGGGGACCCAGGTTGATAGTAGTCTGTCATTCGACACCCATGTAGCTAAAGTAGTTAGGAAGACCTTCTACATTGCCCACCATATCATGAAGGGATTCTCATCTAGATCAAGGGAGGTCATAGTCTCCCTTTACTCATCACTCATCAGACCAATGATTGAGTACAATGCCCCATTCGAATGTATCTGACCCGACACTTGCAGCAGCTGGAGAGGCCACAAAAGTTCCTCACCAAAAGGATAAAGGGTCTCAAAATCTGTCCTATGCTGCCCGACTGAAAGAACTCCAGCTCTATTCAGTCGCACCGCTTGCTCAGAGGTGACCTTTGCCTAACATACAAGGCCATGTCAAACCCAGATTTGATGAATATGCTTCACCTCAAAAATCTAGATCCATCAGAGCCACAAGGGCGGAGACTTAAACCTTGACACGGCTATTAATAGGACGTGCTGGAGGGATAGATTCATCACCCAAAGACTCCCTATGCTGTGGAACAAAATCCCGGTACATGTGAGGCAGAGCACCTCGCTGGCCTTGTTCAAGAGAAATCTTGACCAATGGATGGGAGATCGCAGATATACCCCAGGGATTACCTCAGTGTCACTGCTCGACAGAGGCACAGAAAAATAATGGGTATAGTTCCCCATACTAAAGGGGTGGCCTAAGCCACAAAACGATGGGCTAGGCTTGTAAATGCCCTCGGGCAGATAGCCTAGTATGAACCTATGAACCTATGAACTTGCAATCCCAGCTTGTGTAAGAGATCTGTCACCTAAGAGAAAGAGAGAATCCTGACATTTTGAAAAAGATTTTGCAAAGAAAAGAAAGTTGACTAAATATGGAAAAAATGGATACACTGTAGCCTGCAATGAGGAATAACTGTAGCTAGACACTTTGCGAACACTTTTGGTGCAGTGGATATTCCAAAGGATAAGTCAGAGAACTGATAATGGGAACTAGACACATAAACCTGTAACAAACATCTGAAGTCTGGATGAACAGGAGTCTGATGATAATCATCATTTAAGTCTAATGTTGCCAGTAAACTTGAAAAAAGAAGATGAGGTAACGGGTTGTGAAGTGACATCATTTTGAATTAGTGCACTATCATAAACAAGTTTAGGAAAGAAAGATCCAGAACTGGTCTCCAAGCATGTTCTTTCTTTCCCAATAGGTACATCCTTTAATAAAATCCTTTCTCCACCTGGGAAAGAGGAAATGGTTCTATCACTCTTTGGGACAGGATGTAATGAAGAACAGAAGGAAGCAAAAGACTCAAATTTGCAGGATGAGGAATGACCCCCTGGAATGGAGGAAATTCCTTCCAGTGACATCTGTAACTTTGGTGAATGATTTTCAGAACCCATTTGTCTGAAGGAATCTGTTGCCAAAGAGAAAAATGGAAATTAACACTTTCTGGAAGAAAAAGGGGGCCAGGGGGAGAGGGTCACAAGATCTCTTGAATACTCATTCAGACATATTGGACTCTCCATGGTTTTGGGAAGTTAGAGACTTCTTTTTGGAAAGTCCTTGCCCTTTCTTTTTAAATGTCTGTTCATCTTAATTTTGTTGATACCTTTTATTCTGTATTCTGTCAAAACTGGCAGAAGAGAAAAAAATCCTTCCACAATTTGGAGAAGGATGGCTGAAAAGTCTTAAAGATTCCATGGATCAACTTCCCTATGTAGCAGAGGGGGCAAACAGTAAATCACCATCCAAGGGAAAATTTACAATTTCATTTTTAACATAATCTGGAAAATTCTGATATTTCCCTCATACAAACCTCCTTAAAACAACACCAGTTGCCATAGCCCTAGAAGAAATATCAACAGAGCCATACGCATGCTGCAAGCAATGAGTAGTGAACTGTGCAGTAAAACAAAGTTATTTAAAGCAGATTTTTTTCACAAGAAGAAACTACAGATGAAACATTCCTCATACTTTCGCAATTTCTCAGAACAAACTTTAACATATGAGCCTGAGAATTCAACATTTTGCAGAATTATTCACCTTTTCGGATATCTATTAATAATTTTCCAGTACTTATCAGAAAAAGTAAGACTGGAATTAACTAAGTGCTTAGCAGCAGTGCAAACCATTAAGGTTATAGCTGCTGGGTCATATTTGGCAATAGTATATAAAAATTTTAAGAGACTGAGGAACTTTATTCATCCTGTCTGCCTTTTTAGTGGCAGCTGGCTGACTAACAGGAAAATTGCAGGCAGTAACACATGCATCCTCTAATTTTGACAGAACAGGTGGAATGAGAGTAGGTTCTGGAAAATCCTTCTGTAACAACTAGTAGTATTTTCTGAGAGCTTGAGAAACATCAGTGTTCCCCATGGAAAACAATGACACATTAAAGTAACAGTTCCAGATAAAGAGAAACTCCAAAAGGGAGAATGAGAAACTGAGCTCTCCTCTGAGTCTGAATCAGAAATCTGAAGAAAACCCCCTAAAACTATCCATGCATCTTCCTGTTGAGATTCAGAATGTTGAATCTCTCCAGGAATAGATGAATTCTTCTTTTTTTCCAGAAACAACTTTACATGAAGAATCAATAGTCTGAATTAAACCCTGAGCCAGACCCAGTACACTACTGAGGAGGAATAGATACATGCTTGGTTCTCTGTTTATTTTTGAGAGGAAAGATGGGACCAGCAATGTAGCCAATGGGAGCAACTGCTTGCCCTGGCATGGACAAAGCATTCTGACACCTTCCCTTTCCCCTCTCTCAGGACTGACAAGAGTGGCTCCCCCCTGCCCACTGAGTGAACTCCACCTGCCACTGAGGACAAGGCCAACCCCAAATCCATAGTTGCTGTAGGTGCTACAGGAATGAGATATAGGGAAAAAGATGAGAGGTCTGAGGAAAAACAAATGGCTACAGTAGAGTCACCCAACTACAGGTACGGAAAACTGCTAGCCTGCTGTGGTTTCATTGTTTGCTTACACTTTTCATTTTGTGGCTGGAAGAAGGATCAGCTGTGGGATTGGTAGTCTGTCCCATAGTCAAGCTGAAAATGGTGCCTCTTTCATGATGAAGACAAGCAGCAAATGCTGATAAAATCAATGTTAAATACAGTAAAAAGCATTTTCAAACACTATACCAGCCCTACCATGAAAAATAAGCATGCTTTCGCCAAAGAATATATGTTTTCAGTTAGTTAACGCTAATTTTAAAATGACAGAAAAAGTATGTTACATTCTCGAGACAATCCATTAAAACATCACACTCCTATCTTCAAAATAACTTTCCTGAAGTGGAAAGTATTAAAAATCAGTAAATATAAGAAATGAAAGTTTTTTCCCCCAAAGAAAAATATCTGCCCAGCAAAGGAAAGCACAACCTGACCATCGAACATTGAAAGTTTCAGAGGAATGTACTCATCAGCTGTAGGAAAGCTGTAAAGAACTTTGCACCCAAACTTGTCCTTTAGTCAGCTCAGCTTGAGCTGTTTGGCAGTTTGGGCATGTGGATGTGTCCTGAAGCTTTGGAAGCCATTATTATTCTTGGCAGGATATGATTCATATAGCTAAGGCTACTGCAGCAGTGATCAATATGATGAACATTTAAAAACTGCATTCTGTCTGACTAACTTCAGAATTCCTGAATCATGTAGTAACCATTGCCAAGAATGATTTAATACAAAAACACAAAATACCCTCCCCATGTTAAGGAAATTCTCACAATATGACACACATATTAAAACACTTAATAAAAACTGTTTTAGAAAGACTTCAGGGACCATAAACAATCACTGCCACTTTTAAAATTCTACAAATAATTTTGCCAGGTTCTGAACTCTTTACATTTGCGTTTGCAACAAACAAACCAGTTAACCCTCATTTGCACCATTAGCTGGCCCATAAACTAAATACATCAAACCACAGACACTTTCTTATGAACTCATCAACTATACTACTGTGCATGCTAAGTGCAATAAAAAAAAATTAGGTCCATCAGTTTGGAACTTCATTTCACTGGACATATGCAACTTAGCATTTCTATCCCTGTTTAAACAAGCCCTTTATAATTATCATTCTGGCCGCATCCACTGCAGCTGTGTCACAGATAATGACCAAGACATATATCACTTTATATTAGAAACATCCTGCAAGGTCATAATATTCTATTCCTTATACATCACACCTTATAACTTCACCTTCACATTACCAAAGAAAATAGTCAGTATCCATTCCTTAAACCTCTCAAGTTAGTTTGTTTAGCACTTCATATTTATTTACACCACAATAAGGAATAAGTTATTGCAATATCTAGTTAAGTTCTGAATATCAAAACTTTTCATTCTTTTCAGGTAGAAGAGCATTCTACTTTTAGCTATAAAACATGTATATAAGCTCATTATTTGTGGCACAGGCAAAGCAACTTGTGACAATATCCAGGTATTCTGAAGCATTTAAAGATCAAGGTCCTTATCTAGGCTTGATTAGCAGCTTCCTTGTGTAATTCTGTGGCTTGCAACCATGATTCCTTTAATTCAATGCAAAATTAAAATAACAATCAACAGCAAGAATTTAAATGTTGGCGATCACTGCTCTGCTTTAAAGTTGCTTTTTGCAAGGGGGCAAGCACCTCTCCTCCCCCTAATGTAGGAGGGTTGTACCCCGACCCACCACTACTAATTCCAAGATTGCTATACAACAGAGAAAATTCATACTGTGATGTCGGACTTTGTTTATGTAAAGCTGCATTACAACACAGCATTGTGAGGCGCACATTTAGGAATCCCAGAATTATAAATGGTTGGCTTGGTAAAGCCGCACTACAAGGGTATGAACGGTGGTGTATCTCCAACACCTTAATGCAGTGTGAACCATGGTGAAAAAGAGGTATGGGATGTCTCAGGCAGGGGTCTACTGTTAAAGCATTGGGAACAGAAAAGTAATTCTGATTACATAGGGAGCCGGATGAAAAGGAATCTAACCGGGCTTTCCATATTACCAGTGCAATCTGTATCTATACAGCTCATTGCAGAAACTTTAGAGAGATAATAAATATGAGGTTAAACAACATCTGACTGGTATCAAATGGAGAAAGGTGGTCTTCAGTTTAGGTATTAGGCAAAAGGGAGAAAGGAGGATGGGATCAGCAACCACACCTAAAATTATACATGGTAGTACTGCAATGTTATATTCTAACCTGAGAGCTATTAAAAGTCATATGTTTTAAATGATTGGATAATTGTTAATCAATCACAGAGTTCTGTTATATAGGTCTAACTTCTGTAAGGTTGCTGTGCCTCCGATACATATCTTGGGTTGTTTGGTGTTGCTTCTTATTAACATATACATCTGAGGCAATTAATGCAATGAAGTCAAGACTGCAGACTGCCAAAGACTTTTGTTTAACCTTCTGCTCGATGCTGATTATTCAACCATTACCAGATGAGCTTCAGTGCAGCATTTGTCAGGTTTTACTGCATACATACAAATATACTGGAGTTTACACCTATGGCAACTTCCTACAAGGAGTCAAACTGCAGTCACCAGCAATCTGGGACTTGACTTCACCATGGGGACTTTGCATCTGCAGTAACTCCATGAAAGCACAGATGCCTCAGCCTAAAAGCCCATCTCACTTGTTGATAAACTAATTTTCATACCGTTTTTAATGTACATTAGATACAGGGACTGTGTTCATTGTTTAATTGTTGACAATTGTTAGAAAATCAGCTGTCATTCCTTCTTTTCCCCACTTGTGTGAAGGAGTAGAAAGCATTCTTGTGCAAGTTGGACTCATCAGAGGAATAACACATTTATGCTTGCATGTGGGGACTTGTAAGAAGAGCTTTGTTCTTTGATTTTTATTCATTGTTCCTTGGATTTAATGTTCTTTGGATTGACTTCAGTGCTTTGTGTTTTTACATTATTTTTCTGTACCACCTACGTTTTCATATTGTACCTTATTGTATTTATAATGCCTGTTATGACTGTGCTTCTTGTTAATATAAACTGTTACAATATTATGTAATTGTTATACTAATTGCCTTTGTGGAGCTTTTCTCCCTGGGCCTCCACTGAAAATGGGTTCTTCTTGGCCCAGTGGACTTTCCCGGTAAACAAATGCTAATTAATAAATAGATAAATAAATAAATAAATAAAATATTGCATTTTTAGCACCAAACAGGCTCACCGTGTATCTTATCCATATCCTTATTGGGTTCAAATGGTTTAACCTTACATAAGAAGCCCTTTATGGCTGCACCTTGCATTTATAATTCCAGATTCTGCTCTGAAATAACCAAGTTGTCTGCAAGTTCCAGACCAACTGTACTAAATGTTCTTAGCCCTCTAACTTAATGAGAGGCCTTCCTGATGGCAGAATTATAGAGACAAGACATGGATAGTGTTTTATGTAGTATGAGACAAATATAATTTATAAACATAAAACACTACTTCATTTTTGTGTTCTGCATATATGGATTATTGTCAGTCAATTAATGGGATGTGAATCAACTTGAAAAATCATTTTATCAGTGCACCATTTGTTTTAAAGCATCTTTATTATCACTTGTGACATAGGCAAACATGCATTTGTATAAAGCAAAACAAACCATGTTAACATGTTCCCAGTTACAAACATTATACATAACATATATTCTTCTCTACAGTGTAATCAATCCAACATTACACAAACTGGTCAAGTTCTGCATTCCGTTATACCTCATTCTGCCTCCAAAGCATTTTTCTGCATGTATTGTTTCCACAATTTCCATTTTGTCTATGTAATTTGCTCCTACCCTTTTCTAAAGATCCCAATTTGAGTTCTTTTTATGTCTGTTACAATATTCACTACTTCAAATACTGTTAGTGTAGACTTTGATTTCAATTTTCTTGTAATTGATTTTTTGACAGCCACCAGAATTAAACTTAAAAAGACCATAACATGTAGACAATTCAGATTGCGTATCGCAGCTCAGAAAAATAATTTCCTTAGGTACACCCATTTGTTTGGCCAGTATTTCTGATAGAGCAATCTGCAGGGAATTTCTAAAGTCTGCCAACTCATTTGACTGCCAAAACATATGTTCCCAGTTGCTTGTTTTGTCCCCAACACACCTCCAGCATTTGCCATCTACCTAAGGAAAAATTCTTTGGAATTTGCTTGGGGTATAAAGATACATATACAAATACTTCCAAGCAAAAATCCTAAAGCTTCTAGACTGAATTCCTTATAATTTCTTTTCCCAATCTTTTCTAACCTCCTCGGACTTATCCCTGTAGTTATCATGCAATATTTTATATACCTTACTAACACCTTTTTAACACCAGCTTCTCTTCTTGATTCTGCTAAAAAACTCCACCTGTACAGGTCTTTCTCTACAGTCTGATATCAATCCCTGATAGGGAAGACAGTCTCTAGCCTGTAGTCCAAATGCCTTCTTGGCCTCTTCTCATTCTATAACCTTTCCCTCTAATTATTTATTTCCAGTACTTTGGTTCCTTTGCCAATTTCCTCCATTAAATTCCAGTCCCCTCTTGCCTATTCTTTGTACCCCCAATTGCAGTCATCCCTATCAGTAGAATCTCCTTTCTCCATTCTTCCATTGACACAGTTCTTAGAATACTTTCTGCTCCTTTATGAACATAATATTCTGTATGACTGTTGTTATCCTCATTAAAGATCTGCATCAAAAATACCACTCTCTCTTTATTTCTTGAATTTCCTCCTGCTTTATCAGCATCTCTTTCCACTTTGAATTGTAGCTTACTGCTGGATTCAGGCACCTAGGCAGCAAAACATTTCCCTGTGGTACATTTGACTGGGGACACATGGCTGAAGTGACATTCAGCTGCAGATAAATATGGCTGTTTGCAAACTCCCTGTGGGTAAAGAGAAGCACACACTGCCATGCTCACAGCTTTAATAACCAAATGCACGGTGGCAGAAGGAGTAATGAGTGTTGTGCTCAGTGTACAGTATATACTTATGTAACTACAACACATAGAAGTGTGCTACAGCATGGAGGAAATCCTGCAGGCTACTGCAGTCATATTTATGCTCCAGTATGCGTTTTAGGTAATGTTCCCTAGACACCATGAAGGGGTTAGAGGTCTACACAATCCAATTATAAAGGCACTGCCCATGGTGCACTGCATTTTGATGCTACTGACATGCCCTCTGGCTATAATCTTGGTATGCACTGATTTTTATAAATCATTTGATGAGCATGAAGCATCATTCTTGTTTTCCTGTCTTATCTATCCAACACCTTTTGGGGCCAGTCAATTACTCCAAAACTGTAAGTTAGGACAGGAAGAGCACATTGGCGTATAGCTTGAATTTTGTTCCTAGATGTCAACATTGTTTTCAGCATTTCTAAAATATTTCTTACTAAGTATTTTTGGCATTTGTTCATGTTTTATTGTTGATCCTTCATCAATTCCAAAATATTTACACACTCCCTCTTGCTCAAGTGCTTTTATATCACATTCTTGTTCCAAACTGATATTTTCTTGGTGCTGCAGTTTTCCTGCTTTAAAGGTTTGTTTTGCACATTTATTAAGATCAAATGACATTCTTACATTATCTGATAAAGTTTTAACTTCTTGCAGTTGAGCTTTCAGTTCCTTGTCTGATTAGCTATATAGTTTTAAATCATTGACAAAAAGAAGATGAGAAGTCTTTAGACTTTGTTGTTTTCTAGGAGCCAAATTATAGCCGTGACCTAATCTGTTAAGCAGACAGCTTAATGGGTTAAGGGTAAGACAAAAGAGCAACGGTGACAAAGAGTTATTCTGGAATATCCCCTTTGGATTTCTATCCCTGGAATAATAAATTGTCCTTTATCATGGCTTAACTGCAAAAGTGGTTTGTCACTGTTTCATTGGTACGGTGATGTATTTTATCAGTGTAAGGTGTAGCTTATACATTTTAAGCACTCTTTTATCCATGAATGTCAGATACTATCAAATGCTTTTTTGTAGTCAATCCATGCCATACTCAGATTCTTTCCCTTTTTACATTTCTCTACTATGACTTTAACAACAGATGGTCCTTTCCATATGACTTTTCTTTTATTGCCCTTTTGTTCTACTGCCATAATTGACTTTTCTTCTAAATGATTATAAACTTTATCGGCATCAATTCCAATGTATAGTTTATACATCGTTAGAAGGCTAGTTATTGGTCTATAATTTTTAGGGTAGCTTTCAGGTTTGCTCTTAGAAGAAGCATTGTTTTTACTGTTGTTAGCCAGGTTGGTGTCTGTTCAGGGTGCGCATATAAGTAGTTCTTATTCATGGCTAAATCTCCATACAAATATGTTAATACTTTTAATCAAATGTTAGGTACTGTATCTGGGCCTGGAGTTTTCCAATTAAAGGCTTTTCTTAACTTTGTTTCAATCTCTCTGGCTGTTATTTCATCCCATTTCATATCCTGTACCTTTAAACCTCTTATTCTTTCTTTTACTTCTACTATTCATTTAGCATCATTGTTATGTTCCAGAGGATCTTGATAAATACGTCTCCAAAATATATCTATTTCTTCTTTTTTTGGTAGTTTTCAATTCCTTTTACGATGTTTACCAATTCTCTATTAAAACTTTTATTTAATTTAATAATCTGTATGGTTACTGCTGTCTCCTTAAGGATACGCATCCAAAATCCCAATCTTTCCTTATTTCTTGAGCTTCCCACCTGCTTTATCATCATTCCTTTCCACTTTGAATTATAGCTTTCTTCTTGTGTTTAAATCTGTTTTAGTAAATAGATTCCTGAAGAAAATATTCATCTTTAAGAACCCTATTACTTTATTGATTAATTTATTGGTTAACACGGAGAACTGGCTGGGCAAAGAACTCTTCTGAGCTATGACTTAGAACAAGACAGAAAATATATAAATTGAGCCAATTATGGTTATGGATACTGTCAAAGGTGTTATCAGTATATTATAAATTGTACTTTAGATATTTACTATACAATGCAATACAGGAAAATTCATGTGACATTGGATGAAGGTGGCATTACAAAAAATAAGACATTTGCTATAAATCAAATAACAGTGAAGCATTATGACAATAACTTTGCATGTGTACAATGAGTTCTAATTGAACGCAGTTAGGTGCTCATGTAGCTGTTTTACAGAACTAGCAAAATCGCTTAAATATTTGATATGCCTCTGTAACAGGGACAATCACAATTAAGGATTTTTCCTACTAATAGTCCAAAAGAAGACATTTTAATGTATGGTTCCTTGTTGCAGGATGTTAATGCATAATTTGATGTGGTAGTTCCCAATCTATGCACCAGCATGATGTTACAAAAGACAAATACAAACTAGGAAACTACACAAACAGCTGAGGACTGTATCTTGACCACCAATAAACGTTGTTACGGTATAAAAATAAAAAAAGGTTTATTTAAATAAAGCGCTTTTCGTCCAAAACAATTGTGAGACTTCTTCAGATAAAAACAACTTACAGACCACTGCAATAAATATCTTGCACTCGTAATCATGAGTGCACAACTATCCATGCTGATAGGCTAACAACAGCTCCAATTGTATGCACTCGTAGTAAAAGATATTAGAAATAAAAAAAAAATGTGTTTATCAGTTTTTATGAAATAATTTGAAACCTAAAATACTGTATGTGCAACTAGGCAGCCATTTCTTACAAATTTTAAAAACATTAAAGCTATTTGTATATATGTATATACAGTACTAGTTGCATCAAATAGATGTTAATATATGTTTATGTATTGCTGATATTGTGCAATCATATATATATATATATATATATATATATATATATATATATATATATATATATATATATATACATACATCTTTTTCAAAATAAAATGAAACCTAAAATACTGTATATGTAACTAGATAGTCATTCTAAAAATTTTTAGTAAACATTAACACAATTCATGTGTATGTGTATACAGTACTAGCTGTATTAAGTAGATGTTAATAAATATATATGTATGATAATACGTATACTTAATGTAGACTTATATATGTGTCTACTAATAAAACAATTTACCTGGGTAAACTCTTTAACTTCAAAATACAATTAATGGGACATATTTCGTTTAACCCTGGATATGAACATGCTTTAGTACGTAACTGGCAATAAAGTTCTAAAACTTCCAGGCGTAAGGAATCAGCCCCCCCCCCCATCTGAGTGGATACAGTCTACAGCTCTAAATAAGAATTTGTGGTTGGGGTTCTCTGACGTGTGTTTGGCTAAGGCATTCTCCAATTTGCCTTTCCTAATATAATACAAATGTTCGTAGACCCGCTCACGTAACTTCCTGTCTGTCTTCCCAAAGTAAAATATTACACATTGTTGGCACTGCGCTAAGTAAATAACACCTTTTGACTGACAATTTAATTTGTATTTCACCTTTTAAGTATTGTTCCTAATACAAAACATTTCCCCTGTAGCCATGTGGAGACAAAAGTTACATAAGTGGCATTGAAACATACCCTTCCTCCATGGAATTCCATGGACCTGACTTTCTATGATTTGGTTTAAGTTTTTACCCCTTCTCCACACTATCTTTGGTGTTTCTGGAAGTTTTCCTCTCAAATCATTATCACTGTGTATTAGGGGACCCTTTTTTTGAATACTTAATGAAATACCTTCTCTGTCAATACTGAAGGGTGTGATAAACTTCAACCATGGTATGGTGTCATCATTGTCCCAATTCTGAGTTATGAGGTGTGATGCACCTCTAAGAATTGACTGACCAGCTGGCCCTTCATTACTATTATCTTCTGATACCAGGGGTGGTTACTACTGTAGTGCAGGAAGCTATTGGAGTAGGTCTCCTTTCTGTACATTTTTGCACAGAAAGATTTTTCTCTATAGTCTTCCCATAAGTCTACATCAAAATACTTCCTGACCTTTAATAACAAAATTTACCTCCAGAAAGTCGGTGTGGCCATGGGTTCCCCGTGTGGGGCAAGTTTTGCGAATTTAGTCATGGCCTACTGGGAGCAGGAAGTTGTTGGGAAGAACTGTCATTTGGCGAACCAGATAAAGTTTTATATGCATTTTCTGGATGATATTTTTATATTAATAGAAGGAGACAAGGTGCAGCGGTTAGTGTTGCCGCCTCACAGCAAGAGGTTCTCCGGTTCAATCCTCGGCTCGGGTGCTTTCTGAGCGGAGTCTGCATATCCTCCCTGTGGTCGTGTGGGTTTCCTCCAGGTGCTCAGGTTTCCTCCCACATCCCAAAGACATGCTGTAGGTGGATTGGACACTCCAAATTGGCCCTAGGTGTGAGTGTGTGCATGCATGTGCCTTCTGTGGAAGGTGGGGCACCGGGCTGGCACCTCAGCACCATAAAACTTCATTGCCAATCATGAGCGGACAGGTGATCCGCTGTGGCGACCTCTAACTGGGAAAAAGCCGAAAGAAAAAGAAGAAAGAGATGAAAGAACAGCCACTGAACTAGTATCATTTGTTATTTCAACTTCCAGCTTCTTGTCATTTACATACACATACAGTGCTGATAGGATTGCTTTTCTTGATGCAGACTTATGGAAAGACTACAGAGGAAACTCTTTCTGTGCAAAAATTTACAGAAAGGAGACCTACTCCAATAGCTTCCTGCACTACAGTAGTAACCACCCCTGTTATCAGAAGACATTAGTAGTGAAGGGCCAGTGGGTCAGGGCTGCACATATGGTATCAAGAGACGTGGACTTCCTGGATGAGTGTCAACTACTGAAGGGTATATTTATCAGATGTGGTTAACCCAGACAACTTATTGACAATCTTATTAAAGATGTGATGGGGAAAGGAGACTTAGGGATATACCAACCAATTCTTGGAGGTGTATTGCACCTCATAACTCAGAATCGGGACAATGATGACACCATACCATGGTTGAAGTTTATCACACCCTTCAGTATTGACAGTGAAGTTATTTCATTAACTATTCAAAAAAAAAAGGTCCCTAATACACAATGATAATAATTTGAGAGGAAAACTTCCAGAAACACCAAAGATAGTGTGGAGAAGGGGTAAAAACTTAAAACAAATCATAGAAAGTCAGGTCCAAGAAATCCCATGGAGGAAGGGTATGTTCCAATGCAACATGTGTAATTCTTGTCCCCACATGGCTACAAGGGAAACTTTTTGTATTAGGAACAATACTTATAAGGTGAAATACAAATTCAATTATCAGTCAAAAGGTGTTATTTACTTAGCGCAGTGCCAACAATGTGTAGCATTTTACTTTGGGAAGACAGACAGGAAGTTACGTGAGCAGGTCTATGAATATTTGTATTATATTAGGAAAGGCAAATTGGAGAATGCCTTAGCCAAACACACATCAGGGAACCCCAACCACAAACTCTTATTTAGAGCTGTAGACTGTATCCACTCAGATGGGAGAGGGGGCCCTGACTCTGTATGCCTGGAAGTTTTAGAACTTTATTGGCAGTTACTTACTAATGCACGTTCATATCCAGGGTTAAATGAAATATGTTCCATTAACTGTAATTTGAAGTTGAAGAATTTAACCAGGTTGTTGTTGTGTCTTTCAGCTTTTCCCGTTTAGGGGTCGCCACAGCAGAACTCTGGTCCGCTAATGTTTGGCAGTAGATTTTTACGTGCTGAGTTGCCGGCCCTGAGGCACAACCTTCAACGACGGTACGCCCATTCACGCATAAATTGTTTTACTAGTAGACACATATATAAGTCTACATTAAGTATACGTATTAGCATACATATATATTTATTAACATCTATTTAACACAACTAGTACTGTATACACATACATATGAATTGTTTTAATGTTTTCTAAAAATTTTTAGACTATCTAGTTACATATACAGTATTTTAGGTTTCATTTTATTTTAAAACCGATGTATGTATGTATAGATGATCTCACAATATCAACATACATACACATATATTAACATCTATTTGATGCAACTAGTACTGTATATACATATATACAAATAGCTTTAATGTTTTTAAAATTTATAAAATATGACTACCTAGTTACACATACAGTATTTTAGGTTTCAATTTATTTTGTAGAAACTGATACATTTATGTAGAGATGACTTCAAAATATTTTTTATTTCTACTATCTTTTACTACGAGTGTATATAATTGATGCTGTTGTTAGCCTATCAGCATGGCTAGTTGTGCACTCGTGATTACAAGTGCAAGATATTTATTGCAGTGGTCTGTAAGTGGTTTTATCTGAAGAAGTCCCACAATTGTGTGGGACGAAAAGCGCTTTATTTAAATAAACCTTTTTCTATTTTTACACTGTGACAATGTTTATTGGTGGTCGATACGCAGTCCTCAGCTGTTTGTGTAGTTACCAGCATGATGTTGAGGGAGGGACAGTACAAAGGAGCTCAAGGAGCGTTTACAAATCAAAGGATTGATAATTGAATCTGGCATAGCTTGAATTATGTGGTTAGCAAAAACACCATATTAATATCACAATGTAAAAATGTTTGTTGATATTGATTTTCAATCACACATAGGGCTTTTTTAAGATGAATCAATGAAACTTTCAACTAGCTGGAAGCATTTCATTTATATCCATCTAGTCATCCATCCACAACCCTTTTTTCCCATTTTTGCACATGGGTTGGGGTGTCACTTCAACAGTGACAATCGTCTAAAGCCAAGTTTTGTATCGCCGGGTGGTTAGCCCTACTGTGGCAGTCCTTTTACACACACACACACACACACACACACACACACACACACACACACACACACACACACACACACACACACACACACACATTAATACACAAACGCACATTTATGATGTATGTTGCTACATGTAAACATACATATATATATATATATATATATATATATATATATATATATAGATATAGCTATATATATATATATATATATATATATATATATATATATAAAAATTCAGCACTACTTCAACTATTCTGTATGCATTGGCATATCAGATTTATCCTAAAATTTTCCACAGGTCATCGAAGCGAACTACCTCTACTGCAATCAGGAATACTTACCTCTTGCATGCAGTTGAAGTTTGGCATAAATCCTTTTTCTCCTACATGATTATGAGTGTACCATTGTATTGATAATGAATTATGTCTATGTTTGTACAGGACATTGTTTCTCACTGACATCACTAATAGATTTTCACGTATAGCTGTTTCTAGGTTTGCTACAGAGTGCACTAAAGGAATGTTACTGTAGGCAAAAAAAATATTTTTATTCTTTTTTAGGCAACTAGGCACAAATATATTTGATGCATTAGAGGACATTCACAGATACATTATTCAAGTGGAGACTGAATCCATCAGTCTTACAGCTACAAGATAACGTATTTTGGATGCTCATAGCCTTAATTTCTTTCTTAAATTGCTAGATTACTCTAGACCACTAAATATATCCATCCCACTAGAAATATTTCATTACATTTCAGTACATTTTAACTTCCTTCCTACTTCCTAATTCCATGTCTGGTTGTACATAGGGCAAATGCATTCTTCTTATCAGTATAGACCCTCCTGTACAGTAACCACTTTGGTACATTCTTTCACATGTTATAACTTACATGGCTTTATAGCTAGCTGTTTTCTTAAACTAAAATTTTTTACTAGTTTCCTGGATATTTGGAGTTCAGAAAATGCAGTGACATGGCATATGTTGTGGATGCCCATTAGGCCTTTCTGCCATTACAGAATTAGCCTATTTACTCTATCTGGGGTGAGAACCAGGCATCCTTGCAATAGTTGAGAGCCCTATAACCCATCTGTTCTTGCCTAGGGTGTCTCGTCAATCTGCTTGATACCCCCATGGCAAGAGATAGGTTGTGTGGAGCAAGCAATGTTCCAGGTTTGGTAAGCTCGCCTACCCCTCCCCAGTGGATAAAACCAGTCCTTCATGAATGTCTCTGAGCTCTGCAGCTGTTACATGCCACAGAGAATATGCCTTCACATGCCGTTTTAGGTGCATATTAGTTTACCTGGACAGGAAATGCTCACGGCTTGTGCTCCAAGGCAGGAACACCTGATGTTCCCACTAGGTGTCATCCAAGTGGTTAGCCAGAGCTGTCTCCTTCTTGTATTGGTGAGCCAGCAGTAACAGTAGCAGCAGCCTTTCTTTCCCATTCAGCATTGCCAGATCTGTCAGGTGATGCTAACCAAACTTAAGTCACTCAGCCATAGTCAGGGCTTTATCATTGTACACCACCAGAGGTGTCTCAGGATATCAACAGTTTAGAAATCTGCTTCTGTATCCCTTCCAAATGTTCTCCATTGCATTTTCTCTGCAAACTACTTTTTATCAAAATATGATCATATACTATTTGTCTAAGCTGTTTTTGCTGCTTTATATAAGCAAACACAATATTCTCTAAAAAAACTTTTTACTGTTGTCACTTTGAAGTGTAATATACATGTATTAAATGATTTTGTGTTTTTACAGACAACATTAAGAAATAAAGAATGGTTGTTGAATAACTATGAAATGTTAGAATGATGCTGTCCTGTTTCTACTCCTGACTTATGTACCATGTGACTTTTGGGAGTAGGCTGTCAGTTCTGCCAGGCATCCTGTTAAATTGTCATGATGTGTGATTGTTTCTTCTCACACATAAAATGAGTCTTGCTGCAACTTTCAGGTGTATTATTTAGAGGTAGTTCCTCCGGTAGCAGTTAGAACTATCTAGAGTTAGCAATTTATTCCACGGTCATTTTTTTCTGTATTTCACACACTTACAATCACGAGATGAAGTTTTCTTAGTCTTTTCACAATCAGCATTCTTAATATTCTTCTATCTATTTATAACATTTATAGTTCCTGAATACTAGTTCTAGGAGCCTTTCTAGACATGACTATAGAAAATGCAGAAAAAAAATATTACAAAATATGGAAAAAATAACCATGAAAACATATAAAAGAATTAAAGAATATCCCTTACAAGGAGAATAGAAAATATCATTAATGCATGATAAAAACAATTATCAGATTGTTTCAGACAGTAATTAGGACAACAGCTTACTAAGAGCTGAGCATGACATTTAGTTATCTACAACCAGCAAATGTTTTCTAAGCTATTTCTTTTTCAGCTGACTCCACTCTGGTAACAGGATGATGATATTTTTTCATGTATTTTCATAACATCGTAGTGTGCCATATCAGTGTAGGCACTTTATTCTTATGAATCTGCTAGCAAGACCATCACATCATTCTAACTATGTTTCTGTTGACAAAACATACTTCTAACGTAATATCGACCCACCGCTGTTTAAAATGTCAAACTACAATCTTTTATAATACGATTGGAGACATTTATAAATCCTTACCTTGAAGTCCAGGACTCAGATCACAGTAACAGCTCCCCATGTAATTCGGCTGGAAGCCACCACTGCTATGCATCACCTTTAACTACCTTAACCAGTTCAGGAAGAGGATTTAGGGTTCAGTAAACCACATATGCACAGCACAGTGAGGAAGGAACCTTGAGGTTAGCTGCTTTCCCATCTGTAATGAGTTTTGCTTGGAAGCACCCCCGAAAGAAAAAAGAAAAGTTTCTTGCTACCTTGAGAGAAGACCTATCCCACGCATACTGTAATGTGGTTTTAGCTCCTTTCCCTCTTTTTCCAGCTGCCAGTGATTACCTTTTGCCTTTTTAGAAGGAAAAAACTAAATCTACACATTAAAATGAGCCAAGAACCGTTGCAGTGCTCAACTTAGTGGAGTTTGAAGTGAAGCAGAACAGAAAGCTATAAAGAGGCTGAAATTAAATGCAGAACAAAAATGTATTGAATGCTAAGAAATGTAGTCAGAGCATTTGTCCTGAATAATGAATGAGGCACCATATCAAAGTGGGACTCCAGCATAAATTCAGACCTGCAAGTTGTGCGGCCCGTCTTCTGCCTCATTGCAATGGCAATCACTCTGCTTCCCGACTGGATAGGCAGCTGTTCTCATGTTTGCTAACTTGCTATATTTGTTTGATGTTTTGCCATTGTCTTATGAATAACACATTTAAAAATTAGTGCAACTTCCTGCTTCTGTGTTTTTTTGGCAGCTATACAACATGCTTGTTACCTATTGTTATATAAAAGTAATATCTGATGCCCCTCACAGTCCTATTCTCTGCCAATCATGCTGTCAAGCCTTTTGCTTGAGAACAAAAAGAGAAAGTCATTCACATTTTATAGAAGAGAAATAGCTGTGTTCAGAAGCAGTTCATGGAAACAGAAAAGAAAACCATTCTAAAACTAATGAACATTTCAAACATCTCCCTATCTTCTTCTTTTTTCTATACATCACCTTTCAGTTTCTCACCACTTCCTTCAGGAAAACAGTCACTATCTGTTGACAAAGGGACCTGAGTATAAGAAGAAATGTACATGTTTTGCAGTTTATTCTGCAAGTATGTACAAGTAGTGAGTCAGAGTTTAGACAGTTTGTAGTTTTCACTGCGTTACTGGGTAAGGAAAATTAATGTGTGTGTGTGTGTGTGTGTGTGTGTGTGTGTGTGTGTGTGTGTGTGTGTGTGTGTGTGTGAGACAGCACATTCATGTACATGTGTTTGTGTATATTCATTTAGGTATCTGTAACTTATATTGTTTACATATCACTTTCTGAGAAGAAGGCAACACATGGTTTTCAGCTCAGGCATGGTTAAATAGTGACCTGCATCTGAGACCACATGGTGGGGATGTAAGTAATTTAATTAAATGATGTTTACTTCAGGACCTACATAATAATACAAAAAATCAGTACATAGCAACTGCTTCCTGAGTAATTCTGGTAAACAAACACGTCTTACAGTGAATCTCTTCTAGTGAAATGCACCGCTCAGTGCAGGACACAGCTTATGCATGGAATAGGTAATGTTAGCAGATATATGGAAGCTGGTTTCAAAACCTATTTGTCAAATTATATACTACAATTGTCAGATCCTCCTAGGGATTCCCATATTAGTAGAAGTCTCTTTCATGTATTCTTGCCACTTCTCTCACTGCATTATATTTCACTCTGTTTTCTTACCTTATGTTCTGCCCAGTAACAGTTATACTTGGAAGCATTATGTGTGACTTCAGACGAACAGCTGCTAGAATGGGCTGTGTATGGTCAAAGTAAAAGTAGCAGCATTTCAACTATTTACTGATTGATATAATTGCATTTAATTGACCAAGATGTCCAGCAAATCAAAGTCCATTTTATATAGAGGTATAAGCAGAAAAGTGAAACAAAGAACAAAACTTAGGTTATACAAAAATAGGCATGTGGCTAAGTATGTTGATACTGGAACTGCACAGTCATAAGTTGCACTATTAATGTAGCATCATTTTGACTAGGTTGTAATGTACATACTCACAGTCCAGCTGCTTGTGACTCTTTTGCTCACAGCTGAATGCTTGTTTTTGTATGAGCCATGTCAGGGGGTAGAATTCTGTTTCTTTGTGCTGACTATATCACAAGCAGTTGGGCAAACAGAAGTAAATATATCAGACTCAAGGAAATGATAGCTATAGCTTTATGTTCTAGTCATTAAGTGGCTTTAACCAGAACATTCAGTAGTGCAATCATGTGACCCATCTGTATGTCTGGAATGCAACTTGTTGAAGCAGATACAAGAGAAACGTGTAACTAATGCAACAGTTTGGACAGCAGATCATGCAAATACTGGAAACCATCTGAGTGTAGAAACAGTTATGAGTAAAAATGTTTTGTTATCTTAAGTCAGGTAAGCATTATAATAAGGGTAATTTGTTAAAGAAGGAGTAGGGTAAGGGGGGTCGAAGACCAAGGAGGACAAGTGGCTGGCAGATGAGAGAAGTGCATGGAGGTATGGAGGCTATATTACTTTTCAAAAGTTCATCTGAGTCTATGCGAGGAGTTGTGAGCCTTTAATACAGACAATGTACCAAGTGGCGTCTATAGATCTCTAAAGAACTATAATCCCAGTGTTTCAAAAGCCACATTTAGGCTGCCATTAAATCTTACATATAATATCCACTGCCATAGGTTCTTTGGTAGTTTGCTCTTAAGCTCAGGGAGAAGCGACTATTGTCATGCGTTTATCTCTTACATCTTCCTGTGGATTGCACCCATCCATAGCTGTAAAGAATGAGGGTTATTCTGGATTATGAAAACAGTTTCTATAAAAATATTGATTACAGATGTTAGTTTATACTCACCTTGATGCAGCTGTTTTGGGTTATTTAAGCACAGTGATGCTGCCCCTAAATTCCTGCCCAGCTGTATGCCATTTGCAGGTTCTGCTTTGAAGCAGTTAAGAAGTACATCCACAACAACATACCACACAGCAGTTTAGGAATCACCATAGCCTGGGGCTATGACTTTTCTCACAATTTAATTAAGGAATTGTGCCTCTACAGTCTCCCAGTATGCTAGCTGAATATTTACATTGCAATCTCAAAATGGTCTTCATATTTTACTTCAGATTCATAAAGAGTGCCAAAGTACTCAAGGTGGATGACCACCATAATGTAAAGTGGCAGCCTGGTGCATGCAGAGGGAGATTGAAAAATACACCATCCTTACCTTTCTTATATCAAAGAGTATGCTATGGTAAGAGAAATATGATTCCAGAGTGGAGAATCCTATCTGAGGCATGATTTCCACTTCCAAAATTAAGGCTACTGGAAAGATGGTAGTGAATCCAAAGCACTCTGGTATGTAATGCATTAAATGAAGGTTACTGCCCTCTATTGGTAAGAAAAAAAAGTCCAATTCAGAGACCAGTCTTACTCGCTAGGAAGCAGTCAAGAAAATGTAATTTTTATTTTATAATTTTAATTGTAGGTCCAGCTTTCAAAACAGTTATAGGAGAGTGGACCTCTTGTAGAGTGGGCCCTGCCCAGTGGATCAAACTCCCTCCAGAGATAAAAGGCCAAGATTATCTTCAAGGATTGAACTCATCCCTTGTTGAAGGTTTCATATAAGTGCTTCAGTCATAATGGTTAACTACATCAAGTCAGCCCAGGATTTAATATAAACCCCACCCTGAAGTGTCACCGATGATTTAATCTGTTGTGCATTCTGAAGTCTAACTGACACTTTAATCTAATGTATAGATTTTATGTAATGTAGGTAGTCATGCAGACACTGCTCTCTGTTCCAAATGATAACCTACCATAAGTTACACTTTAGATTTAATGGCTAGACAGTTAAATGAACTCTTGTTCGATCCTTATTTTGGGATGTGATTACCAAAGCTGTATTTCTTTATTGTCGGTTTGATTTTGTTTACTTGGAAAGTCCAACTGGGCACAGGACCCATTTCAATGGAGACCTAGGAAAAAGGCTCCAAAGTAAAAAAAAAAAAAAAAAGAGTGATACTAACATTTCAAAAGCAATAAAATAAAAACAGTCTTTGCAACATTCTTCATAAAAGGAATGAAAGGAAGAACTGCATTTCAAATTTGATAAAATATACATCACCCATATTGTTGTTAGTTTTAACAGAAAGCAATGTCTTACAAGAGGCCTAGTGATGAGAGAGCTGAAACATGAGAAACAGAAGAAAAATGTAGTTCACGGTGAAACAGAATAGAAAAGAGGGGGGTAAGTTACAGCGCAGGCAGGCAGAGGATATGGAGGAAGATGAGCAAGGATGAGGCTGAAGAGGAGTGATTAGCTAATCTGAGGCAGCACATTTCCAGAACCAGGAGTTGAATAAGTGAGACTTTAGCAGTAGTTTAAATGACTTTATTGAGGAGTACTGTCTTACTGTTTCAGGGATGGAGCTCCATGTTTTTGCCACTGGATGGGAGTAGAAAGAACAGCCTATGGACTTATTAGATTTTGATATGTGTATAAGGTCTTTGTCCGAAGAATGCAGTTTTCTGAGTGGGTTATACAAAGCTGGCTAAAAATGAACAGTCATACGGTCCACTTATTAGACTGTGGATAATAGTCAGTTGGGAGTATATGAGTTGATCCTGTAGTTCAATTCAACCTCCATTGGATGTTTCCAAATGGAGGTTTCTCAGGGTCTGGGTTGGTTGGTTTGGCATAATGGTCAGGTTGTTTACCTTACAGACAACAGTTACATGGTTTGATTATCACCTTTGAAGGAACTCAACTAGACTTAAAATGGCCCGCTGGTCAGCTAGACTAGTACTTACCTATAATCCTAAAATATGATATGATCTATGGGAGAGTTTGGCTGCAAATTTTGCAACTTTGTTGTAGCACTGCTTGAGTTTGCTTCGTAGAGTCAGTCGGATGTTTGTCCATATTGGTGTTGAGTAAAGGAGATAGGGCAGTAGGTTATTAAGGTGGGAGTTGATTAACTGATGTTCTGTCTTCAATTTTACTTCACTAAGCTTATTAAACACAAATTGCATAACGTTATTCAATAAAAATGTATAACATTAACAAGTATATAACTGATTGTTTGAACTGAAATTTTTGTTCTTTGACTCATGGATGGGCCCAGGTCATGGATAAAAGGGGGTTTTGGACCAATTCATGCACCAGGTTAATGAACAGGAAATAAACACATAAATAAATAGATAAATTCTTCAGTATGATGGGTAAGGTGAGTATTCCCTTACTGTGTCCACATATTGGTGATAAGTCTAAAGAACAATCTTGGGGCAAAAAGCCAATGGGCAAAGGGGATAATTGGAGCCAGGAAGCTTTCTTATCAATCCATCTGATTACATGAAATCTGCAAAGGAAATAGCTGGAAAACTGATCTGTACTTTTCTATTCTAGGCCAAAGAGAGACTAAGTGGACATGAGAAGGAAATGAAAAATGGCGCTGCATGTTTTGAGAAAGTTCAGAAAGATCATACTGGCAGAGCTATCATTGATAAGAACTCAGCACTCTAAACCAGTGTCTTCATATAGACCAGTGTCCACATTACTTCTTCCCGAAATCCTCAGTGTATACATGACAGGAGGTCATTATGGATCTGTAAGGTAGCAGTTGTTGTCGGCCATTTTTTACAGTAAATTTTTCAATAAATAATAAGTTTATATATAGATTTGAAGGTGGAAGCACCCTGTTTGCAGAAGCGAGGCCCTACGATGTTTCTACTTAAAATGTGCTTTCTGCTTTCTGACACTTCAGTTCAGAAAGCAGCACATTAGCTTTGCAAATGGATCTACATTCAGCTTGGTGAATCTATGCAGAAGGGCAGCTGCTATGAAAGATCCAGGAGTCATGTCTTTTATTAAGAGTTTGTTTACCTAAGTTTTACTAGCAACTTCATAAACTGATGGTCGATTGAGGGACTGACTAACAGAGGTACTCAGCAGTGTAGGGTTTATGAACTGAGGATACTGCTATTGCTTTATATCCGAGCACTCAAGAATAGGAGGATGCTTTCATTAGAACAGAAGAGCTTTAATGCAGCATTCAAAAACTCTCTTGATAAAGTCTTATTGGGCATAAAATATTTAAAGACCTCATATTACTACTGTCTACTTCTTGTATGTAGGGGTGTAGCCATGTATACTCCACACATGCCACAGATACACACAAATATCTTCAATCCAGGATTCGCCAAGTCCCAGACTGTCAAGCCCAATCAAGTGAAACCTGATTCATCAACCAAAAAGAGTGGAAAGAGCTGAACCTGCCCCCTCACCTCAATGTACCCATTGTAATGACCTTCCATGAGCTTTAGTAAACTGGCTTTTATTGAATTTTAATTGATCTCAGGAATCGACAAAATCTGACCTGATGAATGCTGATATTCTGTATAGCATACACTTTAAAAATAAAATATTTCTTTCTTTTTTTTTTTTTATTTTTTTTTTGCAATGAGATGTGCTAGAATTAAAATATAAAATCTTGATGTATTACAATGGTGATGTTTTTTGAGTTATAACTTTTTTTAAATTACTTTCTCACAGAATGCCTGGTTGGCTAAATAGCTTTTTGCTTAAACATATACATTTTCAGGAGCTTTTTTCAGGATTGAGAAGATATGTTAACTAAAAGCAGTCCAAAGGCTTGTACCACCCAAGGTTGGAAGGATGGATTACACTTGGTAGGTTTGAGGGCTTCATTGTGAAAGTTCAAAGGCAATTGCAAAAATCCTAGATATACCCCTGCTTGCTTGCAGCTATTTCTGAGAATATTGTTTTTCTTCAAAGTACATGGAAGCTTTTCTTACAATATCTTTTCCAGGTAGAGATTCTCAGTGTGTTATTCCTGAGTTGTAAAGGAAATATCGATGTTCCCTATGTCTGGACAATAACCATCAGTTTCTCCTGCCAGCCTGGTTGACATGGGCATACTGAGACAGTGTAGCAACTTTCTCATGTTCACTGGCAACCCTGTTCTCCTAGCACATAATTATTCTACTTGCAAGAAATGCATCTATATCAGTAACCTGGAATCCATGCTCTCTCACACCACAGTCAATACTCCTGTCAAAGAGGAGATTCCCAGCACAAACACCACACCAGCCACATCACATAGCCAAGCACAACACACACCCATCTATGCAGAGGTCCTCAATAAAAACTTACCTAAACAGCAGAGACCTCCAAGATACACTTACAAATATTCCACACACAACACCAAACACATCACACACAGCAGAAAACACACCAGTGTTTCACAAACACAGCCCATAAGGCCTAACAATAAACCAATGCAGCCCATAACGGATAACAATAAACCAAACATACTAGCCATTGGTGAGTCAATTGTGAGAAACACTGATGTACCCCTCACCAGATTCAACAAGGAAAAGGTCATAGTCAGCTGTCTGTCAGGTGCCCGAATCCACCACATCACACATGCACTAAGTCACTCCACGACAGGTACAAGTATGACTCTGTCATTGTCCATGTTGGTGTAAATGACGTGAGACATACCTCCCTGGACTATATGAAGAGAGACATGATTGAGTTCTTAGAATATGTGTCCAAGCAGTTATGACCCTAGCCCAAGCAGTATTCTACCTTCACCAATAATGATACCATGATACCAACCAAAAATAATTGACTTCAACAATTGAATTAGTTTCTGGTGTCATTCCAAGGGGATCCAGTATCTCTCTACCGGGGATGACATAGTTGACAGGCCATGATGCTTTGCCAGAGATGGCATCTACTTGTCACCACTGGGATTCCGGATCCTGGCCAAGGCTCTTGCCTTTGCCATTGTGCCTTTTTTAGGCTATGTCCCAAAGACAAATCTTCTAACATAAAAGGTCTTTGAAGGAGCAAATTGAAGGTCATGCTGCTTAACGCTAGGAGCCTTAACCTGAAAATGCAGTCACTGGAGGCTCTCCTCACACTGGAAGATGCCAATGTCAGTGCAGTCACAGAAACTGGGTTCAGGGCTGCAGAGCACCCCTGCCTTACCAGGCTATACCTCATTCCACATTTTCCAACCTCAAAATGAGGTCTGAAAGACTAAGGGTGGTGGAGTCTGTATCTTCATTAAGGACAGGCACACCTCCAGAGTGGTTTGCCAGCATGATGCACTGGAATTAATCCAGGTGCAACTGACAGTTGGCAAGACACACATCCAAGTTATAGCCAGCTATAGACCCCCCTCCATGACTCAGGACACCCACTTCTCCTACCTGGACCTACTTGACTCCATCAAGGTACCCCCAAACACCCCGATCCTTGGTGACTTCAACTATTTCACCAGAGACTGGGTGAACTATGCCTGCACTATTGCACTCATCTAATGATTCCTTGACTTCATCAGTTCTAATGCACTAGACCAGCTCGTCTCATCCCCCACAAAGGAAGATAACATTCTGGACTTAGTTCTCACCAACATGGGTGACCCCTGCCATAGTATGTTCTCCCCTGCTGAGATCCAATCATGGGACTGACTCATTAAAAGTTCTATCCCACCCAACCCCCCCCCCCAAGCTATAATCAGGCTAAAGAAATTCTCAAAAGCTGACTACAACCTCCTAAAGGAGTTTTATCAGTAGCTTCACACCACCATCTCCCTCAGAGGAGGCTGACAACTATGCTGAACAGTATGCCAGTGCAGTATACGAGCACCTGTACAACTGCATGGACTGAGCCATACCCAACAGAACTAAAACCTGCTCCTCAAGGAAACACAAACCTGTTTGCTGGACATCCACTATCAACAGGTTTTACAACAAAGGAAGAAACTGTTGTCCAAGGGTAAAAAGGAACAAATTCTAAATTGGAATAACTCCGTCTTCAGCCTCAACAAGCAAATTAGATCACTAGTGAAAAGCTCCAAAGCCAGTTATGAATTGAAATTAGCCTCAGAAACAAAGGAAAACCATAACGCCTTCTTCAGTTAAATCAGGAACCTCCATGGCAAAGCCCAGGTTTGTTCTGAATTAGTACTTAATGGTACCACTTACAATGATCCTGTTAACTAAGCCAACCTGCTAGCAGATAGGTTCAGTGCAAACTTCACCAACTATCCCTCCAAAGTCCCATTCAACATCTTCGATACTTGTCCCCACACATCGCATCTCCATAGATCAAGTGTTAAAACCCCTATCCAAGGCAAAGAACATAGCTTCCATGGGACATGGTAGTATCCCAGGCTGCATTTTGCACCATCTCCAGCAAGAACTAATTTCACCATTGAGCACCCTATTCAACCACAGCTCAGGTACAGGCTTCATTCCAACAGAGTGGAGAACTGCTATTGTCATCGGCTTGCACAGAGGTGGTGCCACTTCTAGCCCTGGAAACTATCACCCCATTAGCTTAACAAGTCTGATCTGTAAAGCCATGGAGCATATTAATATGGATCTCATATACAAGGACATAGGCAATTTCCAAGCACTTTACCCCATCCAGTTCGGATTTGTCAAGGGTAGATCTTGCCTGTTGAACCTAGTTGACTTCTTTGAGACTGTCACCAAGGCTCTGGATGAGGGAAAGTCAGTGCATACAGCTTGCCTTGACTTGGCCAAGCCCTTTGACACAACCCCCCGCATGGGCATCATTGAAAAGCTAACACAACTTGGTGTAAATCCCTATCTCATCAGGTAGGTGGCCAATTGGCTCACCGATAGGGTCCACAAAGTCAAAATAGGTGCCTCCACCTCCAGTAGCATACCTGTCACTAGTGGTGTTCCCCAGCAGTCTGTCATGGGACCCCTACTGTTTGGCATCTACTTCTCAGAGGTCCAGGCAAAGACAAAAGGCCTGTGGCTGACCAAGTTTGCAGATGACTGTAAGTTGGGTGCTGTCAATGACTCCCCAAATGATATTAACATACAGCAAGAGGGACTCACAGCAACAAATGACTGGTGGCAAAGTCATGGCCTTAAGTCAAACACAAAAAAATATATTGTCATACCACTTGGCAAAAGCATGGCCCCTACTAATTACCACATTAATGGCAACTCCCTAAGCACACAACCTGTGGTGAGAGACCTGGGTACTCAGATTGACAACAATCTCACATTCGACCATCATGTAGTGGCAGTGGTCAAAAAAAGCTGTTTAATTGGTTCATCTCATAAGTAAAGGTATTGCATCCAGAAAAATTTTTATTTATTTATTTCGCATTTGTTAACCAGGTTGGTCCAGCTGGGTAAGAATTTACCCTTTTTTAGTGGAGACCTGAGGGGAAAAGCCTAAAAGAGACATACAAATACATACAAATAGAGACAAATTAACAATATTAAAGAGCAAAACAATCTTATGGATACAATGGATAAGAAGAACATAATGTACTCAATGGAATAGTACATAGCTATATATACAAAAAGTGTAGTAATAGGTTGTAACAGGAGAAACATCCTTCCTCATTAGACCAATAATTGAGTATAACACCCCATTTTGTATGCACCACTCCAAACACCTGCACCAACTGGAAAAGCCATAGAAGCCACAGAAATACCTCACAAAGAGAATCCACGTCCTCCAACACCTGTCCTATGAAGACAGGCTCAAATCACTATCACTCTACCCAGTATTGTACAGATTGCTCAGAGGTGATCTGTGTCTCGGCTACAAGGCAATATCGGACCCTGCCCTACTAGAGATGCTCCATATCCATAAGTCTAACTCCTCATGCATTACCCACATGAAAGACCTGATTCTAATATGCAACATCAACAAAACCTGCTGGAAAGAGAGGCTTGTCTCCCAGAGGCTGCTCCGTCTTTGGACTAGACTTTTCATACATGTCAAATAGAGTACCTCGCTGACCCTCTTCAAGTGTAACATTGATAAGCGGATCGGAAACCACAAATTTGTCCCAGAGGTTCCACCTGTGTCCCTCATTGACAGGGTCCACAGGTGCTAATTGAGGTTTCTTTTTTGGAGATAAAATCATGGCTAGGCTTGTAAGGGCCCCAGGACCATTAGCCTAGTAACCTCCTATGATCCTGTGATCCTATGCAGCAAATGACAGAATTCACCTCATCAGAAAAAAACTTTAAAACTTAAAATCTAAATTTCTGGCATGCTGTCCTGAAAGTTGCTCGTTAACAAATTTTTACATGATTTTATTTTTAAAATTATTAATATGTTCTAATATCCTAACCTTAACCATTCTGGAAGTTGTGCCACTATAAGTTTGTAGTGTACAGGGCATCATTATTATGCACAGTTTAGCAGCTTTCTTATTTTTTTCTTTGCAGCCACTTTAGCCATATCTAGCAATCTGAATGTAGTACAACCGAATGCGGGGCCCATGGTAATCAAATAATAGCAAGTATGTGCCCTAATCTGAGCTAATCACGTAGACATCCTAGCTTTAACACAGTCTGGGGTAAAATAGGACACACACACTAACAAATTTCACTTCCCTAAATACACAATTCTCAGTCCAGCCCAGGAGCTGGACCAGGCTACAGCACACTGTTCTTAATCAAAAATACCATTCAAATGCATACATACACTGTGAAAAACTGAGGAGCTGCCATCCCAGCCAGATAGAATTTTGTAGATAATTCTATGTCATTGTAAATATTAATATAATCCACAGGCTTGTTTCACAAATATAAAGAAAACTAAATGCAAGAAAACTGTGATATATGCTGAACTTCAAAAATGTAACCACAGTGTACCCTGCTGGAGAAAAGTTGTTAAGTAAGGAATCTTAAAACTGTGTTTGATCTCAAGCTTGGAGACAGGATGTCTGGACCAGCAAATTCTTTCTGTTGTTTTAACACAGAGATAATTGCTAGATTTTACATGTAAAATTATCTCTTATTGCTGTGGCTTCCTGACCAGGTGCAGCTTACAAGTAAATTTTGAGTTTCTTTTAGCCTGGGAAGAAAAGGAAAAGTGATAAAAACAATGTCATGTGAAAAGACTCAGCAGTACTGGGTATCATCAATTTAAAACTTTCTCAGAGAGAAAGACTTAGCATTTTGGATTTTGTCTGAAGCTGACAACAAATCACGAGCACTTTGCCTTGTAAGTAAAGTTCAAAAATTACAAAAAGGCACCACAGTAAAGAATAAGAACTCTCGTTAATGACAAACAAGTTAAGCCCTTTCACCCGGGAATCTCCCAGACTTCCTCAGAACAATACAATGACAAATTACACATTGCTTTTAAATGCATACCAACCAATCAAAATGAGCCCCTTTAAAACATTTTTTACATCCATTAAATTAAAAGAGAAATCACCCTTAATAAAAAAACCTTCACAACAAAAAAAAAAATTCAAATTCTGTATCAAAATGTAAAATTCATTCATAATTTAAATAAAATGATGCGAAAAGTTTCATATCTCCGATGTTTAAATTGTTCAAAAAGTTTTTTTATTATTGTTTTATATTCCAAGGGTAACCCTATAATTTAGCTGCCCTTATCTTGAGAACACTATTAATACTTATGTTCTCATTTAAACCCAGGGTTTTAGCTACATCCAGCTTAATTTGCCAGAACAACTCCTTATACTCCAGCATGGCTTCCCAATGTCCACCCTCGGGTCATGTGCTACTTGCTCTAAAACAGAAAATGCATATTTGCTGTTACTACAAACTTTATGGTGTCTGTACAGTGTGTTGGTTTCCTTTTTGTGAGATATGTTATAGAAATATTCATAGACCCACTTTATAATAGTCATCTCAGTCTTTCCTATATAAAAACTAGGGCATGCCTCACATGTAACCAGATATACTATACCCCTACTCTTACAGTTGTAGTGACCTCTGGGTCACAAGAACACACCTGTCACTTTAAAATAATCTCCTTGTCAACCATACAACTACATTGGCTGCAAAAAAACACATTTGTAAGTTCCACATATTCTTGGTGTTTCCACTTTGCTTGTTCTCCTTAACAGATCTTTCAAACATATCCTTCAGATTCATATCCCTTCTCCAAATAAACATGGGGTTCTCCAATATAGTTTTCTTAATATCCAGGTTGACTATTAAAACACACCAGTACTTTTTGATAATGTGTTTTGCTTCCTGGGAAAATGGAGAAACCGTGTGAATGAAAGCCAAATTATAAGATTCATCTGTAACTACTTTATTAACATCTTCCATGAGCCCTAAACCTAATAAAGGCTATATTTCTGCCTTCTGTCCCTTACTACTTCATCCATTAACTTGTCAGATAGGGTACTACTGTACCCTCTCTGTTCAAATAATTCCTTAATGAAATTAATTTCTTCTATAAATGTCCCCTCCTCAATACACATTCTCAAAGCCCTAGTTAATTGACCCTTAATTGACCCTTAATAATCTTTTTCTTCTGAAAGTATGGATGCTTGCTGTTAAAATGTAGATATGAATTCAAAAAAGTGTCTTTTCGAAAAATCATACTCTGCTTGACATGGAGAGGAAGTCTGTTCCACAGGTGGGGGAATCATTGGGACACAAATCTATCCCGCCAACAAGTTCTATTACTTTCTCAGACCAGGTTGAAACCTTGCGTGTGAGTTGCGTGAGTGGAGCTTGAGTTACGGATATACAGCAACTCCATCAAGGCTGAGTCTGAGACAGCCTTGTATGCCAAACACTGGTCACCTCTGAGCAGTCTGTATGATACTGAGTAGAGGGACAGGTCTTTTAGCCTATCTGTATAGAATAGGTGTTTGAGACCCTGGATTTTCCTAGTAAGGAACCTCTGTGGTCTCTCCAAGTGCTGTATGTGCTTAGCAAAGTACATGCCAAAGGGGCCACTGTACTCAATAATGGGTGTGATAAGGGAGGAGTACAGGGATGTTATGACCTCCTTGTTCCTGGATGAAATACCCTCACTTATATGGTGGGCCATGTAGAAAGCCTTCCATACAACGGAGGTGACATGGCAGACAAAATTCAGATTGCTATCAACCTGAGTGCTCATGTCCTTCGTGATTGATTGATTGCATGCTTTGTGTGTTGTTATTAATGTGATAATTAGTGGGGACACCATTTTCCCCAAAGGGGGATAATGATGCATTTCTTGGCATTCAGTTTGAGGCCATGCTTCTGGCACCAGTCATTAGTTTGGTTAAGGCCCTCTTAGAGGAATTTATGACAGTGCCCAGCTTGCAGTCATCTACAAACTTGGTCTGCCACAGACCACTGGTTATGGCTTGCACCTCAGAAAATTACATCTCAAACAGTAGAGGCCCAAAGACCGATTCTTGAAGTACCCCGCTTTTTATGGGTCTACTACTAGAGGTGGCTTCTCCTATTTTGACTGAGTGGGTTCTATCAGTGAGCCAGTTAGCTACTCATCTGGAAACATATGGATTGATGCCTAGCTGTGAGAGTTTATCTATTATGCCCAAGTGGGGAATAGTGTCAAAGGCTTTGGCTAGGTCAAGGTAAGTGGTGTGCACTGCCTTGCCCTCATCCATGGCTTTGGTGACTGTTTCAAAGAAGATGACCAAGTTTAACAGGCATGATCTCCCTTTGACAAAACCAAACTGTGTGGGATCAAGCATTTGGAGGTTGCCAATGTAGCTAGCACCTCACCTAAAAATATACATAAAAGTCACACAACATCAAGATGGAATCCAAAGTGGGTGCAGCAACATGTCCGCCTTGTTCACCTTGACAAATGAGTTTCTACTTAAAAGGTACAAAGGCTAATAGGCTAATAGGTACAAAGGCTAATAGGTGCAGTATTTGTAGAACTCCCCAAGGCCTTTGACTGAGTCAGCACCCTCTTTGCTCTCTTTATAAACACTGTCTCTTCAAATTCACACACTACAAATAATCCTATACTTGGGTGACATGGTTATTTACAGGTCCAACCCTCTGCAGTCACCATTAAACAACAACTATTAACAAGACTTTAACTCTTTAAAAAATGGCTAGACTCACACAACCTAATCCTCAACTGCAAAAGAAAAGTTATACTGTTTGGCACACCAAATACGCTCACAAAAATTATATCAATATGAGCCATACACATGACTACCATCACCATATTTGAGTCATTAAAGTTAAAGTTGACAAATGTCTATGGAAAATATCCCATTAACTCAGCCTTGATGCCACAGCAATTAGTGGGAAAGGAGTCCTTCTTCCCGAGCTGGTGTATGTCCTTCCTCTAATCTTAGTCACTTTGACAAAAATCTATGCACCCTACAAATTACTGTTGACAACACCTGTCAGTTAATCATCCTGCCTTTCTTTCTCTTAAGCTAAATGGCCCCTCAGTCCTCAAATGATTACCTTCCAACTAGAATCTCTTTTATTCAAAGTGATCATGGAACAAAGCATTTCTTAGTTCATTCTAAGGCTACCGGATGAACTCCTCCCATCTTACAATCTCACATACCTGTCTAAGCTCACAACCTACTTGCAAACCTCATGCTTCAACCTAAGAAGTACACATTAATTTTCACTACTCTAGCCAAAGATATGAGAATCCATGGGTCTATATTACCACATAGAAAAAGCTGTTACTCGAGCGGCTTTATAACCGAAAATGCCAGTAAAAGAACTGTGTATTGTGAGATCGCGGTACAGTGAAGATCGGAAAATTGTGATATTGGAATTGGTATACATAATTAGAGGAGGGGTGGGGGTTGTAGCCCCCACAAAAGTGAGTTCTATTAACCGCATTTTCGGTTTTAAAGCTGTTCGATTAACAGCTTTTTCGATGTGGTAATTTAGACATGGAATCCATTTCTGATGACATAAAGTCAAACTCTTCATTCAACAGTTAAACTTTAGCTTTTCAGTCAAATGTTACAACAGTTCCATCACCTAATCCACACAACAACTGCATTTCTGAAAACATCCTCTCCAGTTGTTACAAGTTCTCCTTCCCAAAGCGGTTTTCCCCTCTCTCTTACAGCATCTTCCTACTCCTGGTTTTTCCTTTCTCTCTACTGTCCTTTACTATATGGATTGTCTTTTAGCTCAACACAAAGGATTAGCTAGCATCCCCAAGAGTCAGGCATTTTCCTCCGTCTAATCACATGTGCTGCTTGTTTAAACAGTCTTGTTACTTTTTCCATATATTGTTATGTACTGCTTCTACCCATAATTTGTATCCTCTCCATTAGTCATATACCCCTGGCTGAGTCTGAAAAAGTGTTTATTGAGAACAGTGCCCTACTCTAGTTAATAAATGAATAAATAAATCAATAAATACATAAATAAATGTGTTGGCTAGGAGGACATCTGTCAAAAGTATGGATGAGAACCATAGAGATCAGTTCACTGGAAATTACTTGGCAGAAAATGTTCATGATTCCATCAGTTAAAAAATGTGCAATTCTTAGATAAACTTTTATTTGTAAATTGTGATATAGGAAAGTGGCTGCTTATGTTCCCAGTAATATAACTGTGGTTATGATGCTAATGGGTGCATTTGTAAGGATACAACCAGGAGTGATGTTTAGCTGGAGGTCTTCTCAATCCAAATGACCTTGAAAGTGGTTTGTGCCATTCCATCCAGACTGACAAATGATATAGGAAAAAATGTTTAGATCATTGCACCACTCAAAACTCATTTCACCAGGAATAGTTAACATCCACTGAGTAGTCAATTTAATTTGAGTTGCTCATTCAATCAGTTCTTGCTTAATTCAGGAGAATTAATAAGTAAACAGAATTTCACTTCTAATTGCATCAGATAGAATGTGAATAGACACTGCCTTTTCATTACATATACAATAAGTTTGATATAGCCCAAGGCAGCAGTTCATTTCCTCCTTATGTAGCATTGCACCATGCTAGCACTTTTAGGGCTATGACTTTCTTTAACAGGCATCTGGGTATAATGTCAGCATCTTGCAGGTAATACCTTTGAGGGTCTACTATATATGCCCAATACATATTTGTTTGATACACACATCCACACTGCCACCCACTCATTTTAGCAAGTGCTCTAATTCCCAATTACTTGTCTCCCTTAAATAAGCATTCCCACAAACCTTGATGTTTTCTTACCAGAACTCTGATCCTAACCATAAAAAAATCCCTCCCTGTCCCTAAGCCTAATGTCCTCTGTCTCTCTAAACCTAAAATACACCATCCACTCCCTAAACTTAAAATTCTGATTACTGTCTTAAAATTCCCTTCCCCTACCTAACCCTAAAGTTGCAATCACTCCCTAACTCTTAAGTCCTGCTCGGCCTCTAAACCAAGTTGGTAGTCATCTAATGCTACACGGAACTGTTTAATTTTGTTGTATATTTCTCTTGTATACGTTTGCAAAATTCTGATTCCTGTGCTAGATGGCTAGAGGGGGACAATGATGGTTAAGTATAGGATTTTATTCTAGGCTGGATATCTAAGGCTGAGGTGAATATTTCTTCCTTTTACCTTCTGTCTTTGTTCCTAGCTATAAAGCACCTAAATGTAAACTCTGTACATATGTGAACATGTGCATGATCCTTTACTTGCGATGTCTGTTAGACAGATACACATGTATACGTACAGATGAACACATACACAGGCACATACACACACATACTCAATCATACTCCACCAATGTAGTTATTTAATTTACTGCCTCCTTTCTTTATCCAACCAGATCTGCCTGTAGCTTCAATTCCACAAGTTTAGTATGTAATAAAGTCAAATCTGCTCATTGTATATGGGAAACCTAACTATATATTCCACAGCTTGAAACTAAAAATGTTTTTGTATATTAACAGTGATGTACACAACATAATCTTTCATCTTCTCCTCCATTCATGTTGTAATAAACATTTAATGTTCAAATCCCTTCACCTGAACCTTCTACTAACTTTTAGTTGAGAGTAATCATATAATTCATCACCTCTTCTCAGGTGTCAGGAACAATTAATAATTCAGTTCTTTTGTAACAGATTTAAGTCACATAAGTTTTGATAAATGCAAGAATCAAGGACTAAAGCCTGTAGCAAGCATATCGTTTATTTAGTGCCCAGTAGCAAGCATATTTGAAAATGCAGTGAAGAATTGTTCTATTGTTTAGTTTTAACATTTAAAGTCATTAACGCTAAACTATTGAATGCACATTTCTGACTACCTCTTAAAAACTTCCTACAATTCAGAGCCATAATCTACACCACAAAACCTCTAAGAGTAACTTTTTTTCTCATGGCTTCCTTTTAAAATTATATATTATATGATTACTATTGACAAATAATAATACAAACATGGCCCAGAAGAATGGAGAAGCATCCCACAAGAGGTCCATCACATCCATAAAAATATTCAAAAAGGCACTAAAAACTCTGTTTAGTGACTTGTGTCAATGTTACTGGTTTTACAACCATGGTTAAACAAACTCCTCTCTATATCCCCCCTTTCATAGGTTCATAGGTAGGTACTAGGCTATCTGCCTGAGGGCATTTATAAGCCTAGCCAGAGTGTGTCAGCTTTCACTGCTCCATTGATTAATTAACTGAGCCTCTGTCAAGAAGAGCCAATGAAGTGATCCCAGGGGTGTATTTTCTGTTACCCACCCACTCGTCAAGGTTTCTCTTGAAGAGTGTTAGTGAGGGGCTCTGCCTAATGTAGTTAGGAATTTTGTTCCAAAGCATGGGGGAGTCTCTGTGACAGGAATTTATCCCTCCAGCATGTTCTATTTATTGTTGTGGCGAGGTTTAGCTCACTAGAGCGAGTGGCTCGCAGTGACTTGTATTTCTTTAGGTGGAGCATGTCCATCAATTCTGAGTTGGACATGGCTTTGTAAGTCAGGCAGAGATCACCTCTGAGTAAGCAATATGCCACTGAGTACAGCTGGAGTTTTTCCAGTTGGGCTGCATAGGACATATGTTTGAGGCCAGTAATCCTCTTGGTGAGGTACTTTTGTGGTCTTTCCAGCTGTTGGAAGCATCTTGTGAGGTACATCCCAAATGGGGCATTGTACTCTATGATGGGTCTGATGAGTGATGAGTAGAGGGGCACTATAACCTCTTTATTTCTAGATGCAAACCCTTTAGTAATTAGATGGGCTACATAGAAGGATTTCCTAACTACTTTGGCAATATGATTGTCAAAGGAGAGATTACTATGTACCTGGGTCCCCAGATCTCTAATTACCTCTTCTGTATTAAGGGCCTGCCACGTATGTGGTAATTCATGGGTGTTTTGTTTTTCCCAAATGGGATGACTATGCATTTTTTGGCATTTAGCTTGAGACCATGACTTTGACACCAGGTGTCCATCTCAGTAAGGCCCTTTTGGAGAATGTCCGTGTCAGCCAGAGAGCCAATTATGGCTCCCAGTTTGCAGTCATTGGCGAACTTGGTTAGCCATAGTCCACCTGTGTTTGCCTGTACTTCTGAGAAATATATGCTGAACAGTAGGGGTCCCAGGACCGAGCCTTGTGAGACACCACTCGTGACTGGTTTAGAGTCGGACCTGGAGCCCGCTATTCTTACCGTGCGAGTTCTGTCTGTAAGCCAACTGGCAACCCATCTCGTGACGTAGGGGTTTATGTTCAGGCTGGTGAGTTTTTCTATAATTCCCAAGTGGAGAATGGTGTCAAAAGCCTTTGCGAGGTCAAGGTAGGCTTTGTGAACCACCTTAAGTCTCCCCATCTTAGGTATTCCTTAAGCTATCTAATAGTCTTAGAGATGGGTTGCTTGCAATACCAATTCATTCAACTAACTTTCCATTTCAGTTTTGCTAATTCATGCTTAAGATTACCTCCTGCAGTCAATACTGGTAGCACTTTATCATGCAGATATTCCCTGTCTAAACCAACTTGAAACTGCACTATGTCGAATGCAGAAATGTCGAATCCGCTATCATGGTGTCGCGTTCGTGATGTGTGGTGTGGTTTGTTGATTTATCTGGGGTTTCAGGTAACTGATGTTTGTGTTAGGGTATTGTCTAGGGATTTTAGTGTGTGTGAGTGTGTGTGGTGGTGTTTTTTGTGTGTTTAGTGTGACCTTGGTGTTAGTATACATAAGTAGGGGGGTGTGGGGGTGCAGGGAGGCTTGCCCCCCTGTTTATAGGTATGGTAGCTGTGTGTGTGTGTGTGTGTGTGTGTGTGTGTGTGTGTGTGTGTGTGTGTGTGTGTTTTAGTGTAGTTAGGTAGGTGTGTGTGTGTGTGTGTGTGTGTGTGTGTGTGTGTGTGTGTGTGTGTGTGTGCGTGTGTGTGTGTGTGTGTGTATGGTCGCGATTGTGCTATTCGTGGTTTTGGGTGTTCGGGTATGTGAGTGTTCGAAATACTGAAATTCGACATTTCAGTATTTCGAGATTGTCTAGTGAATCCATATATATATATATATATATATATATATATATATATATATATATGTATATACACACACACACACACATGTTATGCTGCACATATTTTATATATTTTGTGTAACTATTATTTTACTTTGTTTATTTCAAATGTCACTAGTACTCTTTTTCTGTTATGTATACTATGCTTTCATATTTTACTTTGTTGCTGTTTTTATATTTTACATTTGGCTAGGTTGTGTCAGAAAAGGGTTTTCAGACCAAGTGCATCTACATGACTAACATTTGTATACCTGAATTCTTAATTTCCAAACTGAATGGGCTCATTTTACTCTTGTCTATTCTTAAGGTAAGATTGTTTTTTTTCTCTGTACACCAAGCACCTTAACTAGGTATTGCATGGAGTTCAAATTACCTATATCTAAGTGTCCTTACTTTGTATGCTTTATTTACTTATTTGGTTTAATGTCTTAAATGCAACTTTTGCAGACATTTTTAAGGATGCAAAACAGTAAAGTTAGTCATAAATAATGAAACATAGGAACAAAAGGAATACATTTAATAGAATGTGTAAAACTAACCAGTTTTAAATTGTAAGGATATTCTCACCCGCGGTGGTGGCGCTGTGGTAGCGTTGTCGCCTCACAGTAAGACGCTGTCTGGTTCGATTCTCAGCTAGAGTGTCTTCTGCGTGGAGAAATGCGTGAATGGGCATACCTTCATTGAAGGTTGTGCGTCAGGCCTGGCAAGCCGGTACGTAAAATTCAACTGCCAATCATTAGCGGACCGGAGTTCTGCTGTGGTGACCCCTAACTGGGAAAAGCTGAAAGACACAAACAAACATTCTCATTCTTCATTTCTCTCAGTAATAAATCAACACTTACATGAAAGAAGTAATTTATCCCTCTGTGCTCTTTTCCATTCCAGAGCATGTAGATATGAGCTGTCAAAACACATTTTAACTATTTTCAAACAAGGCATTTCATATTCTGCTTTTCATTTAATCCATCTGGGGCCACATTGTTACATTGTAAAATAAGACGAGCTTCTGTTTTATATAAAAGAAGTCCTGTAGCACCCCACCCAGTCTAAGAGAATAACATGTTTATGTCTCTTGCTCCAGAAACAAGAGACAAATCCGGCTTGAAATCTTGTTACATGTCTAGCAGTAAGGTTATTCTTGTTTATTGTCTCCTCTGCTCAAAGATGCTCCGTGATTTTAACCTTTAAATTACATAGTTAACCATTCTGCATGACATTCATGTTCCTCAATAACAGATGTAGAATCAGAGCAAATTAGAAAAATCAAATGTGCACTAAACTAATTAACTTGTAAACATCCTGACTTTGAACATGTGTGTTTGACAATTAAACAGAGTATAGTCTTCCTGCTGGGTTATTAAGCTCAGCAAAATAGCAGGTTTTGCCAGAAAGTCTATGATTAAAATGTCAACTTTTACATAAATGAAAAAAAAAATGAAATCTTGCCTGTCATTCTATGTTATATATCAATGTACATTAGGAAAAAGGACAAGCCATTTTCCCAATAGTTGAAATAATTGACATACAAAATCCCCAGTATTTGAGGTGCAAGGGTACTTGCCCTTGTAAAAACATTGTTTTTTTTCTTTGTGTGTGAGCATGTATGTGTGTGTTTTCTTGTGTGTGTGTGTGTGTGTGTGTGTGTGTGTGTGTGTGTGTGTGTGTGTATGTGTCTTTAGTTTTCTCTGTTAAAGTTTCATCATTTTGACCACCGGCTTTATGGATGGCATTTTAAAATGGCTGTTTGCTTATTCAGATTTAGAGATTTTGACCACATCTAAATGTAAATCTCTGACCCAATCAGATTCTCTGCAAGTACGGCAAAGTGCAAAGGACAAAAAAAGCTCGACTCAAATGACAAAAATAGCCAGCACACATAGTCAGTGAAAAAATATATATTTGAGTACAAGTATCAAACCGAATTCATGAAATAAATTCCAAATTCATGAAATAAATAACAGACCAGTTTTGGTATATATTGCCTTCCTCGGTGTTATCCCCCAAATGAAACAGGGAGTTTAAATACATGTAGTCAATCCATAATACACACTGCCATTGGTTGAATACATGTAGTGAATCCGTAATACACACTGCCATTGGTTGAATACATGTAGTGAATCCGTAATACACACTGCCATTGGTTGAATACATGTAGTGAATCCGTAATACACACTGCCATTGGTTGACTTAAAATTGGTCATTAAGACCTGGTGAAACAACCTCCCCAGTCTAATGTCCCATGATTTTCCTTTGGTATTTAATATATTGTGCCATCCTGATTTATTTAATCTGTTATATACAATTCTATCAAAAGTAAATTTAGTAGTGGTATGTTTTTTAGTATGCATTTGACATATGACCATTTTACATGTCACTCATATGACAAGGATGTGAAGTTTGCCCAGTATTGAAAACTGAACAGTTACAAGTAGCAAGATAAATGACCCAGTCAGACCTACAGTTTCCACATACCAAGATGTCAAAACCATTAGATGTATTTTTGGTAGTAAATTGTTTTGTCTTTCCAACAAACTTACACATAGAACAAAGTCCACAAGGCTGTAAACCCTGCAACAGACTCCCATCTACTGTTGTTTGCCTTCTTTAACATGAACATTATTCAGTTTATAATAGTTAAACTATCCTTCCAATGACTTCCCTCTCCAATAAGAAAATTGAAATCTAGATGGTAGTAATTCATTCAACACCTTGTCTGACAATAATATGTCCCAGTATGGTTGTATAATATTCCTAAAACATGGACTATTGTTTCCAAAATGTGTAATTAATCTTAATATATTGTTAGAAGTATTTTTATTTTCATATTTCAACAGTTGTGATCTATCAACCTCCTTAACCAAATCTTGAGTCTGTGCAACAACCTGGAACATATAGTCTCTTTCACAGAATCTGTCTACCAAAGCTAATTCTTGCCGGATGCACTCTTCCTCTTCTGAACAGATTCTTCATATCCTTAAAAACTGAAATTTTGATATGTTATGAATAATATGTCCAAAATGACAACTACCAGCATGCAATAAGATATTCAAATGGGGATATGTTCTAAAAATTGCATTACTTAATGTGCCATCATTATTTTTATGGATACCAACATCCAAAAATGTGATGTGCTTGAGATCATATTTTGCTGTGAATTCAATACCCAATTTGTTTTCATTTAAGTATTCCATAAGTTCAACCAAATATGTAGGGTCTGATTTTCAGACTAACCAGCAATCATCCAAATACTTCCTCCCAATATCCATAACATCCAAAAAAATATTGTGGCATGGATCATAAATAATTTGTTCCTCAAAATAACCCATAAAAAGATCTTCATATATGGGAGCAAAAGAAGTCCCCATGGCCATACTCTTTAACTATAAATAACACTCATCTTTAAAACAGAATACGTTCTTAGTAAGTACATGCTCAATCAAACATAAAAGAAATGTTTTGAACCCAGGTCTGTAAAGATATATTTTATCAGGCCAATGTTCCAAGGCCATAAGGCCTGCCCAATGTTGGATACTGGTGTAAAGGGCACTTACATCTAAAATCCACATGCACGTCTTGATGATTTTTAAAAACTGTATTATATCTTGAATTCCAGAATGAACTCCTTTTAATAATGGTTGTAAAAGGCAGGTTAGATAGACTGATAATGGTTCAGCTAATGATTCCCACCCAGATACAATGGGCCTGCCTGGTGGTTGCATAAAAAGATTTGTGAATTTTAGGAAGCATATAAAAATATTGTTGTGTTAGGTCTGTGACTGTTAAGTGGAATACCACATTGTTATAAATAGGTTCCCTTGTCTAAGGCCAGGTGTAAAAATTTGTCAATATCTGACTTAACTTAGGGGTAGGATCTAATATCATTTTACTATAAAACTGATGATCCAAAAGCTACCTTTGAGCCTCAACCAGGTACATTTCCCAATTCCACAAAAACTGCATCCCCTTTATCAGCTTATTGATGGCCATGTATTTATTTGTAAACCCAAATATTTCCTTATAATTATTTTATTTGCATTTCTTAAGAGGATAGGTTAAATGGTCCCATGTCCATTTTCTACCCTGACCATAGCCATTTAGGAAAAGACAGAGATAAAACATAGTCATAACCCAAACAGTATAGGATTGTTTCCATTAGTCACTAGAGCAAGCATTAATATAACACTTGTAGCTTTAATATAGTAAGAACAGAATATGTTGTAAAAGTACAAAGATACAGGAAGGAATAACATTCAGTAAAGACAAAAGGAAAAGAAGACGGGAAAAGGCAGCATAGGTGAAGGAGGAACCTGCTTAAAAAGGAAGAGAGTCATAAAAACAGGGGTTAGTAAGAGCAGTAAAGTATTATTTAGCATTTGGTTTAGGGAAGGTATGCTTATAACTCTCATCTGTCCCTGATATTTTTGTCCTGTCTCTCATACATTTTTTCCTTTACTGGTAAATTACTCAGGATCACAATCAGTCAATAATACCAGGCTTAAGAGTTTCATACTTTTTTTGTTTAGAAAATATATGTTTTTTCAACACCAGTTGTTTTGTTAATTTTTTTAGTGAATTAGAGTAATATATAACAATTTAACATGATCCGGGGACCTCTCCATTGTTTTTGACTTTATCCTTGAGCAAAGATGTTGAAAGGTATGGGTACGCTTGTATTCAGCTTACAGTAATAAAGTAGTCTTCCAAAAACAGTGGGAATTTGTCAATGTTTATTCATCTGGAGGGTAAACTGTTCCAAGAAGAAGGTGCCATTTGCATAAATTATCTTTTCAACTTCAGTTAATGAATATGGAGGCCTTATTTGAATAGTATATGCCTGACTTCTTAGTGAAGTGTGATAAAGAATAAGTGTTTGCTGTACTGGTGAGCAGTAACCTTCATCGAGTAGCATGCATGCATGCAAGGGTGTTAGGTGTCCCTCACTGTAATGGACAATGGATGTACTAATGTAGTAGTAATGGAGCAGTGATCTGTATCATTTCAAAAATGTATGAATCCATGGCCTTATTTCAGCAGTTTATAGGGGACAGTACTGATAGGAGAGTGAAGGGACACTATAGGTAGGGTGTATCTATTCAAGGAACACATTGATGGCTATTGTAGTAAGTAGTTATGCACTCTGTTTTTCAAATCACACCCCATAAAGACTAATATTGAGGTCGGGAAGTCTTATATAGGCCTGCAGATAGTAACTTGGCAAAAGGCTGGCTGCAGAACAGATTCAAAACATAGCTATCAGTGCTATCTACTGTGTAGAAAATGGATCTATGAATTATATTTCCTCTGAAGAAAGTGGAGTTACTACTGTCATTTCAATGATTTAAAATTTGGGCTAGTTACAGAACCCTTTTTTAATGGCAGATAAGATATATGGCCTAGGGCTCTCCCAATTTATTTTTGTTTTTCCACATCTGTACTTAACCAGTAGCTTAAATCCCATCCCCTACCCCACATATCATTTTAAGGATGGCTTTATGCCTCATAAATTCAATGGTATGTACTATGCTAACTGCCCTTGTGACCCACTTCAAGGCTATATAATTCCCTTTTTGATGCTCAAATTAAGTTATCCTATCTGGTGATAGATTGGCTTTACCCATCCCACGGTCAATAATTATATATCACCACTAGTGAGAAAATACATTTGTTTAAATAAACTTACCAAGACAGAAGGTGTGGAATGAATGGTGCCATATGGGGTTACATATGGTTTCAATCAGGCACTTTTGAATTTATTCAGTATTTTTGACCTTACTGCCTTTCTACGAAGACTGATTAATCACCCATAGTTGTTTCGGTGAAATAATATTGCTTTCTGCTTTGCAATTTACATGAATTAACCACTTAGTCTATGATCTCTTTTACTCGGCGTCTGCTGTTTTAATGTAGCACTCACTTGGATTCTATGGTTTTAGAAAAGATACATGAATATTTATATTATATCCTGCCTACCATCCCTTCCCTAGCACATTGAGTTCTCCTAGTCTGTCGACAAATTTCTTGTGACTAAGATGTTGCTGCTGTCTGCTGAACTACCTCTGTTCCACTTAGGTCCTTCTGCTGATGAGTTTAGTACTGAGCGTGATATTTCAAATAAGGTTTTACTGACTGTCAGTAAGGTAGAATATTAGCATTTTGCTTTCTGCTGGTAATATTTCTTCCCATATATAGTCCCATACATACAGTATACTGCATGCAGTTATTGAAGTCATCTCACTGTGTTTATATTCCTTTTTTGGTCATCTGATACGGCTACTCTGAAGTCCCTGTTGTTTGCTACTGCTGTTTCCATGCCACTAACATATGTCCATAACTTTCCTATATTTCTTGTTCCCAGCTGCATTGGTATGATTCTTCTTTTTTTATTAAAGCTTATTTTAAGCAGGTTGAAAGTGTATATACATCTGAGCAGACTGTTTGAAGACACAGAAAATGATAGTGAGCAGTAACACCAGAGAAGTTTCAGAATGTTAAAGGAATTACCAACTGAATCTCCACCTTTTGTTTGTTAGGATGTAAAAAAAAAAGTTATGTTGCAAGAGAGTGTCAGTCATACTGGGATAAAACCAGTATCGCTGCAAGACAGAAAACTACTCGTCTGTAGATTCAGAGAGCATAAACAATGTATGATAAGATTGAAAGGTGTGTTAGCTTTTGTGAATTGCAATGAAAAAAATATATAGGTATGTGTATTGTTCAGTAAAAACTGTAAGAAAAACTCAAGCTAGAGTTTTCACCATGTGGGTCCTTAAACCTCCTGTAATGTAGGCCCATGGGATATATGTGAATTAAAACCAACAACCTGTGCAAGCAAAGTCCATGGGTGCATGGCCAAAATCCAATAAAATAAGAAACAACAAAACAGGCCAGCACTCCAACATTGGTGGAATCACTTTTATTCACAAACTGGTTTCAGCATCCTTCTTTGCTTTGATAATTTCCTGGGCTTCTGCATTCCTCCACAAACTTTCCAGAAGTACTTTTCCCATACCTGCATATCTATTCTATAGTCTTCAGTCTTTGCTTTGAGATGTTGCTGTTCTTCTTCATCTCTACCAATTTCCTCTCCTTCCACAGGTGCTAGAGACCTGTATATCACCAATATTAATATTGCATATAAGGAACGGTTTTTAATGATATTTTTAATGCTTATGAAGTTTTGAATCAGTTGGAACAGTTTTTGAATACTTGTGTATCTACTTACTGCGTTCTTTACTAACTGTGATGAATTTTCTTGTTATCCTAATTGATAAACTGATTAATCATTGATTGCTTAATTAAGCAACAGGATGTTCAATTTAGATGGGGATATATAACAGTTGAGTTTTGATATAGTAATTTGTATCTGAAGAAGCGTGCTAGATGCATGCGAAAGCGCTCATTCCTGCTATTCTGTTCTGTTGAATAAAAGAAACGTTGGAAATATTCCGTGTTCTCGTGGTGTGTCCTACAGGTTATTTTCTGAGAGACCTGTATATTTCCTTGAACACATGTGCTCTCACTGCAGTCAACTTTCAGGTATTAAGCCTAGTCTATGTTGATCTTAGAGCCTTCTTTGACCATTGCTTGCAGTTAATTGATGCCACCAGTGGTTTATGTTGTGGGTCAACTGTTTCACAGGGGATGGCTTTTCAATATCTGATTCTACTCCAGTGTCCTTACTAGGAGTTGCATGTTGACCACTCTTGTGTTATCTTATGATTGTCTCTCTTTCTGAACCATGAACGATTAAAGTTCATGAAATTAGTATTGATATCAGCCAAACGTGCTCTTCGCAGCACCCGCAATGTGCCCAGTAATGACTCTTTCTGTAATTTGTATGTAATTAAGTGTATTGGTAGCATATCTAAATATGATGGTAGACTCTTTTTGATAAGACCCGTTGCTCCTTCTACAGTTGGAACTGTCTGGGTATCCTTCTTCCACACTGCTCTCCTTTCTGCTTGCAGACACTGATATTTTATAACCTTGTGTCTCTCTGTATGCAGGACGCTGTAGTCACTGAGTGTGGTGATTTCAATGATCAATGCTGCTCTTGTCTTCTTTTCTTGGACTACTATACCTGGTTTTCTAGCATCTATCTTTTGAATTGTTGGTAATCAATGATCCCATGTGATATAAACTTTATCATTTTCTATGATGCTTTGTGGCTCATGTTTCCAGTGCTTCTCAGCCACTTCAAAACCATAATGTTTGCTCAATCCCCAGTGTGACAGTCTCGCCACATTATTGTGCCTTTCAGTGTACAGGCCCTCTGCCATTAGTATGTCACAACCAACAACAAGGTGTGTAACTGTTTCCAGTTCAGTTTTACAAAACCTACATTTGTCTGTTTCTCCCAATTGTTCAAATGACTTTGTAAACCAGCATGTACGTAGACCACTGTCTTGGTCTGCCAATATTAACCTTTCATTTCTTGGTTTGAATTCACCTCTCCTTAACCATTCCTGTGTTCATTCCTGATCAACATGAGGTTCTTCCAGAAGTTTTCTATACCTGCCACTATATTTATGATTTTTCCACATTTCTTGCCTTTTCATCTTGTCCTTAATCTTATATTCTTTCTTTTGTTTTTTGGCACATTAAGTTGCTGTCTGATTTTTATCTACTTCTGGTTTGATTTCCATTCCTGCTTGATGACAATATGCTTCTGCTAGGTTAAGCACAGAACTCATCTTAGATTTATTCTCCTCATTTCAAAACTTTCACTACATTTGGGTCTTGTGAGGTCAACAGATATGTGTGAAGTCCCATTACTGCAGATCTGTACATGTAATCAATTTCAAGCAGGCCCATCCCTCCTTCAGAATGGGGAATATATAATCTTGGTATGCACTGATTTTTATAGATCATTTGGTGAGCATGAAGCATCCTTCTTGTTTTAATATGTAATCTATCCAACAAGTTTGGGGCCAATCAATCACTCCAAAACTGTAAGTTAGGACAGGCACAGCAAATTGGTTTATAGCTTGGATTTATTCCTGGACGTCAGCACTTTTTCAGGATTAATTTAAATCTTCTAAAGTATGCCTTACTAAGTTTTATATGCATTTGTTAATGTTTGATTGCCGATCCATCATCAATTCCCAAGTATTTATACACTCCCTCTTGCTCAAGTTCTTTTATATTACATAGGTTCATAGGTTCATACTAGGCTATCTGCCCAAGGGCATTTATAAGCCTAGCCCAGAGTTTTGTGGCTTTCGCCACCCCTTTAGTTTGGAGGATACTATGCCCATTATTTTGCTGTGCCTCTGTCAAGCAGTGACACTGAGATAATCCCTGGGGTATATCTGCGATCTCCCATCCATTGGTCAAGATTTCTCTTGAACAAAGCCAGCGAGGTGCTCTGCCTCACATGTACCGGGATTTTGTTCCACAGCATAGGGAGTCTCTGGGTGATGAATCTGTCCCCCCAGCACGTCCTATTAATAACCTTGTCAAGGTTTAAGTCTCCCGCCCTTGTATTTAAGTCTCCCGCCCTTGTGTACATTCTTGTCCCAAACTGATGTTTTCCTGGTGCTGCAGTTTTCTTGCTTTAAAGGTTGCTTTTGCACATTTATCAAGACCAAATGACATTCTAATATCATCTGAAAAAGTTTTAACAACCTGCAGCTGTGCTTTCAGTTCCTCATCTGATGAGCTATACAGTTTTAAATCACAGACAAAGAGAAGATGAGAAGTCTTTATATTTTGTTATTTTCTAGGAGCCAACTTATAGCCATGGCATAAGCTGTTGAGTAAACAGCTTAATGGGTTAAGGGCATGGCAGAATAATAACTGTGACAGTCACCCTGGAATATCCCCCTTTGAATTTTTATCCTTGGGAATGTAATTTGTCCTTTATTATGATTTAATTGCAAAGTGGTCTGCAACTGTTTCATGGTCACTGTAATATAATTGATCAATGTAGGGTGTATCTTATACATTTTTAAGCACTCTTTTATCCATGAATGAGAGATACTATCAAATGCTTTTTTGTAGTCAATCCATGCCATACTTAGATTCTTCCCCTTTTTACAGTTATCCACTATGACTTTATTTAATATCAGATGATCCTTTGTTCCGTATGACTTTCTTTTATTGCCCTTTTGTTGTACTGCCATAATTTTAATTTTCTTCTAAATAACTATAAACTTTGTCGGTATCAATTCCTGTTTATAGTTTATAAGTCGTCAGTAGGTAAGTTATTGGTCTATAATTTTTGGCGTAGCTTGCAGGTTCATTCTTAAGTAGGAGCATTGTTTTACCTGCTGTTAGCCAGGTTGGTGTCTGTTCAGGATGCACATATAAATAGTTCTTACTCATGGCTAAGTCTTCGTGCAAAGATGTTAATACTTTTAACCAAAAATTAGGTACTGCATCTGGGCCTGGAGTTTTCCAGTTTGAGGCTTTTCTTAATTTTGTTTCAATCCCTCTGGCTGTTATTTCATCCCATTTCATCCCTTGTACCTTTAAACTTCTTATTCTTTCTTTTACTTATTTTATCCATTTAACATCTTTGTTGTGTTCCACAGGATCTTCCAAAATACTTCAAAATGCATCTATTTCTACTTTTTTTTGGCAGTCTTTCAATTCCTTTTACCTTATTTCCCAATTCTCTATAAAACTTTTTTAGGTTATCACTAAATTGCTTATTTTGTACTTTCCCTTTATATTTATCTATGTATCTTCTAAGTTTTTCCCCCTATGCTGAAACTTTTAGTTTGTTATTTATAATAGTGCATGATAGATCCTGGTCTGTTTTAATACTGTTTTTTTCACATCTATCTTTCTTAGTATTTTTGTTGATCTATTCCCTCTTCTATAGTCTTCTAACAGTGACACTTCTTGTCTTAATTGCTTTATATTTTTCTCTATTTGATACTTCCACGGTGGTATTCGATTTCTCCCATTCCTTTGCCTCACTACCCTGTGCTCTTGATTTAGAACTTTATCAGTTATTAATTTATCGGCACAGTAACATATTCTGCTTACTCTGTTATATCGCATGGCTCTCTATGGACAGTCCTAATTACTGTGTTAATTTGTTTTATCAGACTTATGTCTTCTGGCGTTTTATTGACCTTCTGCAGTCTATGTTTTTCATTGATTTTAATATATCTATCTTTGGCCATTAAATCAAGCAACTTTTCCCTTAGTTCATTTTCTTCCAAACTAAGGGCGCATCCTTTCTTTTCCACTTCCTGCGAGCATTCTATAGAAAGTTCTATAGCATCTTCCTGTAGAACCTTATCTTCAATTTCATCCTGTGCCATTCATTGCTTTGTCATATGGGAACTCACTGGCCTATCACTCCTCAACGTTGACTGCATCAGAGTTTCTGCAGTCTCCTATCCCTTTCCTTGCTGTATAGCTTTAATTAAACTTTTATACTGGTTTCCAGTGGAAGGCTCCAAAATATCTTGATATGGCACCTGACCAATTGCTTCCTTTTCCATTGGTTTCCCCTTAATTTGGCTATCCATTACTCTATCCTGTTGTGGTGCTTTCTGCACTAGATTTTCTACACTGAATCATTCACTTTGCAGGTGCTCCATAACCTCAATTTCTGTTTCTTTAACTTCTCCATTACTGATCTCCTTTTCTACTTTTCCTCTTTGTCTTCTTATTTTTTGTTTTATAAGATTTTCCATATCCAGATTTCTTTGCCTGTATTTCTCTTCAAATATCTTTGGTGCTGCTCTTTTTGTATTGGTTAGTTTTGCTTTCTCCTTGACATAACTATTACACCATATTAAATCTCTTTTTATCTCCCATGTCCATATTTCTTCTTCAGATGTCTCCTGATCTTCCTGCTTCTCCTTACTTTGGGGACTCACTCCATCATGCTGTGATGCAGTCCGTGTTACACCTTCTACATTAAATCCTTTACTCCGCAGACACTCCATAACTTCAACTTCTATTTCTTTAACTTCTGCTTTACTAATCTTCTTTTCCACATTCCATCTTTGTGATATTAATTTTCTTATGGTGAAATTTTTAATATCTGGATGCCTTTGCCTATATTTTTCTTCAAATAAATTTGTAACTACCTTCTCTATATTAGTTAACTTGGCCTTCTCCTTGCATAAATATTGTACCATATCAAATCTCTCTTTCTTTCCCATGTCCATATGTCTTTTTTATACTTTTCAAAAATGTGTAGGTTTTGTTGTTTACATTTTTTCACTTTCTCAGATTCTTCTTTTTCCAAACAGATAAAGTTTCTTGATCTATATACCATTTTTCAAAAATCTGTTGTATTAATGAATGCAAATTTTTATTTGAATCTTCTGACAGTTTTTTTTTTTGTGAAAGTATTTTTCTTTCTTCTAATTTATCTCTTAATCTCTTTGTATATCCTCTGTCTGGTAATTCTGGGCTTTTTGCATAATAGTAAAAATACATAATTTCTTTTTTATCCTCAATAGTCCACTTTATCGTATTTATGGCTCTTCTTTGGCCTATCAGTTTTTGTGATTTTTGTGGATTGCTACTTTCTACAACAGAGGGGCCATCCTCCCCTTGGGCCTGACCTAGCCCCATTGTAGAAGTGTTTCTGGATTTTGAGGATTCTGCACTGTCATTTTTTCCCATCCTGGCACCAGTGTGCCTACCAGGATTGGGCACTTTTTTATCCTGGGATTTGTGCACCCAGATATCTTTTTTTGTTTTTGACTTACTTCTGTCCATGATATTTGTTTGTGTCTTTCGGCTTTTCCCAGTTAGGGGTCGCCACAGCGGAACTCCGGTCTGCTAATGATTGGCAGTTGATTTTTACGTACCGGCTTGCCAGGCCTGACGCACAACCTTCAACGAAGGTACGCCCATTCACACATGTCTCCATGCAGAAGACGCTCTTAGCTGAGAATCGAACCAGACAGCGTCTATGCTATATAAATACAGTCTATATATCAGTATCACCTTGGTGAGATTTTGTGAAAAACAGGGTCCACCTTGCAAAGGTACTCACCAAGACTTGAGGTTAAATTCAGTTTCAGCACTACTACTACTCTCCTTTGCTTGCTGATTTTCACCTCTCCATTAGGACCCCTCTAAACTATTCAGATGATGTTGAAGAAGAAATTTAGATTCCTAGACTGAGTATTCCTGATACCATTTGACTCTCTGATGTGCAGTAAAGCTGACAGTAATGGGTTAGAGGATGTCTGGTATGCCTAACACAGGTCAGCTTTGAGCAGTCCATAGGACAATGAGTACAGTGACATGGATATGTATCTGTTTAGCAAGGTATCACTGTGGGCATTCCAGTTGTTGCATATATCTGCACAGATAAATGCCAAAGGAGCATCATATTGAATGACTGGCCTAATGAGGCTGAGTAAATGCAATATAATACTATGTATATATATATATATATATATATATATATATATATATATATATATATATATATATATATATATATATATATATATATATACATAAATGTATAAATATATATATATATATATATATATAGATATAGATATTATTTATTTGATATTTGTTGACTGGGTTAGTCCAACTGACCAAAGCCCTTTTTCAGCAGAAGCCCGGGGAGCTTTTGTAGTAGATACAATGACACAGTGAGATATAAAAAGCATAACCTAATGAAAATGCACATTATTTACACATCAGAGATTATATACAAACTTATACCACCATATATGGGTCCATGATCACAGTCTCAAGATTCATAATATTGAACCCAGTATCTCGAGCTTCTGAAATCTCAAAATTAAGAAATAAAAGAAAATAAAAATTGACAACTGTTAAAACCATGTTATTGCAGAGGGGCAAGCCCCCCTGCACCCCCCACACCCCCTGCAACTTAAAAATACTAACTCTGAGATTGCGCTACAGTGAAGAGAACGGTAATATTCCCATTCCACACTGTATAGTACTGTAAGTTACTGTTTGCTTCACTGTACAGCTATGTTGGAGTTAGTATATTTAGATTGTAGGGGGTGTAGTAGGTGCAGGGGGGCTTGCCCCCTGCAAAAACATAGTTTTAGCAGTTGCCATTTTTTTTTTTATTTCTTAATTTCAAGATTTCAGAAACTTGAGATTCTGGGTTCATTATTATGAATCTCAAGATTCTAATCTTTCGAAATTAAGAAGTGGACCACCATATAAACACACACACACACACACACACACACACACACACATAAATATATATATATATATATATATATATATATATATATATATACACACACACACACACACACACATATTTACATACATATATATATATATATATATATATATATATATATATATATATATACACACACACACACACACACACACACACACACACACACACACACACACACACACACACACTCACGCACGTATATGTGTGTGTGTCTGTGTCTATGTTGCTCAAATCAGAGTAATTTTGCTTAATCTGCTTTTGATATAAAATCCTGGCAGGAATGCATGGAAGACATCTTAAAACTGGGAAGTATAAAAAATGAATGGGTTTTAGCATAATGGTTAAGGTATTCCCCTCACATTCACAAGGTTTGATTCTGACCTTGGGTTATTGGCTAACCTTAAAATGGTCCTTCAGGGCAGTTAGCCCAGTATGTATCTATAAACCTAACAATAGAACATCTTATATTTTGCCAAGAGCATCTCATCAGTTTATGAATTGTCAGATGCATAACTTTTCACAGAAACAATGTGAAGGAGAAGATGATACCACATGAAATTCCTGAAAGAGTATGATACAACTTGCTACCTCCTAGTTTCATTTTAACAATCTGATTTGTATGGCTTACTATTCAGATCATCCAGAAATGAATAAAATGACAGCTGCTTTATCTAAAATCATCATAATGTTATGCAAGTCATTATCTTCTTGATATAGAATTCCTGAAGTCCTTATATCACATAGTGGCCATTTTCTTGGGTAAAGAGGTCTACAGGTCGACACAGGAATGGGCATTTAAGCACATTTGTACCAGTTTGTGATATCCACTATCAAATGTCCAAGTGGAAAGAGATCTTTAAACATTTAAGAATGTAATGAGAAAGTGTGCTACCAGTGCAAACAAAAAGCAACTATTATAGTGAAACGTGACTGCAGCTGGTAGAGCCTACATTGTCAAAATTAGAGACATTCACTGATTCAGGAGAACCAGGATACACCTCTATAAACCATACTGATATCATCCTAAAACAGTGATTCATTGCTACAGAATATGACTGACAAATCCCCTGTGACACATATACTAGATAAGGGGCATTAATCAGCACTTGTGTCAACTATTCTGAAAAAGAGAGATTTCTAGACTGTTCATACCAAAATGCATTATAGACCGACAATGTATTATTTGCTAAAATGACTCAAAAGATAGTGAACGAGGTATTATAAGAATGATAAGAGTGAAAAACTTCTCTAAAGCAAATTTCACACTCCTCAAAACCGAGGTGGAATCCTTCAAAGCCCCCGGTCTGTGGATAATACGGCCCAGACCGCAAAATTCTTTATAAACGCATTCTATGAACACCTTCAGGAATGCATGGATCATGCAATCCCAAATGAAACCAAGACCCAATCCTCCAAAGGCAGACGTCCTGTCTGGTGGACCCCTGCCATAAACAAACTATACAATAGAAGGAGGAAGCTACTACATGATAGAGCAAAATCCCAAAAAGGGAAGACATCTCTGATCAGTATTAGCAAAAAACTACGGGCACTCATAAAATCGTCTAAGGCCAGCTTCGAGAGAAAAATTGCACAGGACACTAAGGATAATCACAAGGCTTTCTTTAGTTATGTTAGGAACCTGGGTGGAAATTCCCAGATATGCTCAGAATTAGTCCAAAATGACAAAATATACATCGAACCCACAGACATTGCCAACATCCTAGCTGACAGGTTCAGCGCAAACTTCTCCCCCCTCCTCCCCACCAAAAGGGCTAATATCTATCCCAGCAGAGTGCTGCCCACCTGACATCTCAGATGCTCAGGTAAGAGCTGCCCTCTCCAAAGCAATAAACACAGCATCAATGGGACCAGATGGTGTCCTGGGCTGCGTCCTACATGAACTCCAAGAAGAGCTAAACCCAAACCTAAAACTACTGTTCAATCTCAGCCTTACTACAGGATATGTACCCAAAGTGTTGTGTACAGCAACAGTGGTCCCTCTCCACAAAGGTGGTGCCTCAACGGATCCTGGAAACTATCGCCCCATAAGTCTCACTAGCTTAGTCTGCAAAGCTATGGAAAGGATCATCATGGACCTTATAAATAAAGATATTGGGGACCTACAGACACTGGATCCTACCCAGTTCGGCTTTGTTAAGGGCAGATCCTGCCTCTTAAACCTGGTCGATTTCTTTGAAACAGTCACCAAGGCCATTGACAAGGGGATGGTGGTCCACACAGCCTACCTGGACCTCGCAAAAGCCTTCGATACAATACCTCACTCGGGCATTATAGATAAGCTCACCAGCTTAAATATAAACCCCTATGTCACTAGATGGGTTGCAAACTGGCTCAAGGACAGAACCCACATGGTTAGAATAGCTGGAGCCATGTCAGACTCCAAACCAGTTACAAGTGGCATCCCACAAGGCTCAGTTCTAGGACCTCTCTTGTTCAGTATATATTTCTCGGAGGTACAGGCCAACATGGAAGGACTGTGGCTGACCAAGTTCACAGATGACTGCAAACTGGGCGCCACAATAGACTCTCCAGCCGACACAAGCATCCTCCAAAAGGGCCTCATAGAAACAGACAACTGGTGCCAGAGCCATGGCCTCAAGCTAAACGCCAAAAAGTGTATAGTCATCCCCTTTGGCAAAAACAAAGTGCCCGTAGTAATCCATTAAGTACAGAAGAAGTAATTAGGGACCTGGGGACCCAAGTTGATAGCAATCTCTCATTTGACAACCACGTGGCCAAAGTGGTTAGAAAAACATTTTATATAGCCCACCTAATCATGAAGGGATTCACATCTAGATCAGGGGAGGTCATCGTGCCTCTTTACTCATCCCTCATCAGGCCCATAATTGAGTACGATGCCCCTTTTGGGATATACCTTACCAGACACCTGCAGCAACTGGAAAGACCCCAAAAGTACCTCACCAAGAGGAACAAGGGGCTCAAACAGATGCCGTATGCTGCCCGGTTAAAGAAACTCCAGCTCTACTCAGTGGCATACCGCCTGCTCAGAGGTGATCTGTGCCCGATGTATAAAGCTATGTCCAACCCGGAATTAATGAACATGCTGCACCTCAGAAAATCCAAATCCCATCGAGCTACGCGCTTGAGGGACTTGAACCTCAGCACTGAAATAAATAGGACATGCTGGAGGGACAGATTCATAACCCAGAAGCTCCCTTCACTCTGGAATAAAATCCCAGTCCAGGTTAGGCAGAGTCCCTCATTGACTCTCTTCAAGAGGAATCTTGATGAGTGGATGGGAGATCGTAGGTTTACCCCGGGTATCACTTCTGTGTCACTGTTAGACAGAGGCACAGTATACTAACCTCGAAAAAGGGCATAGCAAAATTAATTTAAAATGGGTGGCGAAAGCCATACATGCTCTGGCTAGGCTTATAAATGCTCTAGGGCAGATAGCTTAGTATGAACCTATGAACCTATGAACCTATATATGGAAGAACTGATAAGACACCAAGAAGACATCATGATTTCAAAACATGCCATGACTTTCCACATGATAGTACAGAGTGATTATCAAGTTGCTGTTAATGATTGGTAATTCTTAACATACATAGTCATAGTATTGGTAGTATTACATTACATAAAGTACTGAAAAAGTAATCCTCAAAAAATGTAATACATATATATATATATATATATATATATGTGTGTGTGTGTGTGTGTGTATGTATATGTGTATATACATACACACACACACACACACACACACACACACACACACATACATATTGTAACTATCTCTATAAGCTACCTATGGCTATGCAGGCTATACGTAACATGTTTTCAAATTCAGGCAGTTGTCTGCCATGCTGGTAAATATTTCAAATGCATCCATTTGGCTCTAGTGTGTGTCTTTACTAAAATACCTGTTATAGGCTAGGGATGATACTGAAACAGACCCACATATATCCCAAACCATTAACACCAAATGGTATACTGCAAAACACATCTAAGAAACAGATGTCATCTTTGAATAGCTCCATGCCAGTTCACTGGTATAGATGGATAATGCCCTTACCCAGCATTCACCTTTCAATGTGAGTAAGCAGATATTGACAGTTCTTCTCCACCTTCATCAGCACGTCACAAATTAAAATATTGAGACAAATGTAGAGACAAAGGACTGAAGCAAGTGCAAAGCCTGCTGAGATTCATACAGTCCTGTAGCTTGCTTCTGTACATACTCCACTGGGCTGGCATTGGAAGCCCTTTTTCTATGTATATTTGACTGCCAAAGGGGGTGGAAAATATACAGGAAAAGAATCTTTAAATTTGACACCTCTATAATCAGAAATCAGAAATAAATCAGTCATTTATTATTTCTAGACCTTCCACTACCACCACTAGAAGGGCTGTGGTCCAGAACGGCAAGTTGAACAGTCAAGCCAAGCTAGAATGTGGGTCCTCATAACAATAAAAAAGTCACGAGAACCACCGCTAGAACATAAATACAGTTTTGAATTTTTGTGAAAGAATGTAAGACTAAATATCAAGTAGTTATGTGGCTCTTAAAAACATAAATGAGAACAGTTAGACAGGGCAATCCTAGCAATAGTTATATGTCATTGATTACAATAGTAATTTGTGTTTGTGAACAATAGTGGACAGCTTACATCGTTATTATGATACGTCAGGCTGTTATAGTGCAAGCTTGTTAAATCTTTTACAAGTCTTCTGTAATGTAAGACCGATGAAAAAAGTACCATAATACTGCTACTAGTAAAGCACAATTGTGGCTTTATTTGGGTAAGAAGATTGAAAGGTCTGGGAAAGCATCATTAGGGCAAGGAATCACTGCCTTCCTAATATGGAACAGACAAAAAATCTGCCATCTAGCTAACTGTGTGTGTATAACCTCTAGATGTACAGTGTATAAAATCTGCCATCTAGCTAACTGTGTGTGTATAACCTCTAGATGTACAGTGTATAAAATCTGCCATCTAGCTAACTGTGTGTGTATAACCTCTAGATGTACAGTGTATAAAATCTGCCATCTAGCTAACTGTGTGTGTATAACCTCTAGATGTACAGTGTATAAAATCTGCCATCTAGCTAACTGTGTGTGTATAACCTCTAGATGTACAGTGTATAAAATCTGCCATCTAGCTAACTGTGTGTGTATAACCTCTAGATGTACAGTGTATAAAATCTGCCATCTAGCTAACTGTGTGTGTATAACCTCTAGATGTACAGTGTATAAAATCTGCCATCTAGCTAACTGTGTGTGTGTAACCTCTAGATGTACAGTGTATAAAATCTGCCATCTAGCTAACTGTGTGTGTATAACCTCTAGATGTACAGTGTATAAAATCTGCCATCTAGCTAACTGTGTGTGTATAACCTCTAGATGTACAGTGTATAAAATCTGCCATCTAGCTAACTGTGTGTGTATAACCTCTAGATGTACAGTGTATAAAATCTGCCATCTAGCTAACTGTGTGTGTATAACCTCTAGATGTACAGTGTATTTATATAGATGCACACACAGCCATGCACAGATTCACAGACACACACATTCATACAAATGCATGCTCACACACTGCAGACTCAAATTTTGGATACTCTCCCACTGGCAAAGTTAAACCTCAAAGACCACATAACCGACAAACAACATATAGTTACTGCAACAAAACAAGATACCTGCTCTTGTAATCAGGCAACTCTGATAAATGGTGCTTAATCTGGAAACAAAGTTTCTGGTGCTGTCCTTGAGACCATAACATTTTGCTTTGCCGCCAATGCATATTTCCATATCAGCTACATCCTTGAAATACTAAAGATCAAGACCACTTTTTGTTTGCACACTTGCTATCCAGTATCTGTTGCCTTTTGCCTTGGCATGATGAGTCACACATTTTTCTTTATTACACTATGTAATGACTGCATGATTATGTCCATATAAACTATTTGTTTGTGAGTCATTTCTTTGCACTTTATTCACATGCAAATTTTGCCTACATATGCAATATTATAAAAGCAAAGAATGAAATACATATTATTTGCCACAGTCTCTTATTTGGTGAAGCCCTAGAGCAGAAATCACATGTTTTATGTGATGGCTTAATTTCCTTCTCAGACATAACATTGATGTAGTATTCACTGAAACATTAAGACCACTACAGGTTATCTATACAAAGAGTGATGCGAGATCCATATAGAGTAATGCATGTAGTTTAATGTAGTACATATCTACAAACTTTACATTTTACAAGTATATATATATATATATATATATATATATATATATATATATATATATATATATATATATATATATATATATATATATATATACACACACACACACACACACACACACACACACACACACACACACACACACACACACACACACACACACACACACACACACACACACACACACACACACACACACACACACACACACACACACACACATTTTTATTTAGGTTCATAGGTGTGTACTAGGCTAATGGCCCTGGAGCCTTTACAAGCCTAGCCCATGGGATTACCCTGGCATCGTGCCACCCAACCTTAGTTCCTACTTTTTCTTACTATCTTTCATTTTTCTTCTAACATCATCTTAGTTATTCTTCCATAATTGACCCCTGCTCCTTTATTCACAGCCATAATCTGATTTCACAGTATATCTGCCAAATCTATTTCCCATTAAAGAAAATGTCATTCCATCTTTCAATCAATATAACCCGCATGCCATTCTTATCTATCATTCTCACATATTCTCTCTTCATATTCTGATAATACCCATATATAACCCTATACACATCTATAGTATATCTTTAATATTCTCAAACAAATTTCCTTACAGAACTTTTTTCAGAGTTTCATTACAGTTTTACATTAAAAAAAATGCTCTGATGTCTCTTCCTCCCCAGAAAATAAACACACTCCTTCAACTTTCTTTTTACACGGCATATTCCCCCTTATGGGTAACTTATTTATTTCTAGTTTCCACAGGAAATCCTGACACTCTTCTATCTTGGTACACCACTTTTTCCTTACTGTAATGGCTTTAATCACCTCTTCTGGTTCAGGTTTCCATGGATTTACATAATACTATTGTTCATCAGATTATTATGCTGCATCCATCTATCTAACTCCATATCATCAATTTTATTTTTCATGTTAATATTTTTATTGATAATTTTTATTTATTTTTTTTTTTTTTTTGCATTCGCAAATTCTTTTTCTCTTTTGCTCTTTCTTAATCATTTCCCAGAATTTTTGTTCTTACATTTAAACCATTTCACTATTAAATTTGCATTCTCTAACTTTAACCACTAACCACTGTATTAGTCAATACAAGTGTAAATATGTAGACTGCAGAAATGGATTTAGTAACCCTGAACTCCCTTCGTCTTTACTCATATACAACGCACACCTCCTTTTACCAGGTTTAATCTTGACCCATATGAAAGGAAACACAAATTGCACAAGTTTCTTTTCACATTTTACTGGGATCATATAAACATTTGACATGCATGCTATTTTTCCTATTATTATTGACTTCAGCAGATAAAGCAGTTTCCTAAATGCTGGTCTATAGAAGACACAATTCTTTCATTTTTATCAACATATTATTACTTCTTATTATATATTGAACTATGTGTTTTAATCTATTTGATTAATGCAAAACACAACTTGGGAGGTCTTGTTGTCAGAATGCTAGTATTTCTAATTCTATGTTTGGGAAACTGAAGTTTCCTACTATAATGCTATAATTTACTGTTTTAGTCATAGTAAACTAATCCAAAATAATTTCTTATACTATAATAGTAACAGAAGGTGGTTCTATAATATCCATCTATGCTAAATTCAGACTAATATACTACAATATTTATATATAAGAATTTCACTTCTGGATTTTTTTTATATCAGTCTTGCTTTTGAGTATTATGATACAAATTCTGAGAATTTGCCATCTGTTCCATTAGATCTTCAACAGTGAGAGAAGGTTAACCTCAAGTCAATTTATTATTAATATATTTATATTTAAATGATGGTTCAATTATAACACATATTTCTGTATTTTCACTTCTGGCAAATGTTTCAGGAGTGTCCACCTTTTTGTTCAAACATCTTCTGATTAGTAAGGCTAGCTATATCTCAATCTGTAGATGTATTTATTTAGATTTACATCTCATTTCTTAGTATAGTTTTCTTGATTTATTAGAGTAGATGAAAAATTGTATCTTAGGATATATGTTAAAAGTGCAATAGCTTTATTACCTGCTTTTGTCTTTAATATAGTACAGAAATAATTCAGAGTTATGATCAAGAGCTTTGACAGTGAAAAAAAAACTCTGGTTGAAATATTCCTATATGACAGTTAACAATGGTACACGTTGACAATTGCCTTTGATCAGAACATAAAATGATCAAGTAAATAAATTAGTTAAGAAATATATAGTCTTTTATGCCTCAGAAGCACACATCTGTAGTTTACTTCACAGTTCCCTGCTCTATGAAAATAGATGCCTGGTAACTTTAATAAAGTTTAAGCAGACAGCCTGCTGGGACCTTACCAGAATCAGTTATTTATAGGTTCACAGGTGTGTAGTGGGCTAACAATGACTAGGGCTTTTATAAGCCTAACCGTGCAACTCAATTGTGTCCTACAAGTTATATATTTTACACATTTATATATGGGGTGATTTTTGGTTATGATATCATTTACTGACTACCTCTGTCCATAATGAAGTTAATTCAGGTGTGAAATAATAAACTTGCTTTTGTGTATTATCAATAAACAATAAACTTGCATCAAGATAATCTGCCACCATATACACAGAGGATGAGGCTAGTTTTGTTCTGAGTAGATGCTAGATTGTGAAGTAAAAATAAAAATGACTGCCTCCTCCCCGCAAGAATGCTCAGGATGAAACTATCAAATTCACAAATAAAAACATTTGTTTGTAACTCTGCCTGCTGACAGTTTTTTTCCTCGGTTTGAGCATACAGCTCCACAGCTGCACTGCATTTTCATTCATGATTGCATACAACTCATCCCAGTGTCCACTGCTTTCTTCAGTATGATTTTAGAGAGAAAGTAATTAGTTCTTTTGCAATAGAGTGCTATAATACTATGTCCTCCTGTGCTCAAGCTATGATACTATGTCCTCCTGTGTGCTCTCACGTTATGATACTATGTCCTCCTGTGTACTCTCACGCTATGATACTATGTCCTACTGTGTACTCTCGCACTATGATACTATGTCCTCCTGTGTACTCTCATGCTATGAAACTATGTCCTCCTGTGTGCTCTCACGTTATGATACTATGTCCTCCTGTGTACTCTCACGCTATGATACTATGTCCTCCTGTGTACTCTCACGCTCTAATACTATGTCCTCCTGTGTACTCTCAAGCTATGATACTATGTCCTCCTGTGTGCTCTCACGTTATGATACTATGTCCTCCTGTGTACTCTCACGCTATGATACTATGTCCTCCTGTGTACTCTCACACTATGATACTATGTCCTCCTGTGTACTCTCATGCTATGAAACTATGCCCTCCTGTGTGCTATCACACTATGATACTATGTCCTCCTGTGTACTGTCATGCTATGATACTATGTCCTCCTCTATACTCTCACTTTATGATACTATGTCCTCCTATGTACTCTCATGCTATGATACTATGTCCTCCTCTATACTCTCAGTTTATGATACTATGTCCTCCTGTGTACTCTCATGTTATGATACTATGTCCTCCTATGTACTCTCACGCTATGATACTATGTCCTCCTGTGTGCTATCACACTATGATAATATGTCCTCCTGTGTACTCTCACACTATTATACTACGTCCTCCTGTGTACTCTCATGCTATGATACTATGTCCTCCTGTGTGCTCTCACGTTATGATACTATGTCCTCCTGTGTACTCTCACGCTATGATACTATGTCCTCCTATGTACTCTCACGCTATGATACTATGTCCTCCTATGTACTCTCATGCTATGATACTATGTCCTCCTGTGTGCTCTCACACTATGATACTATGTCCTCCTGTGTACTCTCACGCTATGATACTATGTCATCCTGTGTACTCTCACGCTATGATACTACGTCCTCCTGTGTGATCTCACGTTATGATACTATGTCCTCCTGTGTACTCTCATGCTATGATACTATGTCCTCCTGTGTGATCTCATGTTATGATACTATGTCCTCCTGTGTACTCTCACGCTATGATACTATGTCCTCCTGTGTACTCTCATGCTATGATACTATGCCCTCCTGTGTACTCTAACACTATGATACTATGCCTTGCTGTGTACTCTCATGCTATGATACTATGTCCTCCTCTATACTCTCACTTTATGATACTATGTCCTCCTGTGTACTCTCACGTTATGATACTATGTCCTCCTATGTACTTTCATGCTATGATACTATGTCCTCCTGTGTGCTATCACGATATGACACTATGTCCTCCTGTGTACTCTCACACTATTATACTATGTCCTCCTGTGTACTCTCATGCTATGATACTATGTCCTCCTGTGTGCTTTCACGTTATGATACTATGTCCTCCTGTGTACTCTCACACTATGATACTATGTCCTCCTGTGTACTCTCATGCTATGATACTATGTCCTTCTGTGTACTCTCACGCTATGATACTATGTCCTCCTGTATACTCTCACGTTATGATACTATGTCCTCCTGTGTGCTATCACACTATGATACTATGTCCTCCTGTGTACTCTCACTCTATTATACTATGTCCTCCTGTGTGTTATCACACTATGATACTATGTCCTCCTGTGTACTCTCACATCATGATACTATGTCCTCCTGTGTGCTATCACGCTATAATACTATGTGCTCCTGTGTACTCTCATGCTATGATACTATGTCCTCCTGTGTGCTATCACGCTATGATACTATGTCCTCCTGTGTACTCTCACGCTATGATACTATGTCCTCCTGTGTGCTATCACGCTATGATACTATGTCCTCCTGTGTGCTATCACTCTATGATACTATGTCCTCCTGTGTGCTATCACACTATGATGCGATGTCCTCCTATGTACTCTCACGCTATGATACTATGTCCTCCTGTATACTCTCACGTTATGATTCTATGTCCTCCTGTGTACTCTCTCGCTATGATACTATGTCCTCCTGTGTACTCTCACGCTATGATACTATGTCCTCCTCTGTGCTATCACACTATGATACTATGTCCTCCTGTGTACTCTGACGTTATGATACTATGTCCTCTTGTGTACTCTCATGCTATGATACTATGTCCTCCTGTGTAATCTCATGTTATGATACTATGTCCTCCTGTGTACTCTCACGCTATGATACTATGCCTTCCTGTGTACTCTCACGCGATGATACTATGTCATCCTGTGTACTCTCACACTATGATACTACGTCCTCCTGTGTGCTTTCACTCTATGATACTATACCCTCCTGTGTGCTCTCACACTATGATACTATGCCCTCCTGTGTACTCTCACGCTATGATACTATGTCCTCCTGTGTACTCTCATGCTATGATACTATGTCCTCCTGTGTACTCTCACGCTATGATACTATGTCCTCCTGTGTACTCTCACGCTATGATACTATGCCCTCCTGTGTACTCTCACGCTATGATACTATGCCCTCCTGTGTACTCTCACGCTATGATACTATGTCCTCCTGTGTATTCTCACGCTATGATACTGTGTCCTCCTGTGTACTCTCATGCTATGATACTATGTCCTCCAGTGTACTCTCACACTATGATACTATGTCCTCCTGTATGGTCTCACGCTATGATACTATGTCCTCCTGTGTACTCTCACGCTATGATACTATGTCCCCCTGTGTACTCTCACATGTATTCAAACTTCAGATTTCTGGTGAAGCTCAAGAAAATGAAAACAGTTAAATTTTTGACAAAAAAATCCAAAAATCCAGCAACCATGTTGCTGTAAATAAAGCAATTTTAAAGCAATGGGAAAACACAAGTTATCAATCAGTTCTATGTACCATTTTAACATAATATTTAAATTAGTAATTATGTTAATGCAAATTTGGGATATTTGAAATAAAGTAAGAGGCGGAAAGGGAGAGAAAGTAGAAAAATAAGACAGAAGTGTAAAAAATTTATCAATATGGGAAAGTTTGAGGAGTTGAAAATAAGTGATGCAGTTGTCTCTATTGGAATGTGATATCATGAAAACACCTCTAATGATTGCTTTGATGCTTAACATGAAATGTGATACATTTTTATTTATTTATCCTTTGCTGGCTACATTAATTCCATGAGGGTGGTAGCCTAGTTTCTGGAGACACCCAAGGTGTTATTTATACTGCTAGGGGAAATTTGGCCATGGCATCACAGAACTCTACCTACTTTTTTCAATAGGTGCCGTGGAATTCCTTACATCCAGCTGAGTTAATCTATCACCAACTCAAGCAGATGGAGCCTCAGTTTAATGTTTCATCCACAGGACAACAAGTTTAGGAGTGCAGAACACCCTTTATTCTGTATTGCAATGCAGTAATCAATCTACCAGGTGTGGAAATAGAACCCTCAGCCTTCTGTACTAAAGATGAGCATGCTACGTGTTGCACAACCGACAAAGCTGCAATATGAAATAGCCAGAAAGTTAATTGGCTGAAAGGAACTATATTCATTATCTATGAATACATACTACACATTTTCTAAGGCATTCAAATTTATATTATAGCAAGTACCTATATTGCATATCAATGGCTCAGCAAGCAGAATCTTGCCCTTGGTGCTGGAAAATTAGAAGGCTGCAGGTTCTTTTCCTACTACAGGTGACTGGGTTCATTTTTTAAATTACTGACACTGCAGTAGAGCATAAGGGGCTGCCATAATCCTGAGTGTGCCATCCTTCAGATGTGATGTTAAATCAAGGCCCCATCTGCCCGATCTGGTAGTAGGTCAAGTGAATGTTAAAGATCACATACCACCTATCAAAAAGAGTGGGGAGAGTTCCCTGATGCCCTGGTGCAATTTTCCCTAGTAGTATAAATACCATCTTGAGAATCCCCTAAAAAGAGACTACGAGCATAATGGGATTAACCCAGTTAGCAAATGATAAATAAACAAATAAGTAAATAAAAAGAGTCTCTAGTAATCAGTAGAAAATTACTTTCAATATGTGCATTGCTTGATATAATGATTCATCTAACTTTCCCTTTGGGTATAGGCACAAAGATGCTTTATACTGCTAACCTTGGTATACACCACATACATTTAAAGAGCTATTAAAATTTCACATAAATCTTAGAAAAATATTAAAACGCTACATCTCAGCTTATGTGTCGGCCATATTTTGTATATTCCTATATCAGTATGTTATAAATGTAAATAGATGTACTGTAGTTTTCCAAAAAAGTATTTAATAGAAACTCTGTTCTCCCTGCATCTTACCCCACACTTGAAATCATACTACTGGGTTGTATCATTACATCCCAAGAATGAAGAAACAGCAATTGGAATAGGCAAAGTCAAACATGGAGTCACATTTTTTAAAAAAATGTACAATGTCAGCATTAAATAATGTGCTGCAAATACAGTTTACCTCAGAAAATGTCCGTTAAATTATGCCAAGCATTTTAATAAAGTTATTCAAAAAATTGTCAGCAGCTGTTAGAGTTGTTCATGAAAAAGAGAGCAGTGATTTTTTCCTATGGTATTAAAGTTTCTTAGGAGGAAAATTTCACATATATGACAATGGTCACTTAAAATCCCTAAGTAAATAATTGATTAAAGCTATCTTTATATTGTTTCTTCATCTAAATGAGCAATTCATTCATAATTAAGACCTGAGACTAAATTATATCAAACACATTTTGGGGGCTTACCAAAATTTTCAATTACTCAAGATATTTATGAATTAGTGGACTTACCAAACCTTGAAATGATTCAAGAGATCTGCGAACTCGTACACTTTACTGTTTATCACTGCTCACAGGACTAACATAGGAATCAGAATTTGCAGAATAAGCATCAGTAACCACTCTCTCTGTGTTTTATTTCTCCTCTACTTCCATCTTTTGATGTCTCACCATGCAGACCTGCCGATATAAAAATAATAAAATGAGTGTAAAAAATATAAAGAAGCCAAAAATGCATGCACATTTTTCAGAAATAGAAAAAAAAATAAGAAGCAAATAAATCCTGCAGATGTAGGATGACAGTATGTTGGAAAATAAAAAAGATTTCTTATATTCAGCATCAGACTTGTAGGCTATTAAACTAAATACTGACAAATCCATACAAACAATCTGGTCAGTGCTTCATTTCATAAAAATGATACAGAATGAGTAAAGAACAAGAAACTGAACTTGATGATAACTGTGATTTGTTTGATACTGCTGAATTTTGTTTTTACTGAAATTTTTCCAAGGTGAGAAATTCTGATGGACTCAGCAGTGGGCTCTGTTAAAGTGTGGGGCGAAGATTTTCTGTACTAGAATGGGAAAAGTGATATACTACCCCAAATAATTCATGTTTCTACGTAGAAGGTAACTGCTCAAATAAAAAAAAAAAGAAATACATTAAAACATTAACAATCACTATGCTTTTGTATGATCAGTATACAGAGCAGTGGTAACTCTGGCAAACTGACTTTAGATAATGCTTATCAGAACAAGCAAAAAACAATAATTAAATGCTTGATTCTAAATCCTTAGGCTGTACAAATATTGTTTGTTAGACTGGTGGTAGTGACAGCTGCACAGAATGGGAAGTGTGTTTGGTTCAGTCCCCTGACAAGGGTTAGTTTTTTTCTTTCCTGTTCAGTTGTTAACACTCAAGTTGAAATACTCAGTTTGTATTTAGTACACATCTTAACATGATTGTTTTTTTAAGGTTCATTTTTACAAGCGCCACAATTTATTTATTTTATTCATTTTCATTACAGATTGTAAGCAGAGTAAACTGTGTATAGTTCCACCTGCATGCGTGTGTGTGTGTGTGTGTGTGTGTGTGTGTGTGTGTGTGTGAGTAAGATAGAGAGAGAGACAGACTGTGCCTCCCAAAAAGGTAAACTTGAACTGAAATCTTTGTCAGGTAAATAAAAAACAAAGCCATAGGTAATGTAAATATTTTAATACATTTTAAATACTGTATAAGAGATAATATAGCATAACATAACTGCTTAAATACTACTAGACATATTATTTTAACTTTACAACTGAATTTCTTGAGCTGGAATGACAAATGTAGTCCATGTATTTTTCCTTGTTGAAATGTGATATAAGTGATAGACGGGACTGGTTTATTATGAATAACTGTACTGCAGTTTACTTGTGAGTGCTGCTAGGTAGCACAATCAACTGCACGACCAGTAACGAACAAGAATGCAAAAGATTTTGCCATTATTTTATAATAGCATGTCCTGTTTGAATCAATAACAAAGGAAAGCCACTACATTCAATAGATGAAAGGCAGGAAATAAGTCAGGAGAAACAGCTGACAATGATAAAAGAAAGGAAAGTTCAAAAAATACAGAATGGAAGACTGTAAAAGAGCTGGAGCCCTTGAAATGAAGAAAATAAATAAGAAAAAAAACGAAAGAAAGATAACAGCAAAGAAAACACAGACAGTCTGACAAAGTGAGAGAAAAAAAAAGTAGAAATGAAGAAGGAAATACCATGGGTAGACGACACTTTCTTTTCGGAAACATCTGAAGACTATTTTATATATGACCAGATGGCTGTTCATCAGCAATAAAGTAACTTTCATTTAGCGCACTGAAAATAAATCCATTAGGAATGTCTGAGTACTCAAAATATAATGTTATGGAAGATGCATCTAGCCAGTACATTCACAGGATTCAAGGGAATAAGTGGGCATTTGGAATTTTCTTTTATATCTGCTAGGGATATATGGACAATTGCATTTCTTCCCCTTAAAATGATTACAATAGAACCACAACATTTTATAAATGATTGACTTTCTTCACCTAAGCAACTGCACAGGTTTAGTGGTTAGGTGTTGCATCAAACCCGGGCACCAAAAATGAGTGCAGTGATGATATCGTGTGACAATGATACTGCATTGGCATTACCAGATGACAAAAAAAAACGGGTCATTGTGTGGTACAACCAGCACTGTTATTTGTAACACACTATGTTGTGTAGATAATAACAACTGGTTTCAGTGTCCTTGTAGCTCAACAAGTATAGAGAACAGAAGATGCATGCAGCTGCAGCTGTTGAAGAAGATATTATTTCTAATGCTGCACCAACAAATAAACTGTCTTTTCCATTTGTAATACACAATTACACACTGATCACTACTTTAAGTACAAATTACAGATAGATGTAGATCATATTTCTGCAAAAGAAATAGAAAAGCTGGAAAGAGAGACCTGTAGCAAAGCAGTTCTCAAAATCTGCAACCAGACTCTTTGGGAAGGTCAGCACTTGTTTTACAGAAAGCAGAAGCTAGTCAAGAAATGCTACAGATTTTAAAATGTAAACTTCTAGGCATTGCTTCATGCTAGGACCAACCTAAGTAATATTAAATGAAGCTGGATCCACTCCAGTGGCATAGATTGATGAAGCCCTGACTATGATGCAGGTGACCCTGGTTTGATAAGCAGCTTGGGCAACTGATGAAGTGGGAGGGATGGGTAGGCCTATCTGGGGAGGGGGTATGTGGTGTCCCTTTGTGATGTTCCTTGGTGGAGTCTAAGAATGCTGCTAAAGGAGGTTTGGTCCATAAAGGTGAAAAGTGGGCCTGGCTGACCTGCCATGGAGTTGGTGGGATATGCCACTTGTCCACATTGCATGCCACCTTGGACAAAACCCTTTTGCCATGTGCGAGGGGTAGCAGGTAGGGTATAAATTACCCCCCCCCCTTGGACAGATGAAGAGATGTGCTGAGCCCAGCCTCAGCTATACCAGAATAGTCTGGGGGGAGGGGGCAAGGATATAGTTGGTCGAACCGACATGGACATCAGGCACTGGGCTGCTGGACTAGTACTGATGACGGAAGGAGGGACAAAAAAATTATATTTACTGAAGCTATATATTTGACTGTAAATCAATGTAGTACAAATCCTGAGCCAAAGCTTGATCATTTAATGCATACATGTATATGAGTTAACTTCAGAGATACATTCAACCACAACCAAAAGGAATCGGTGCTCAAATGTTCACCAAAACACCAAAACGTAGAACAGTTTGAAGAAGGCACAAATCCAAGATCCACACAAAAATACTTTAATAAAACGACTCTTCAGTCCAACACAAACAATTAATTAAATGACTATGCAGTCCACTAACGCGATTACACCAACACTGCGTTTTCGTTTAAACAACTTCATCAGATGGAGACAAATGCATACCTACACAAAACACTCCATTTATATACTCATTAGAATAATTAAACAATTAATTAATAAAAAGGGTGAGCTAAAAGCATCTGCATTTAAAGGGCTAGAGCTCATAATGCATTCAATTGCAGTATGTAATATAATATACTGCCTTAATTTTAAAATATTACAAAATTTTAAAATACATAATTTTAAAATACATTTAAAATACATTTAAAATAAAGCAGTGAAATAAAATTACATAATAGAAAAGAAAAAAAGGAAAAAGAGTTATAGCTTAGCTGATCTCAGCTTAAGCACAGGCACTAAAGAGATGGCATCATTTAATCCTGGAGGTTTGTTCGCCTCCAAGAAAAGCTGCCACAAAAGCTCTTTATATTCAATCGAGGTCTCCCATGGACCACCCTTACATCTTTTTCTACTACTTCCAACACAAGGAAGCTAAATGTAGCTTCCTGACAAATTAGTTTATGACGGAATAAAGCATTATTGGTACATTTTATTTTCATCTCATAATAATGCTCATATATTCTATTCTTTAACTTTCTTTCCGATTTCCCTACATAAAATGCATCACAATGGCCACACAAACCTAAATACACTATCCCAGAGGTATGACAGTTAGCAAAATATTTGCTCTGAATCAATCTATCCCTACTGTCTATAAAATTTGTTTGCTTGGTACAAATATAGGGGCATTGGGAACATCTTCCGCACTTAAAGGTTCCCAGTTTACCTTCCTTCACTTTTTTCATATCGTATTTACCCTCTAAAATAGTTTTAAACTTTTGCCCCTTCTATATGTGCACTTCAAAGGCTCTTCAAAGATACATTTCAAGTCTGAAATCTGACCAAACCTATACCATTCTTCCTCCAGAATCTTCCTAATTCTAGGTGCACTACCATTGTAATCCACTACAAAGTTCCCTGTACCATCACTATTAGGCTTAGTGGATTTTGTCACATTCAAAACTACATTCAAACCCAAAATGGGTTTAAATTTATCATGCCTACCTTCCCTAACTTCCCTCTCTATAGACTCAATAAGATCTTTAGGGTAGCCTCGATCCAAAAACATATTGTGTAAAATTTTACACTCTTCATCAAAATCACACCCTCTTGATGCCATACGGCTACCCCTCACATGTTGGCCCTTAACAATACCTTTTTTTTCTGATGGTAAGGGTGAGCAGTATTAAAGGCCAAATATGAATTAGAAAATGTTGCCTTCCTGAAAATCTTTGAATAAAAACAACCATCCCCTTTGCCTATAGTAATATCCAAATAATTTAAAAATTCTTTATCCTCTTTGTAGGTAAATTTTAAAAAATCAGTAGAATCTGAAATGTACTTAAATAATTCTAAAAATTCGTCCTTCATACCCACCCAAAAAAAACACATATCATCCAGAAAACGCTTATAAAATTTCCAATTATGGGCATATTTTGAATTGATGATATATTTATCTTCCCAAGCTGTTAGAATAATGTTAACATATGTGGGGGCACATCTTGCCCCCATCCCTACACCCTGAATCTGTTTAAAGAATTCCCCCTCATAATGAATAAAGTTATTATTCAAAACTAAATCCATAAGAACTAGAATCAAATAAAAATCATTCTTATTAAAACTACCATATTTTAACAAGGCTTCTTCAAACCACATCATCCCATCATTGTGTGGTATACATGAAAAAAGATCCACTATATCAATAGTAATAAAAATAATATTGTCATCATAAAGAACCTGTGTTAAGCTACGCAATAAATCCCAAGAATCTTTTACAGTCCCCTGGCCTCCCATAGATAAGGACTTTAACTTTACATCCAACCATCTAGCCAGCGGAGCAGTAACTAAGCCCACTGATGCAACAATGGGTCTCAAGGGAGGATTTTCCACATCTTTATGCACTTTTGGTATCCCAAAAATAGTGGGAACCTTAGGTTTCTCAACATAAAGATATTTAAAAGTTTTAACATCAATTGAACCTTCCATAAGCAAGTCATTCAAAACCACAAATATTTTCCTGTTACCTATATTAATCTCATTTATAGAGGCTCTGACATATTTTTCTAAATCACCTAAAATTTCCATCATCCTAGCTTCATATAATATATTGTCCATAATAACAGAACCTCCACCTTTATCTGGTTTCATAACTCTCACTGTGATATCCTCCCTAATTTCCTTTAATAACCCATATTCTTCCTTAGTAAGATTATATATAATTTTATTCCTTGAGAGCTCAGCTCTAAGTTTACTTTCCATTATGGCCTCAACATTTCTTAATTGTGGGTGTAGAGGCGGATTAAACAGACTTTTCCTTCTCAATACTTCACAATTCTGCCCACTACTATTTTGTCCCTGAAAAAGCAGTTCTAAATTTTTCTTCCTTAAAAATAACTTAAGATCAATCAACACCTTACTAATATCTGCCTTCATATTAGGGACAAATTTAAGGCCTCTTGATAATAAAGAAAAATGTACTTTATTTAATTCATAATTACTATAATTATAAATACTATAGCCTTGATACTTATTAATACAGCCTTGGGAAAGAATAAAATCTGTATTAAAATAATTATTAAGCACATGTTCACCTATCAATTCCACTGCTTGAATCTCCCGTTGCTGCTGCTGTTGTAGTTGTTGTTTTGATTGCCCCTTGCCCCTCCGTACCCCCCATACTGATAGTTTTTTTGCTGATAATTTTTTATTCTCTCTGACCTCCTCAAAGGGGGGTATTCATCCAAATTTTTTAAATCACCTACCTCATCTCCTCCATACAACCCATAATGTTCATCCCCTCTCCTATCCGTACCAAAACCATCATGGTTTTTATACAAATAGTATCTTGGTTTGGGGTAACAAACTTTATCTTTATTTTCTTTGATATCTCTATCTAATTTCTTACTTTCCTAAAATATGCTTTGTTTATATTATTGTCAATCTTATACAGTCTGTCAAAATACGGTTTCTGCCCTTCCTCCACAGAAAATAACAAATCTTCTGTAATTTTTTGATTAATACTTTCAATTTTACTAGATAAAATTTTCATTTCCCTTTCATTTTCTCTGATAATGGCTTTTAATATTTCAAACCCACAATTATCAAAAATTTCTAACAATTCCTGGTGGAAAATACTTCCTTCTTTCACTTTGTTAGGATATTTAACCACCCTCAAGCCCTTAGGTACAATTTTTAAACGTAAGCATTCCCTTAGGTATGCATTCTCCATATCATAATTTTTATATTTAAAAAGTTCATTATGTATTTTAAAATTTTGTAATATTTTAAAATTAAGGCAGTATATTATATTACATACTGCAATTGAATGCATTATGAGCTCTAGCCCTTTAAATGCAGATGCTTTTAGCTCACCCTTTTTATTAATTAATTGTTTAATTATTCTAATGAGTATATAAATGGAGTGTTTTGTGTAGGTATGCATTTGTCTCCATCTGATGAAGTTGTTTAAACGAAAACGCAGTGTTGGTGTAATCGCGTTAGTGGACTGCATAATCATTTAATTAATTGTTTGCGTTGGACTGAAGAGTAGTTTTATTAAAGTATTTTTGTGTGGATCTTGGATTTGTGCTTTCTTCAAACTGTTCTACGTTTTGGTGTTTCAGAGATACATTCACCTTATTTTGTGTTTTTTATTTTTATTTTTACATAGAAGACCTACATCATTTTTGCTATCTAGACAATGACCAATCTATAATCAGTGGCTTGAAGTATGTCCATTGTTAGGCTAGCATGTGGCTTAGAGATTTTATAAAGTCAGGAGGTCAGTAAAAAGCCAAAAAAGAAACAGAATGGGGGCAGAGATCTATAGTCATTATGTATAGTTACATATAGGTTTTTGCCTCCATAAAAGAGAGCACTAAGGTAAAGTCAGAAGACGTGGAAACATGAAAAGACAGATCACATACCGGTAAAGAAAGTGTGCTGCAAAATTATTTATTTATTTGTTTTCAACCAAACTGATCTTTTTGACATATTGTGAGAAGGCATCAAAATAGATAAGGTGAGGTAAGGTGAAGCAAAATAAAAAAAGTGAAATTGTTTCAAGCTGATGATGCAGTGAAGTTAATGGACTTTATACCAAAGAATTTTTTTTTAGGATTACTGTTTGACAGTTAGTGCAGGTTTCTTACTTTCTGACTGAGCAAGTCATGACTTACCCAGACTGTGCTTCCAGGATGAGACTGAAAAGGGTCCACATGGATCAGAGCTCTACCTCTGTAAGCAGAAATAAAGCATTTGATACAATATTCTTGACAAATGCATGTAAACATATGGAAAATGCATTTAAAGTATGACAATATGGCATCGCAAACTGGTCACTAGAACAGATATAAGAAAATGTAGCCGAGGGAGTGAAAGTAAAAACAAAGATGAGACATATTTTAAGACTTACAAAGCAGTACCAGAGTGACTCTTCGTATTACACACTGTGCAAGGGACAGGGATTGTAAAAATATGAAATGTGCTTCTATAGCAAGAAGAAAAAAAACTTATTTTGATTACAGATAGTATTCTAATGGCCAGCGAGTTATGAAGAAATGAGACATTTTAATGCAATATTTTAGCAAAACAGCAAGGGAACAGACAGAAATGCTTAAAACTTAGAAAAGTTGTTATGAGATGAAATAGTAGTGATGGACCAAGAATATATATTTTAACCTTGGTCAATAAATATGAACAGAAATAAAATGAAATGGGGAAGATTTTTTTTATTTGATTATTTTTATGAAATAGTATCACAACTATTAAAATGGTAAAACAAATATTGTAAGCAGAACTGGGGTGGAGATTGCATGCCACAATAATGGAAGAAGTAGAAGAAATTAAAGAAAAATCTATATATGCCATGATCTGAAAAAGCATACTCTAGTGTACTTTATCTGATGACACTTGACTGTACCTGATATTATAGAAGATCTCTGATTATGCCTCATATTTTTGCTCTGTCTCTCATTTTTCTTTCTTTCTGGTAAATCATTGAGGATTCCAGCCAGTCAATAATGTAAGACATTAAAGTTTCATACATTGCATTCTTCAAAACTGGTGTTGCAAAACCTGTTGTTTTATTAAATTTCTAATTGGACTAGAGTAATATTTATAAACTATCCCATATTATGGGTCTTTGTCCCTAATTATTTTTGGGTTTTTCCTGAAAACTTGAGCAAAGAAGTTGACAGCTGAAACACAAGATCAAGTGCTGTTTTTAAGAAGAAGTGGCAATGGAGACATATATTACATCAAAATATAATAAAATAAAAAATAAAAAACAAGGTCTGGATTTGACAGACTTTAATGAAAAACTCCTAGCACCTAAAAAATTGTCTTCTATGGGGCTTATAAAAGCATAGAAAAAAACATGCATTTAAATAACCAGTCCCATTAATCAAACAACCAATTAAAAATAAAATGATAAATTCAAAGTAAACTTCCATTCCAGTTCTTCATTTAACCCTTTGGATTTCAATGTTTTTCTAAGTCCCAACCTTTAAAATATAAAGAGCTTCCTTGTTCATAAGTAAGAAAAAAGTCCAAAGGCTTACCTTCCCTTTCATCTACCTTAACTTGCTCCAAAACTGAACATTTCAAACTAGAGACATCTTGACTGTCTCCAGGAAAAAAAAAACTTCAGCTACTGACTTTTCAGTTCCTCCCAGTTTAATATTACTTAAATGTTCTTGCATTCTTCATTTAAAAATTCTGGTAGTCTTTGCAATATAGTGCAAACTACAACCATACCAAATAAAATATGTTACCTTTTCATAAGACAATTAAAATGCTTTTTTGTAGAAAAAAATATGTCAATATTCTGCAATGGTGGCACAAACATACACACACATTACAAATATAACATGAAAATATCCTCTCTGAAACATTACATGTCCTAGAGATTGTCAAATTTAGCAATAATCTCTTAAAATGTGAGTGTGAACCAAATACTCAACTAAATTTAAATCCCTTGTCAAAGAAGCTTAAATTTACCACTTAATGTTACAGCTAAAATGGGATCCTTAGCTAACACTGTATAAAATTTGACCACTAGGTCAAAAAATATCCTGCTGAAGCTAGTATACTTAGTTACAAAATAGATACCCATCTTGTGTTTAAATAGACAATTATCACTTCTACCAAATCAACTTCACTCTAACTGCATAAGAATGGCTAACAAATATAAACAGTTGTCTCGCAGAGGGACAGGTTTTCAAATAGATTTCTTCCTCCTCATGATTATGATTATAGAAGCAGGCTGATACAGAACATGCCACATTTGGAAATCTGGCCACTAAATCAGAAAAAGGCAATGAACTAAGTGTATGGGTAGGATAACAGCCAGTATTATCTCTTCACTCTATCATTCAACCTTGCCCTACTAGAGGATCTCAGTGCTCCACTGATAAATCATTACTCTCCATAACTAAATAATAACTCTGCAGGATGCTCACTGTATTCACGATGGATTGCTTATGCCTGGAATACCATCCCACTCCACTTATGAACAGTCTGCAACCTGAAAGACTTTAAATGCTAACTAAGGCTACACCTGATAGACATATGGCTCTGCACCTGCACCATCCCTGGTTAAACTGCTACTGATATAGCTATATGAATTTGTGCCATAATTCTCTGATGCATGAAATGTAATGTAATATTATCAAAACTATATTATCCTCTATAATTTCATCATTTCATCTCCTTTAGCTTCCTTGCCCCTAAAATTTACATTGTTTACATTGTTTGTGGGTTTGTGTGTATGTTTCCCGTGTCCAACTGGGGGTGGAAAGTCATGTTACATGTTTCATGTTTCTCACTTTGGCCCCTCACTTCCATTGGCATAGCCTGTGAACATATGTCATTCTTGTGTGCTGTTTCCTATCATAGCTGTATATCTGTGTATATCTATGCGCACACACACACACACACACACACACACACACACACACACACATATATATATATATATATATATATATATATATATATATATATATATATATATATATATATATATATATATATCTAGGTTCATAGGTTCATAGGTAAGTACTAGGTTATCAGCCCAAGGGCCTACGTAAGCCTAGCCAACAAGGTTCCCTGGCTTATGCCACCTAAGAAAGTTATTTTCCTGTGCCACCGTAGAGCAGAGACACAGAAGTGATCCCCGGGGTGTATTTCCTATTTCCCATCCACTCATCAAGATTTTTCTTGAAGAGTGCTAATGAAGAACTTTGCTTGACATAGATGGGTAGCCTGTTCCAGAGTATGGGAAGTCTCTGGGACAGGAATCTATCCCGCCAGCATGTCCTGTTTATTGTGGTGACAAGGTTTAGGTCCCTAGAGCATGCACCTCAGAGGGATTGGGATTTCTTTAGGTGTAGCATGTCCAACAGCTCTGGGTTTGACATAGCTTTATATGTTAGGCAGAGATTACCTCGGAGTAGGCGATATGCTACGGAGTAAAGCTGGAGCTTTTTGAGGCGGTCAGTGTAGGGCATTTGTTTGAGGCCAGTATGTGGATATCATGGGTGATTAGCTTATGGTCGGCTCGGGCCAACGAGGAGTTGACTTCAGGTGTGGAACACCGGTCACTCATGTTGGTAATGACTAGGTCTAGGATATTGTTGCCCCTGTTGGGGTTGTGGATAAGCTGATCCAGGGTATTGGAGTTTATGAATTCCAGAAAGAGTTGAGCTAAGGAGTTGGTACATGAGTAGTTTTCCCAGTTAATGGTGGGGTAGTTGAAGTCGCCAATTATTAGGGTGTTTGGTTGAACCCTAATATTTTCCAGTACATCAAGAAAAGAGGAGTGGGAATCCTGGGGCATGGTGGGGGACCTGTAGCAAGCTACAACTTGGATTGCAGTTTTGCCCAGAGTTAGTTGCACTTGGGTAACCTATTTTTAGGCAAGGTTCAAATAACAAATTCACCACCGTAACAGGAACAGGCAAGCAAAAACTGAGGGTAATGCTACTCAATGCTAGAAGTCTAAATCTCAAAATGCACTCACTCGAGGCACTCCTTAAAATGGAGAATATTGATATCTGTGCAGTGACTGAGACCTGGTTCAAGGCTCCGGAGAGCACCCCTGCACTACCAGGCTATAACTCATACCACACTTTTCAGCCATGTAACCTGGACCGAAACACCAAAGGTGGAGGTGTGTCCATATTCATTAATGATATCCACACCTCCAGGCTAGTTGCTCAGCATAATACATCAGGCACTATAGGGGCAGCAAGAGCCTTAGCCAGTATCTGGAATCCCAGGGGCAATAGGTGCAGGCCATCTGTGGCAAAGCATCGTGGTCTGTCGACCATGTCATCCCAAGCAGACAGATACTAGATCCCCTTAGAATGACACCAGAAGCTTAGCCAATTGTTGAAGTCAGTCATTTTGTCCTTGTACTGCAGTATTATTCAGGGCGATGGCAGAATACTACTCAGTACTAGGATCATATCTGCCTGGCCTACAAGATCAGAGAGCTCTTCCATGTCTCTTTTCATATAGTCCAGGGAGGTACATCTCAGGTCATTCACACCAACATTCACAATGACAGAGTCATATTTGTACTTGTTGTGGCGTGACCTGTGTGCGTGGGTTATGTGGCAGATCCTGGCACCCGACAGGCAGCTGACAGTAACCTTCTCCTTGTTTAGCCTTGTGAGTGGGACATCAGTGTGCCTGACTATAGAGTCACCTATGACTAGTGTGTTGGGTATGTTGTTTTGCCTTATTGGCTATGGTTGAGTGGCACACTGAGTCTGTGGGCTATGTGTCATTTGGGTTGTGTTGAGGGATGGAGGTTGCTTGCGTTTCTGCTTTGGAGGTCTGTGTTGCTTAGACAGATTATTATTGACAGCCTCACTGAATGTTTTTGTGTTACTATGTGTGGATTTTGGTGGTGTAGATTTAGTGAGAGTATGTGATGAGTGTGGTGTGGTGCAAATGTTTACCTTCTCCTCATGACTGTCAAGTTCAATCTTGATTGGAGAGAGCTTTACCTCCAGTTTGGCTAGATAAGTGCATCTCTCACAGGTTGTAGTGGTGGGTGGTAGAAGGAGAGGGTTGTCTGTGTACATGAGGCAATTTCTACATTGCCTCAAGATGCCCAGATTCATCAAATAGACAGGAGAGAACACTGGGAGCTGACTCTTGGACATGCCTGAATAAAAAAAACTATTTTCCTCTAGATAAGTGAGGAAAGTGAGTACATGAGCTGTTTTTCTCTAAGCAAGTGAGAAAAGTAAGTACAAAAACTGTTTTCCTCTAGGTAATGAGGAAGATTGAGTGCTATAATAATTAGTAGCTTATTTAGTGCTTACAAGTTCTGAGCAAGTGCTGAGCATGAATAAGCAAATTTAGTGCTAAAACTAAGAATCTGTATCTGCACTAGACGAGTTACAGGGCAGAAATAAGTGCAAATGCAGGCTTTCAAATCAGAAAGTTGAGAGAAATGGAAGAGATTGCCCAAACGGCCAATAACTACAATTTCTGGGCCTAGGGTTACCACCTGTCCCACTTTGCGAGGGACAGTCCCTCTTTGCACAGTTGTGTCCTGCCAAAAAATATTAAAAATGACAAATGTCCTGAGATTGTAGGACATAATTATGTCCTATATTGTATGTAATAGTTGCATAAAACAGTTATTCTGTATCTAAAATACCTAAATGTTGTAAGAAACAGAATAAGCAACTAAAATGCTACAAGAATAAGCTACTATTTAGGCAAAAAAGTTAAGTTCTATCCTTTGTACTGACCGTGGGAATGTGTCGGCCTGTAAAATCTGATGTTTGCCCCGAAAATGTCTCACTTTTGCCATTTGAAAAGGTGGCAACCCTATCTGGGCCAGAACCACTCCTTATGTGGTAGACAGGTTACCTAGTGCTTACCACTCCCACTGATAAGCTAGAAGGCTTCCCTCCAATACAGAAAGGCTTGGAGAGCTCAGAAGCTTACATACAGTCCTTTATACAACAAATCTGTATCTGGAACACTACTTACAGGAAAGGTAGGAAACAGGCTTACAGTTTTTTTTTTTTACAGAAAAGTAGCAAGAACAGTAGTAAAAACAATTCACATGCAGTGCAAGCTAGCACACTTGAGTATGTAGCAATATTAGACCAAACACAGTTTAAAAAATGCAATTAAATTAAAAAGGACTAAAAGCAAGTGCAGAAAGAGTTTATTAGGTAGAATGTGGTAAAGAGATGGGACTGGGGGATTGTCCCAGATCAAATCTACAGTGGGGTGGGCAACTGCAAAAGCCACCAAATTTAAACTACAAACAAAAATAGGGAGGGTGAGTGGAACAAAACAGTTTCAACAGAGATCTAAGCAACGACTAACAGTACAATCTCTAAAACCAAAAAAGTATACTCAGCTTTGTATATTTGCAGATCAGTCTCACAAAACAGGGAGACAACAGTTTCAACAGAGATCTAAGCAACAATTAAACTCTATAACCAAAAGAAATATACTCAGCTCTGTATATTTGCAGATAATCTGGAAGGTAGCCTCTCAGAAAGTAGGTTCCAGCAATTAAATGCAGGCTGTTGCTAACAGGTCAATTTTTATGCAAGTGATCCTTGAGTTAGATAACACACAAGCTGTAAAAAACAGTTATACCAACTGAAGACACGGCATATAAATATATATATATATATATATATATATATATATATATATATATATATATATATATGTGTGTGTGTGTGTGCGTGTGTGTCTGTAAAGCAATGCATACCCTGCGCAAATGCACTTACACATGCTTACTGGTGTTTATATATGCTTAAACTTGCTTACTAGTGCCTTATTCATTATGACACTGACACTTCGCTCCAGTTAACTTTTAATTGTTATTTTGCAGGTTATATAGCAGACAGATGTCGCAATATGTTCATGTACAGATTACTGATGGTAAATGGTATGTGATGCAGTGGGATTCGGTACAGGAATGTCTGTTCATTAGGTGGATGCTCTAACCAATACTCTATTGCTGTGCTGCTTCATTTGCATATATACCCATATATCCATGGCTCCTGGGTCCCCAAACACACACCCCAATGCCTCCCTAACACTGCAGTCATCCATTCTCCAGTTGGATTCGTGGTGTATCCACACCACTACACACTGGCCACTCCCTACTCCTATAAACCCATCCCATCAGTTGACTCACTCCACGTATCCTCATAACTCCCAAACTTTTACTCCACAAACATTGGTGACATGAGCGACCAAAAGGATACTATTCGCAATTTTTGGGTTGTCCCACATGGGACAATCATGTGTTTATGTCAAGATTAGACTCTATACTTTATTACATCCTTACTCCCGTTAACATGACACTACGATAAATTAATAAGTATGACTATGTGGTAACACACACGTTACACATGAGAGCGTTATTATGTTTGTGTTCGGCGTATTTCTTTTACAAATAGACTGGTTTAGTAACTGGCGTTGCCGTAGCAGGCAGATCACAGGAATGATTCCATGTGTGGGAACGTCCTCACATTTGATGTTTTTCAACACAGCACTGACTTCGGACATTGTACACACTTCTGCGTTTTGGCAGTTTCGTCCCTTCCCTCTTATGCACAACCTATTATTCTATATACTGTTGAGGTATGTAAGGGCGCATTCATGTTATTTATGTCTGCAAATGGAATGAATGTATTACAGAGAATGTACTTCTACATATTGATGTCTGCATGCGTGTATGCATATATACTTATAACGAACTCGCTGACCTCCACGGGGCAGCCCAATTAGAACCAGCCCATCCAACCCTGGCACACTTAGCTCCATAATTTCATACCCAAAGTTCCTCCACCCCACCCAAGTTCAGCATACATGCATACCATCCATTATCCAATTGTTATCGCAGCCGTGACACACCTCCACACATTGCCCTCTCCCGAGCATTAGGGGCTCTACACATATGTTGTCCCACCCCATGTATTCTCAGGTTCTCCCACCATTTAGTCCTTGAACATACCTGCCCTTGCTTGTGTAATGGTCAGATGGCCAAATAGCCTATCGATTTTTGGGTAGTCCCACCAGGGACTACCCTCTGTGTGTAAAGTAGACTTAGCAGATAAACAATAGGTTCATAGGTTCATAGATTAGTACTAAGCTAACTGCCCTTGCGAGCCGTTTTAAGCCTAGCCAATTATCCCTTGTGAGACTCAAACCCTGCACCCTGTGTTTGTAAGGCAAACACCTTAACGATTAGGCCACCTTCCCATCTATTGTGCATTGTGTATTGTGCAATGTTACTCCCACTTGTAATATCCTGCCTGTGGTGTGAGTAGCAGTGATTTGCTCACTCCTGCCCAGCTTGATATTACATATGTTGACAGCGCTATATAATACTGGGGTTGCTGTTGATTCCCTTCTCATTCCTTTTATATGCTTCATTGTTACGTTGTTCTTTCTTCATATATATATATGTATGTATATATGTTTATATATATATATATATATATATATATATATATATATATGTATGTATATATGTATATATGTATATATATATATATATATATATATATATATATATATATATATATATATATATGCATATATATTATATATCTGTACATACTTATATACATTTCCTATGCTGGGTACGGCTTAGACCCGCACAAGCGCACTCAGACTTGCTTACTTGTACTTATATGTGTTTACTGCTGCTTATTTGTTCTTACACTTGCTTACTAGTGTCTTATTCATTATGACAGTGCCACTTTGCTTGAATGATATTTAATTTAAATATCTCATGCGATACTCTTCTGTCAGTTTTACAGCAAAACGACATTCATTCCACATGGAAAATTATATGTGCTATTGTTGGGCTCTAACCGTGAATGCCTGTTCGTTAGGCGGATGCAACACTACACTATTGACATTTACATTGATTCTGCATGGTTTTTCTCTAGTTGAATGAATTTGATGTGTAGGCTACGCTCGGCAGAGGACAGCGATGCACAAACACACTGCGCTTTGCTTACACCTTTGATATTGCAGCAATTCAAATGTATAATAGGGACACAGGGAATCTAATTGTGAAAGTTCTAGGGACAGGGCTCAACATTCCACTACGTGCTTGTGTGTTTACTACTTCAATTTTATTTCACTGTTTGTGGACACTCTTGTATGCTTAGCATACATTTCGGTATCCACGGACACTGAATTACTGACTTACTTTAGAGGCGGGCTCTACTAGTAGGCATAGTAGGTTTTGCAACTGTCGGGGCATGTTTACGCATCCGTAGAACACTTGTACATGCCCCCTGCACTCGCACACGTTTCCTGTGCATGTCAAGGGTGCGGCAGCGCGCCCTCATACATATTCATATGGCGCTGCTGCCCCATCTGTAGTGAGGATGCTCGGTGCAAGGCTAAAACCGTCCTTGCGCCAAGCTTCTTGAATCCCGGGATTTATCTAACAGGATGGCATGACATTGACTACAATGTCCACATTTAGTAGTACCACCCTTACCTCCAAATATATGTTGTTTCCCACTCTCAAATTTCTTTTTCAAGTTGACTCCTATCCTATGGACAAATCTGGGTTCCTCCCCCACTAGTGAAAAAAATCACTTGATCACACTTCAAGATATTCCAATTGTCTCTTATAACCTTTTTAACTTCTCCGGTAGTGTCATTAAAAGGTAATACACATGCTCTGCTAAATTTGTTGGATGTTGTATCTTTCACTGGGGTTTAATCTTCACCATTTCTATTCCCAACAATGGTTTATATTTATTCCCCCACTCATTGCTAACATATCTCACTACATCCTCAACCCATGGGGATGGATAGCCCCTCTCCTTGAACAAAATAGGAATGTAGCAAAAACACCTCACAAATCAAAAATAAGAAAACACACAGCCAGCCAGTACTTCACCAGTAACTTGCTTTTCTTTATTCAACGATCTGGTACCTCGGCAGTTCGCCTTCAAGGATCACAATTAATTCAATACACTCATTACATTTATATACACTTCTCATTTTAACAATTAACAAATTAATCCCCTAATTAATCAATTTAACAATAAAAAATTATTTAAAGTGACCTTAAACCAATTATAAATTTCTACAATATAAATGTAAATATATAAATACATGAATGAATAAATAAATAAATAAATGAATAAATAAATAAGTGAACGTGTGCTAAACATACATAATTCATTAAATGCCTAATTCTTGATTCATACCATTAGGCTTTAAGGTATGGAACTTAAAAATCATTCTAGTCTCAAGCTCCAATAACAGGGCAACAGGGCTAAACAGATTTTGGTTCCTTATATCTTTTAAATGCTCCAAAATCCGTACCCTAACCATCCTTTTGGTTTGTCCTATATACCACATATTTTTACATGAACATCCCAAGATATAAACCACCCCTGTTGATTTGCAATTAAAATGGTATTTGGGAGTAAAATTTACATCATTAATAACACTCAGGTTCACAATCTTATCACAAATATTACAAAAACCACAACGGTATGTACCCAACTTTGAAATCATGATGTTCTCTTTCCTTTCAATTAATTTGTTATTTAACAATTCCTTAAGATTTTCCCTCTCTTATATGAAAACGTGATATGTTTGGGGAATAAAGGACCAATCAATTCATCATCACTGACTAAATACCAGTACTTTCTAACCAATAACACTAGTTTGTCAGAAAAGGCATTGAACTTCGTTACATAAAAAAGTTTGTCAACTTCTTTATTCTGTTCCATGGTCAACTCTTCATGTCTGGATTCAAAATTTATTAACTCTCCTTTTCTTCCAAATGATTTTCTTCCAAGTAATTTATCCCTACATGCTAATAACTGTGTTTTATTGTAACCTCTTTCACCCAACCTCAACACAACTTTATTCAATTCATTAGATTTTTCACTAGTGTTAGAAGTATGATCAAATATTCTCTTAAATTCTCCATAAGGTAAGGCCCTCAATAAATGGTCAGGATGCATGCTCGTCGCATGCAAGAACATGTTAACTGAAGTAGATTTTCTATAGGGCCTAAATCCAATGTTCTCCCCATCTACAAATAATGACAGATCCAAAAAATTAATCTGTGTTCTATTTAATTCATAAGAAAAAGAAAGATTGTGCCCATTATTATTTAATACTTCAAAAAATTCAAAGAAATCAATTGTATTTCCCCTGCAGATGAAAATGAGATCATCAATAAAGCGCTGATACAGTATCACATTATTCTTAAAAAAATCAGTGGGATAAATTAATGTTTTCTCAAAAAAAACCATATATATGACAGCATATGAGGGCACAAAAGCTGCCCCCATCGCTGTACCTTTTACTTGCAAAAAATAGCTATTATTGAATAAAAAATAATTATGGGTCAAACAAAACTCTAATAGACTTACCAAAAAATTAGTTCTTGGCCCTTCACCCAACATATCATAAATGGAATCCAGTCCCCATCTGATGTCTATATTTGTATATAATGATTTAACATCTATAGTTACCCAGTAATAATCTTGATGCCATTTAATTTTGGATATACTATTAATGAGATCCTGAGTATTGGAAATGTGAGCTGTAACCCTACTTAAATATGTTTTCAGATGAAAATCCAAAAAAGTATTTACATTGTCCGAAAAGGAGCCTATCCCTGAGACCTATGGGCCTACCAGGTGGTTTTTGTAAGTTTTTATGTACTTTAGGTAGAGCGTACAAAATAGGTATAGCAGGTTTTTTAATGTACATTCTGCAAACATCTCTATGTTCAAAAAAGCCCAAACGTTCTCCCTTTTCTAACAAAAATAATAATTCATCATTAAACATCTGGGTTGGCTCACAATCCAATTTTTTATATTCTTCACCATTAGAAAGTAGAACATCAACCATATCACAATAATCAGATTTGTTCATAATAACCCAATTCCCACCTTTATCAGCACATTTAAATATGAAATTAGAGTTTAACTTTTTCAGTTCTTTCAATGCTTGCCATTCATTTTTACTTAGGTTATAGCATCTTTTTTCTTTACAAAATATTTTGTAAGCTATATCAACTTCCCTAAGAAGAACTTTAAAAAAAATTGAAATGGCAGGTACAGTGATACTGGGTATGAACTTGTTAACATTCTTTAGATATGGTACATTCAATTTTCCATAACCAGTATTATAATTACTTTCCTGGTTAACTTGTATATCATTTTCACACAACTCATTGGGGTCTGACCAATCATAGTCATATATAGACAAATTCAAAAGGCTATCATCTAAATCAATGTTACAAATATTAGATTCTAAACTTTCAGAAAATGACTCATCTTCTTTTTTAAAATAAACTTTAAGCAGCAACTTTCTAATGAAATCTTTAATTTCAAAATAAATGTCTGCAAAAGAAGGAAAAAACGTTGGTATAAATTTACTACCTTTATACAAAACATTTTTCATGTCATTAGTCAATTCCAAATTAGATAAATTAATACACATTAAAGTCTCTGTAGCAACATTTGTTTGAATGGAACCAGCTTCACATACCAGTAAGTTATTTGAAGCGGTTTCTTCCCTTCCTTCCGTTTCGTCCCTTGTTCGAACTGTTCGTGTGAAAGGAGTCTCCTGTGTTAGAAGAGACTAAAGCACCATCAAGCACTTCAACTGCACTAGTAGTCGCTGAAGTACTAGCAAAAGTTACATTTTTCGCAACGCTCCTTTCCGATGAAGACGCTGAAGACACTGAAAAGCTGCGTTGTCTTTGACTTGCTTTTCTAACCTTTGACCTGCTGCGCACAGGTTCTCGTTGCCATGAAAACAGTATACCAGTCTCATAGTCTTTTAAATCACGTATAAGCTTGTTCTGCTTCCTCTGGATGATATCTCCCTCTAATTTGCATATTTTCTCATTTACTTTCAAGGTTTGCATCCTATAACAGGACTCCCCCACCACCTCATCCTGTAGATGCAAAATTTCCTTTTTCAATTTTTTATGAGCTCTCAGATTGCGCTTAATTAGACGGCGAAGCCAACTAATGGTACAAGATAGAGAAGCCTGTTTCCACTCGTCTAGGAGATCAGACTCCTCTTCAGAAAATTGTGTGGCAGGTAACTTATCGATACGCAACCCCCTCGGAGTGATGTTTAAACTAACATATTTCTCCAAGAGGCGCGTATCCAGATATAAAGCTATTTCTTTGGTCATTAGTCTTTCCAGTTGCACAAACTGCCTGTCTACATCACGATCAGTTCCCACGTTCCAGGTTCTCACAACATTTCCTGATGGCCCAAAGTCATGTGAGCAGCACGTATACATTGTCCTTTGACAATGTTTTTCTTTTGCTTGTTGGGGTGGCAGCTGCTGTACTCCAAATAGGAGTTACTAAAGGTATCCTTTGTAAAAATTCTAGACTTAAATCCCATACTAGTAAGGGAAATTTATGTGTCCAGATAAGGTATACCCTCCATGCTGGCATGATATGTAAATTTTAAGAATGAACTGGATGCATGTAGATAACCAATAAAATCATCAATTTCCTCCATGCTTCCGTCCCATAAAATGAACACATCATCCAAAAATCTAACATAATTTCTAATGTGCCTAACCCAACTATTGTTCAGGATGGTCTCCTCCTCCCAATCCAGTAAAACAAGATTGGCATATAATGGGGCACTAGCTGCCCCCATAGCTACTCCCTTGCTCTGCCTGTAATATTCATACTCAAAGTAAATAAAGTTAAAGTCTAACACAATACTCATAAATTCACTTATTAAGAGAATCTTGTCCCATTCCAAGTCACCATATTTCCTGATGCTGCTGACGAACCTCTCCATCCCCTCATCCCTTGGGATGCAAGTGAATAAGTCAACAACATCAATGGTGACCAAAATCAGGTTCTCTTTCCATAAAGAGGGGGTCAACTGGCTAAGGAAATCCCATGAATCCTTAACTGTATGGTCCACCTTCCCATAGATGGATTTTAGCCAACTGTCCACCACTTTTCCAAAAGGGAATGTCTTAGATTTGCTTCCCAAAATAATCGGCCTAAAAGGAGGATGGGCCATATTTTTGTGGATCTTAGGGATTCCTACTATGGTGGCCAAGGTAGGATGTTCAACCTTGAGAAATTTGTATAATTCCCCATCTAGTCTACCTTGCACCAAGTACTCTTCTACCATAGAGTCAATACATTGATAGGCTGGCTATATGTTCCTCATTAACTGAGGAAATCACATATTTGTCAGAGCCCTGTAATATTACAGATATTTTTTTATTTAACATTTGTTGACCGGGAAAGTCCATCTAGGCTCCACAGAGCCCATTTACAGTGGAGACCCGGGGAGAAATGCTCCAGACGCATGTCTTTAGAATGTGGGAGGAAACCGGTGTACCCAGAGGAAACCCACGCGAATGTAGGGAGAACATACAAATTTTGCACGGAAGACACCCCAGCCGAGAATCGAACTGGAGAACCTCTTGCTGTGAGGCGACAACTTTAACCGCTGCACCACTGCGCCACCCTTCAAATAATCATTAGTGTCAAACAGGACAACTCCTCCTCCCTTATCCGGCTGCATAATTCTAATGCTAGAATTGTTATATATCTCATTTAATAATTCATACTCCTTCTTCCTTAGGTTGTGATGGATCCTGTCATGCTTGCATACATTTTGAAGCTGGTATAATTGAGCCACCACAACCTTCTCATAACTAGCCAGTAAGGGATTTAGTGGTGGGGTAAAGGTACTCATATTCTTCAACTGTGTATTTGATTTCTGCCCATCGGTACCTTTAAAAAATATGGATAAATTTAATCTCTGTATGTATAATTTAAATTCAATAATATTGTCAACAACATTAAACCTAGTTTTTGGTACAAACTTGATACCCTTCCTAAATAAGGCAAAATGTTCAGGTTTCAAATGTAGGGAAGTATAATTGTAGATACAAAAATTCCCTTTTCCATATTTGACCTCATTGTATTGCACAGTCCCATCACTATTGGACAAACCTTCCAATTCCCCCTGTTGCCTCTGTATGGGGATACTTGATGGGTCCATGGGTTGCCCCCCCTCATGGCTGCATTCTCCTCCCAATGCATGTCCTTCCCTAAAAAAGACTTGAACTCATCATATTGAAATCTGTACTGAATGGCCTGATCCCTAGGGTGTCTGGAATATTCACCCTGGGCCCTGGAAGAATGGTCCACCCCCTTCTCGCAGATATATACTTTACCATCCTTTTACTGCTTCAAATCTCTTTTAAGCTTCGCAAACTTCCTAACATAGATTTTTTGATTATTACTCTCTGCATATCTAAATTGCTTGTCATACAAAAAGTTCCATTGACTAAACAAAATATCTTGCATTATACGCTCATTTAAACTTTCATCCTCCTTCAACAAATTACATAATTTACTATCATTGCATTTAATAATAAACTTCATAAAATCAATACCAAAACTATCAAATAAATGATTACATTCACATATTAAATCATCGTTCATATCAATACCCATGGGCTTCTTGAAAAAACAAAGCCCCTTGGGAACTATTTTAGTTCAATACAGCGGTTCAAATATGAATTGTCCAATTGTATACCTTTAATGGTATTTCATTTATTACCAAAATTAAAAATCATATCCTTCAAGGTACCATCACATTCCTTTTGGGAAACATCTATATCTAAAATTTTTGAGTCAGTAAACTTAAAGTCATTGGTGTTGTTGAGAAAAAAGTCTAACCCCTGCAGTTTCTGACTGTGCTGCTGCTGGGTCGTTTATCAACAGTAGTCCCAGAATGATAAGAAAATGACTCATTAACAGTACCTGAATTTACTTGGTTACCAATTACTGAATACATCTTCTTCAGCACAGTCCTCTTGGGTTTCATTCCCATATTGAATATCTCGTCCTCCGTGTTGTTGCTTTGCCTGGCAGAACCTTCATTCATAATCCTCTGCCCATTGTCCTTGCCTTGCCTGCAACTATATTATGAAAGGGTCCATGATTATAAGGAGCAGCACTGGGACTGGCACCAAGCCCACACATAGCCGTTTGAACCTCAGCACTACCGAACGTGGTACTCGTTGACATCAAATGCTCCTGCACCATATCTCCTGATCTGGTAGGTTGGCTTAACATCTCTATGAGCCTCGTCAACTCCCCTTTAACAATTACCATCTCCAACTGCAACTTGTGGATCTCATCCCTTCGTACAGGGGAGAAAATGGAAGGTAAATCGTCAATTGAATTCATGATGAAAAACACGATATCCACGTAGTCCCACACTTGCACAAATATCAAAATACTATGTAGAACACCATGAAAAATTCACTACACAGGATTGGCTTGAAGATTAAAAAATACTGTTGCTTAATCAAAATAAATGGTTGAGCGCTTTCATCGCTAAAATATATTCTTCATCAGAACACATCCACAAATCAGTTGACAACTTATATACTCTATAACACCAGTCATGTTCATCTAGTTAACATAGTTAATATGATGATGTCATATCCTCCTCAATGATAATGTGAAACTGAAAAACTTTTTTTCAAGAAGCATGACAATTTAAAAATAAAAAATGTTCTACATTTACATTTATTATTTATTTATTTATTTTACATTTGTTAACCGGGAGAGTCCGACTGGATACATGTCCATTTTCAGCGGAGGCCCGGGGAGAAAAGCTCCAAGTACATAACAGACATATGAACATTGTTAATGCAAAAAAAGGAAGATAGTTGAGTTCTAAATACAATATAAAGATACATCACATCTTGGGAAAAAAAAAACAACAGCAGCATACAATAAAAAACATAGGTCAGTTACAAAGGCGAGGCGCCTTGTTAAAAAGCGGTTAAGGATAGTGAGGTAAGAGAAGGGTAAATGATAGTGGTTAATCAGGTTTGGAACAGGGATATTGCCAGAGAGTATTGAGATGGGGTTTAAGCTTTTTTTTGAATTGTAGGAGTGAGGGTTCTGAGGTGAGCATGGTCGGTAGGGAGTTCCACATTTTACCTACAAAGTTTGAGACTAGAGAATCCCCAGCAGAATTATTGGCTTTGGTAGTTTGAGCTAAGATCTTATTGGAGGAGCGTAAAGATTGCAGGTTAATATAGGGGTGAATGATGTTTTTCAGAGCTGGTGTTTTCTCTGGGTGATACAGTATCTGGTGAGCCGTTTTGAGTTGGTTGAAATGGAGTTGGCTGGAAAACTCTAACCACCCTAGTTGCTTCAAGTTAGTGCAGTGGTGCGTTCTAAAGGTGGAATTTGTGGCAAATCTAGCTATGTGATTGTTACAAGAAGCAAGTTTGTTAAGGGTTGTCTTGTTTAGGTTTGTAAAGAGCGGGGAGGCATAGAAAAGAGTTGATAGTAGGTGTGTGCTGGCAATTGTAATTTTAGCGTGAGGAGTGAGAAAGTGTTTTACTTTATAGAGAGAGCCAAGCTTTTATTGACGGTTTTGATGGTAAGATTGAAATGGGTGTCAAATTTAAGGGAGTTATCAATGGTAACACCTAATAGCTTTGTGTGAGCTTCTGGTGATATAGTGATTCCATTGGAGGATGTAATAGAGAAGGTGGGGGGAAGAGTCTTGTTAGTGGGTGAGAAAGTAAGTAGTTTTGTTTTGTTGGGGTTGAGAACTAGCTGTCGACTTGAGAACCATTTTTCTATTAGGTTGAAGGTGTCTTGGGTTGAAGCAGTGAGGTCTGCCAGGTTGGAGGCAGTGCTGATGATAGTCGAATCATCTGCATATTGAATGCATGTGGCATGGGGGGTGATTGTGGGCAGGTCATTAACAAAGATGGTGAAGAGAAGAGTGCCAAGAATAGATCCTTGGGGAACTCCAAGTGTAACAGGTAGGCATGTAGATAATTTGTCCTGCCATAGAACGGCCTGTTGCCTATTGGACAGGTAGGATTGGAACCATTTCAGCATGGAATTGCTGAGTGATAGTTTTTTTAATGTATGGAGGAGTTGAATGTGGTTCACCATATCAAAGGCCTTGGAGAGGTCTAAGAAAAGAGCAGATGATAGTTTATTATTGTTTCTGAAGTTATTGATGGTATTAGAAAAGGATAGTAGGGCTGATGTGGTACTGTGATTTGGCCTGAAGCCATGTTGGGAGTTAGCTAGAATTTTATTTTTGGTGAGGTGTTCCATCAGTTGTTTGTGGACACACTTTTCCATAATTTTGGCCAGGGGTGAGAGTATAGCTATAGGTCTGTAGTTGGTTAGCTCTAGTGAGCTACCACCTTTATGGAGAGGAATAATGTGGGACATTTTCCATATGGAGGGATGAAGGCTTCTGACAAGGTATGGTTTATGATTATAGAGACGGGATAAGAAATGGCCTCAGCTGCTTTTTGCAGAAACTCAGCTGGGAGAAGGTCAGCTGCTAGCTTAGTGGGTTTTAGTTTTTGAAGAAGAGATGTTATAAAGGATATGGGTACTGGATCGAAGGTAAATAGATGATCTGATGTAGTTGTAGTATTCTGCTGGCATGGGTAGTGGAGTGGGCTGGTTGTTTGTTTGAATTGTGTGGCCAGGGATTGTATAGTTTCTGTGAAGAAACTATTGAATGTGTTAGCAATGTTTACAGGGCACTGTTGTTTGCAAGTTGTTGGAGTGGGGTGGTTGCCTGGCCTGGGTGCAGGAGCTTGTTTAAGCCTGCCCAGAATTTTTGTGGATTGTTAAGGTGTTTGTGTTGGAGGTGGAGGAAGAAGTTTGTTGTATCATTTAATATCATTCTTTTAGTTTCATTTCTAAGTTGCGGAAGGTTTGGTGGGAGTGTGGGTCTTTAGAGGTACGCCATGTGACCCACATCTTGTTTCTAGATAGGATTTTGGATTTTGTTTCCTTAGAGAGCCATGGTGCGGTTTTGGTTTTAGTTCTAATGGACCGTATTGGAGCATGGGAATCTAGAATCTTGAGGAAGGTGGTGTTGAAGTAGATAACTGCCTCTTCAAGAGGAAGAGACTTGAGTATTGTCCAGTTGTGGGCTTTAAGTTCAGTTTGAAAAATGGAGGCGTTGAATTTATTATTATTCCTGATTTTTTTTATGGTTGTAAGTAGGGGGGGGTGAGTTTCTTGAATTTGATAACATAGGTGAGTAAGTGATCACTCATGTCCTCTGGGTGAGTACCTGCTGAGTACTGGTCAGGATCTTTATTAGTAAGGATCCAGTCCAGGATGCTGTCTTTGTTTGGGGTTTACCTAGTCTGGTAGGAGTGGATATGAGCTGAGAAAAGCCATGTAGATTTATGCTGCTAGATGGGGAGCTAGATGAGAAGGAATTCCAATCGATGTTGAAGTCACCTAACACTATGGATTCCTGGGGGTGAGTTTGAGTTAACCAGTGGAGAAAGTCCTCTAAGGTTTTGTTATTATTGTTGCCTGGGGGGATGTAAATACATACTATATTTATGCTTTTATGTTTGTTTCGTTGAAGTTTTACAAGTAGAATTTCGGCATTGTTTGTTAGGAGGGGTTGTGGAGAGGCAAGGGAGATTTGTAATGTATTTTTGTAGAGTATGGCTACACCGCCACCTTTACGAGTTATTCGGTCTGCTCTTAGTATATCATACCCTGGTGGGATTATCTGTGTGTCTTTCGTACTTGGTTTAAGCCAGGTTTCTGTGAGACATAGTAGGTCTGGGGAACAAGTAGCTAAAAGGGCATGTAGGTTGTGAATCTTATTGTTTACACTTCTGATGTTTAGATGACAGGTCAGAAGAGAGTTAAAGGGTCTAGAATTTAGATTGAGAAGTGGAGGGGAGGATAGGGTGGAATTAGAATCGAGTGGAGGGGAAGGGCCAGGGTTGGGGTGGATATCACCATCTGTGGCTAGTATGTGATTCAGAGTGGTAATGAATTTGAGGGTTTTGAGTAGAAGTTTGTAGTAATGTTTATCATTTGGCCTAATATTAGTAGGTTTGATAATTGCATAGCGTTCGAGTTCTAACAAGGAGGGTGAGTAGGGAGTTGAGTCATGGCCTCTGTTGTTAATTATGGGGGAGGGGTTGGTTTGGTAGCCTGGGTGGTGGAAGCCTATGTAAGACCAGGTTTCATATAGGGTAGCTAGGTAAGGGACAAGTAGGAGGGGAAAAAGAGTTAGTATGATAAGCTTCCTGGGTGGTGTCATATTCCGTTTGATCTTAGAGGGCGGTAGTGAGGTACAGGAAGTTAGTGGACAGTAGGGGGAGTGGTTTGAGGTTATAAAAGTATGAGTACTGGGGGTGGGTGGGAATAGGGGGCAGGGCGGGGAGAGGAGCGAGCACGAGCGAAGCCCCCTATTGTCCCTAATATGCCTATATAATGCATTGTTGGAATCTCCTTTTCTAATTAAGGTTCCTCCCATTCTTACCCACATAAAAACTGGGGCATCCACTACACTTGGCAAAATATACAACATTCTGTGTCTGACAATTCCCCCCTCTTGAATGTCAAAACCGTCCTATCTCTATTTCCCACAGTCAACATCCTTGCTTCTATTATAGGTTTAATGAGTATATGATCATTGATGCCGGGTGGGGTAGTAGCATTCAGTAAAATTTGCCATCTTACTTCCTTTTCACCTAATAATGCTTTTACATTACCCCCTCTGTTTGATTGACTCAACACTTCTAACAGAGCAAATTTAAAGGTTGAACACCACCTATTGTCCCTAATATGCCTATATAATGCATTGTTGGAATCTCCTTTTCTAATTAAGGTTCCTCCCATTCTTACCCACATAAAAACTGGGGCATCCACTACACTTGGCAAAATATACAACATTCTGTGTCTGACAATTCCCCCCTCTTGAATGTCAAAACCGTCCTATCTCTATTTCCCACAGTCAACATTTTATCTAACAGGATGGCATGACATTGACTACAATGTCCACATTTAGTAGTACCACCCTTACCTCCAGATATATGTTGTTTCCCACTCTCAAATTTCTTTTTCAAGTTGCCTCCTATCCTATGGACAAATCTGGGTTCCTCCCCCACTAGTGAAAAAATCTCTTGATCACACTGCTATTGTTTTATCAATGAATTTAAAATAATACAGAAACATGTTTTTTAACCCAATTTAGAAACAGTTTCCTGGTCAAAGTATTCAACAAAGTGATGTATGAAGAACCAAAACAATCATTCACGGCAATAACGTTCATTTGATGGTATAGGGTACTGTCAAATATAACAAAGAATTATTGTTTAAACAAAAGTTAATCAAATCGAAAACATATTGGTCATGAGGAGAAGTCAAGAGTAACACACAGGGGTCTCCAAATGAAAGTTTAATAATCCATATCCATCTGTATGTGCCTTTGGATTATTAAACTTTCATTTGGAGATGCCTCTGTGTTACTATTGACTTCTCCTTGTGACCAGTGTGCCTACTGTGTGTTTTTTGGAGTTAATGGTGGCGTTTTTACACACAGTCTACTACCTTTAGTGTTTCTCAACTCTAAAACATAACCAGATGTTGTACTGCCATTAAAAAATATTGTAAGAGTTTTTTTTTCCATCTTTGTGTTTTTTAGAAGTGTATAAACTTACATCAGTGGCTGCAAAATATACATTACACCCATTGCTGTCTTAACAGATATCCTGAACATTCTGAAGCAATGCTATAGAATGCTTAGAGAAAACAATTGACACTCCTGAAATATGCATTCATAAATGTATCAATCTTCTCCTGAAATGTACCACATCCAGAGAATTAGGTCTACCAGCTAGATTTGTTATATTTTTTCATGGATGTTGTGCTTAATGTATATTTATTTCTGAATTTCCACACATTACTATTTCCCACTACCCTAGGTTAATAGTGCCCAAAGGTAGTGGTAGATTTAATTGTAATACAAAGGGTGTGGGGTATTGTTTGTCTTACCTAGCATTTTATGTGGACAAAACTCAAAATATACCTAGGAGAAAAAAAATATCAGCATTCTTATGCCGTAACAAAGGAAGATATCTTAACACCCTCTTTAAACATTCTGAATGTGAGAATTTTAATACATTTTTATTTTTTTCATTTTGGGAAGTGTGAAGCCATTTACCATGGGGTTAATTATGATGCACATGTAGATTTCAGGGAGCTGCATTGGGAATTGTTATTGGATCCCACCACACCCCCAGGGTTAAATGAGACATCTTTTAGTAGTTTATTACAGCTAAAGAGGGCTAGAATATTAGTTCCAAAAATGAATTATTGGAATGCTTGTGTTTTACTTTGTTAAATGTGTTTTTTATTTTTATTCGCTTTAATATAACTGTTTTTTCAAATGTGTTTTTTAATGTTTATATAATTAAATAGCTATTCTTAGTTTGTATCTAGACCAAGTGATTTTTATTAACTATATTTAAGTAATATGCTAATACTGTTTTACTAATCAATGTGGTTTTGTATTGATAATGAATTTAATTGGATTAAAAAGACACGTGACAGTCTCATTCATTTTATTTAAAATGAGTTACTGCTACTTATTTTTCTGTTCTAAAGAAGTTCTAATTCATATTTAAGGAAAGTGTTTAACTGATATAACTTGATATTAAAACATTCTTCCTGGTGCACCCTTTCAGAGTTTCTATACTTATTTCATGTTGGTTAAATATTTATGAATTTTTGGCAATACTAGAATGTTGAAATATGCAGATTAAGCACCAACAAATACTTAATTTTATTATCTGAAGATATATCTGTCTTAATCCCATCCTCTATTAAATGTCTAAGGAAAATTAAGGTATTTTCATAAACTTTATCGGGCACCCTCACGTACATTTTTTATCTACAAGATGTAAAATAAACCTATTATAATATTGCTGATTCAGCATTATTACTATTGTATTACCCTTTGTCAAAGGGTATAATTACAATCCTACCAATCTTATGATCTTGCCTCATTTAAAGCATTTTTTTTAAACTTAGTAAGATTATGTTGAAAACCTTATTTTGTTCTGTAGAACACTTCATATGATTCGTCCACATGAAAAGACAGCAATGTGTCAAACATATTTATTACAAATTATCAAAAAGGGGTACAAACTCAGTCATAGTAACACACACAAGATTACTTAAAACTGAAAAAGAATAACCATAAAACAGCTTACAAGAAAAAATATAATCTCATCCAACATCTGATTTCACAAAAACATTTTCAAATGTAATTTTCTAAATAATTTAAAACATTTTACAGATTATGTAAATATGGCAAACAGGTACACACAAGTTTCAAATTTATTTAAGTGTGTGTGTGTGTGTGTGTGTGTGTGTGTGCGTGTGTGTGTGCGTGTGTGTGCGTGTGTGTGTGTGTGTGTGTGTGTGTGTGTGTGTGTGTGTGTGTGTGTGTGTGTGTGTGTGTGTTTATGTTCTTATGATCGCTCTGGAAGAACGTTAGTCGAGGACTATTTCATTAAAGTTTGTTAAGTTTAGATTTTTTATGTAATATTTTAGGATCACTTAAAGCTCCTGATTCCCTAGCATTCAAAAAACACTGCCTCAAAGCCAGGGATTCAAGTGCCTTCTAGCTCAGGTGGGCTGCTTCTTACACTCAAACTAAAATATGAGTTTGGGCAAGTAGCCATGGAGAGGGTACAGAAGGGGGATTTTATGCACAGCTAGTAGGGAGGGGGTTAGGGTTAATGAACAGGAAGGGTGTTAAAGTTTACGGAACAGGAAGTGAATTTTAGACTTAGGAAGTGGGAAATCAGTTTTAGGCTTAAGCTCATCTAGGAATTTAGGTTTGGGGAGTGGTGTTGTACCTTTAGGTTCAGGAAGTGATCGGAGATTTTAGGGTTATGGAAGGGGTGGAGCATTAGGGTAAGGGATTAAGGAATCGGATTTGGAACTGTGTGGGTTTTAGGGTTAGAGTCTAGGTTATATAGGACTATACAGTTGCATATAGTTGTGTGGAGTGAAGGGTTATGCACAAACAGGAGATCAGGCTAGTGGGAATTCAAGAACTAGTTTTTTGAGTAAGTGGCAATGAGCAGGTGTGTCACATGAGCACCTGTAGTAGACCCAGAATTTGTATTTGTTTTTAGTTAATCCATCAAAAATATGTCGGGGACAGGACACTTGCAAGTAAAAAGAGACATGAAAGTAAACCAGAAAGAAAGAAAGAAAGAAAGAAAGAAAAAGAAAGGATGAAAAGTGCAAGAAGGGAGTACTGCAACTGAGGCAAAAATAAAAAGCAGATGTAAGTTACATGAAAATAGAAATAGTTTAACAGAACAAAAAGGGAAAGAAATTGGGAGAGTAATAGAAGCACAGGAGAAGAAAATAAAACTGAGTTAGCCAGTGAAGTATACAAAGCTAAAGGAAGTAATAATCTTTGAGGCTTGTGTAAAGGCAGGAATAAATTGAATCCCTTTTGATTTCAGTAGACTGGACTTGTGGGATCCCAGGCATCTGTTTTTGGATAGCATGTAAGAAAGCATTAGATTACAAAGAGTGTAATGATGCTTCAGCACAAAAAGCAATCAAGAAGACATACACAGTGGGAGGTCTTTATGTCTAATTTAGAAACATCTGTCAAGACTTCATTGTCTATTTGACCCTGTTTTTTTGGAAGCAGCTTTATTTTCTGTGTATGCGATGCATGATAATATGAACATATCTGTTTATCTAGTTGTGTGTGTGTGCGTGTGTGTGTGTGTGTGTGTGTGTGTGTGTGTGTGTGTGTGTGTGTGTGTGTGTGTGTGCGCGTGTGTATGTGTGTGTGTGTGTGTGTGTGTGTGTGTGTGTGTGTGTGTGTGTGTGTGTGTGTGTGTGTGTGTGTGTGTGTGTACGTGTGTGTGTTCATGTGTGTGTGTGTGTGTGTGTGTGTGTGTGTGTGTGTGTGTGTGTGTGTGTGTGTGTGTGTGTAAATAGTTATACAGTTTGTTTTATAATCTGTAAAAAGCTTAGTCAATGAGCATCTAAAATAATACTTAAGTTGTTAAATCCATTAACAGTGGTCAATCATAACATGACTTAGACGGCATTCCAGCATTTGGTTATGCCCCTGGACTAAGCCATTGCTGATATTCAAACTGGTGAATCAAGTCAAACTTTTAAAAAAGAGCTCAGACATTTGCCAAGGCACTTTTTTGCAAATGTCAACTTCAGGACTGGTTGGTGTTTGCACTGTATTTACTTTACTACACATGCTCTCTTCAATATTTTCTTATAAACATTCTCCTTCATACAGCGCGTTTTGGTTCCATATTGAATAACCGCAGGAGACACATTAAAATATTGCATATCAGTGTGTCTGCTGCTTCCTGCTAACTGATCCTTGTATTAATGTACAATAACTGCAGGAGACACACTGAGTATCGAATACCACTGCTGCTGCTGCCTGCCAACCATTCCTCGTATTAATTAATGCAGTCAGCTTTGTGCATGTATCATTGGCATAAAGTCACATTTGTTTTTAAAGTCAAATTTGTTTTTGAGACTGCCAGCATCTCCCAAGAGTACATCTGGCTACCATTCTGTTCCTTCACAAACAAAGCATCATGACACAGCTAGCAATGGTGGACAGATTTATCTAAAGACCTATAGAAATTATCACGCTTATCCATACAGAATGTCATTCTATTGGTTTCATCTGAGTATAATCTCTGGCACACATTGAAATGACTAACTGCTGTGGTTAAAATCTATATGAAGAAATCTGGCAGCTCACAATTTCAGGTTATGGTACTCTGTGGATAAAAAGAGGAGCAGTGACCATAGTAGGTGAGTTTAACTTTGCCATAGTCTTGTTCATGAGGGACAGTGAGACTGAATCAGCAGTAACTTTGCTGAAGGCAGTACACCAATATTTGGTAATGAATCAAGAAGCAAATTCTCAGATAAAGCTATCACTTTAATAATCAAACTATAGCATCATGCTTGCCTCTGTCTGTAAGCAGTAAGCAGTCTCAGGGAAAAACATGTTATCTCCAGTGAGTCATACTCTGTGACACCATGAGAAGCTTGGTGACCTCTGTCAGCCTTGGAGTATAACCACTGCTGCATCAGACCAAATGATGCCCAATTAGACCTGCTGAAGATATGACACAACGTAAGGAGGCCCCAGTGTAGACCCACCACTGTAAATATAAGGCCAGTTAATTAGCTATCACTCACTTTGAAGAAGGTGCTCAAAATTATCTGTGAATGAGTAACAATTTGTTTAGGTCCCAGCTCAACATTTTGGTGTGTTAGTAATGATTGTACTCATTATAAGTGCTTGTGGTAGATTGGTATATTCTAATCTAATCCTTGAACATTCAAGAAAGACTACAGTGGTCAAGAAGGTATTTAAACTCACCTTTGAATTTGGCGTTCTAACTGACGTTAATGTCATCACAAATAATTAGTTTATTGTTTTCAGTAGTTTGCAGAATTTTTTGTAGTGTAGCCACAAGAATAAGAACTGTGGCCAGAGGAGGAACTTAAACTGTACCTGTATTCAGTTTTGTGTAGCCACCTAGTAATAAATGAATAGCTCTCCATCTGGACTCAGACTGCTTTGAAGATGGCATTTTTTGCCATTATAACGAGGTAGATGTCGTTTCAGACTTGAGTGAATATCCTGCTACTTTGTCAGTTGTTAGGCCTGTTATCTAAAAGGTGATGTAGTTAGAAGAAAAATTAAGATATCCAGGATTCTTCTTTAAGCAAGGACTGTAAAATAACTATTATTTTGAATTTATGCTCCTTAACCTATGTTTTTAGTTGTGGTCATTTGTAATTTGTACTGTTAATACCTTAGAGATAGGTATTTATGATTTGCAGAAAGTGATTTAGGTCACTTGTTATAAGGACAAAAATAGTAATCAGTAATGTTAGGTGTTTTTATGACCTACAAATACACTGGAGGGTGGCAAATCTGCATATAATTTATTGCAAACAATGAAGTCTTTCCTACTGAGGGACAATGCAAACGATTTATAATATCCAGCATTCTGGTGGTTCTGTAGCTAGTTTCTTATATTGAAAAGTGTTGTGAATTTTGTAGTAATAGTAGTTCATCTGATGGGAAAGGATGGGATAAGAGTAAAATAAGAAAGAGTAAGTAATGTAGTGCCAGTGAGCTAAAAGTTACATTTTTGGCTAGAGGTAGTTGTACTTTAAAAGTGGAGATGATGTAATTATTTGGCACGTGGGACCATTCTTTAAGATAAGGGTACAGCGACAGGTGGCAGGAGATTTTAAAAACAAAACTGCTGTCCAATAGGTCAGAGTCCTGTTAACTACTTTTAAACAAATAGAAACTGACAACTGAGGAAAAAGCCCTTTGACAAGTGTCGTAAATCAATAACAGTGTCTATTAACTACCCCGCAAGAAAGAGCAGAGCAGCTTAATCCAAAACTACTGAAACACCTTACACGTAAATATAAGAAAACACCAGGACTGCAAAGTGTGTCTTCTACATAAAAGGCTAGCTGCCCCAGACTGATAACTGTGCTAAAAGTCAGGCACCTGCAGCATGTAAAGGACTGTGCAATAAAATATACTAACAGGACTATGGTTTATGCAGTTGCTCCAAACTACTATAATGGAGCTTCCCAGATGAACTGCAGAATATTAGATCTTTGAATAATTAAAGGAAGCTCCAGAATAACTGAGGAGGGGTTGCAAAGATTCCCGCAGTAGAAATCTGGCTAATTACCTTAATTACCCTACAATGTAAAAACATGGATATACTTCTATGATTAAATACAGTAAATACTCAAAACACAGGAAGGGTATCTGACACAGATGAAATAAAGACAATGAAGCAAAATAAAAATGTTAATGTACCAAAATAAAACTATGTTAAAATACAGATTAACTGCACTAGATTACTTAATAACATATTTCTGCATTAATTATAACAGCCAATCAGCAAAATGTATTAATGTATTGACATTTCAATTCCAATAAATGAAGAACTGCAAGTCTGAAGTAGAATGTTCCCTGTAACCATGCACAGTACTTATGAATACAAACAACGTAAGAATCCAGCAAGGTCGACAGTAAGACAAAAATATTTGAAAACCATTAAAGGTTGTATCAAACAAACACTAACATGAGGTTCAAAAACATCTGCCTTGTGGAAATTAGAAGCAAACTTTACAGTAAAATCAGAATAAAGGGAGGAAAGATGTGTAATGCTTTGATGTACCATTAGCAGCAAGGAGACAAAAATATTAACATACAAAATCAGTTAACACTGATCAGAGCTGCTAAGTGTCTTTCCTTGAACAGGAATCAAGTCAGCCTGTGGATGCATATCAGAGCATTGTCAGATTGTCTATCAGGTAAGAATAATGCAACACACTACCTAAAGTGTATGTTGGAGCTACTAATGCAGGTAATTGTGAAAGCTAGGCATTTCAGAGATATGCAAAGGCAAGCAAACATAAGCAAATAAATAAATATAACAGAAAAACAAACAGTTGCCCAAATGGTTAGTGTCCTATTAAACTGCTTTTATATCAGCAGAAACTGTTGCAGACCAAGAAAAATATACATTTGCATGCAATATATATATATATATATATATATATCTCAATAAGGCGATCTGTAAACTACACTGCAAGAAACAGCAGGAAAAGGAGCTGAAACAACTTATATACCTTATGTCTACACATAGAAAATACCAGGACAGTAAAAAATGTCACTAATCAGCAAATACGTACTGTCAAAGAAGGAGAATACAGAAAAAGTAAAAGAGGATGGAAAAAGCCATCTTTCTGTTACAAGAAGCACAATTACAAATCAGAGATAGAGAGAAGATACTTTGTTATGATTATACAAAGGAAGAAATGGACAAGACACGAGGAGAAAAGAGGAGAGTAACATTACTATTCTGTAGGGGGCTTCGAGCAACCACGGCAAAAATGATTGTAAGTGGGATAGGTAGATAGCTCATCTGAAAAGGAAGGGTGAAGGCTGCATGTTGGACAATGGAAAACATATGCACTAATCAAGGATTCTACAAGAACTGTTTTACTAAATCATCACAGACAAGAAGAGGTGGAACAGAGATAACAGGGTGGGACCACAGTGTCACCAGAGAACTGGAAAAAAAATAGGTTGAAAGGAAGCAGGAAATATAACAAAAAGATGAGACGTGGAGGGAGAGGTATCCAAATTAGTGGGGATACACCTTCATGAGAAACATTTTTGTCCAGACAAGTAGGTTATACAAGTTTTTAGAGAAGGAAACCCTAATGCAAATGATGAAGAAGGTATAAATACAGATGAGACACATTTCAGATCATTTAGAAGGGAGACTTAAAGGAAGTATGAAAAAACAGAAAATGATGAGAAGGGGGTGGAAGAGAGGGATCTGAGGAAGAGGAAACAGTCCAAGATCTAATAAAAGACACAGGACAATGTGAAAGACAGGGATAAAGTGGATGAACACTGGTGGGAAGGAATCAAGGTTCCTGTAAGGGGACAAATTATGAGTACAGCAAGAAAGAAAAAGGGATGATTGAGGAGCTGGAGATAAGAGCCAGAGCTGATACAGAATGAAGCTGGAATGGGATGAAAATAGCGGGATACATGACAGATCATTGAAAAACAATGACAGTGGAAATAGAGAGAAAACGTATTCCCCAGCAAGAAATTCAACAATGGCACTGGAGGCAGTACTGGGCGACAGAAAGGAAGGAACAAGGGAAACAGGTCATCAGGTACACAAGAAGAAGCAGTCAGAGAGGGAGGCAAGGTACAGAGGATAAGGGGAGACTATGAAGAATATTAAGAAAAAGAGAAGCTAAAGAGGGAAATATTCAGAATGGAACTGGGGAAAAATGTAGACAAATATATACTGGAGGATGAGCAAAGTTACAAGTTAAAAGATCAATTCAGAGTGACAAGGAATGAGATAAGCAAAATGTTACACATGATTAATGAGAGGAGGAATGGGGGGGGCAGATGAATTCCATCCTTCATTCCGTCTTGCCAATATAAAAAGCAGGACATGCCTGGCACAATGCCCCATATACAACTCCAGAACTATTACAATTGTAATGCCTCTTCACTCTAAAATTAAACCCATTGATAGCAAAAAGCTCACCCACATTGATGTATTTACAGTGTTGGCATCTCCCACATGGATGCATGTACATGTTTTAAATCATCATGTTGTTTAGTGTCTAGGAATGAGGTTAACATTGCCTATCATAGGATTAACACACAATTAAGTGACATGGTTATGGAAGGTCGCATCTCACTTGTTGAATTTAAATATTTAAAAATGAATGCCCCAGTTATTCCAACTATATTTGGGCTCCCTAAACTGCAAAAAAAAATTATAGCTCCACCATTCTGTCCCATTGTAGATGCCCGGAATTCTATTACCTCCCCTATTGCTAAATTCCTAGATACCAAACTTAAATTGTTATTAAGAACTGAGAAACATCTCTGTAGCAACTCTTGGGACTTTCTTGCTAAATGTAATGAACTTTTTATATTGGCAAGACGGAGCGGATGCTGAAGCAACGTATTTATGAGCACAATTATGATATACGGGGGAAAAAAACTACCAATGCCCTATATAGACACATTTTGGAATTCCCTGAACACCACTTCAAGTTCATTATAATTGAACAAGTGCAAAAGAATACAGGAGGTGGTCCCTGGCAATTGTTCTTGGAGAACCGTGAGCTGCATTGGATTTTGCTCCTGGATGCAGTGGGGTTCACAGGTTTAAATGAAATTGCATCTATAGGATGTGTGTTAAAATGAAGGCAGAACTGAGATAGCATAGATTTATACACATAAATATGTGTTAATGGACTTATACACACATATTTTCATATTTACATTTTCAGTTGTTTTTTTTTATATATGTGCTTTTTCACATTCATATTTATGCATTATTTTCATAAATAAATATACACTTTTTTCTGGGGGATCTACTAATGGTTATGTGTGTTTTTAACTGTTTTTATATTTTTATACATTGTTGCTTTAATTCATCAATTGGCATTTGTCATGTGATAAAGCAAGTCATATACATGTGCCCATTTGAATGTTGGCTTTTATCTGATGAAGTTATGTATTTTATATAACAAAAGCGCTTATGTTTCTTTTATTTTGTGGTGCAATAAACTGTTGGTGAACTACAGCTCCAATCTTGCCTTGTGTGTGGTTAAAACGTTTGTGCTTTTCTGGGGAATCTAGTGTGTGTGTGTGTGTGTGTGTGTGTGTGTGTGTATGTGTGTGTGTGTGTGTGTGTGTGTGTGTGTGTGTGTGTGTGTGTGTATGTGTGTGTGTGTGTGTGTGTATGCATCTGTGTATGTGTGTATATGTGCATGCATGTGTGTGTGCATGAGACAGTGGTTTTGTGTGTGCATGAGACAGTGGTTTTGTGTGTGTGTATGTGTGTGTGTGTGTGTGTGTGTGTGTGTGTGTGTGTGTGTGTGTGTGTGTGTGTGTGTGTGTGTGTGTGTGTGTGTGTGTGTATGTGTGTGTGTGTATGCATGTGTTTGATAGTATATGTACATCTAGCAATGAACTGCATTCCCATTCAGAACTGGTTCTCTGCCTTATGCCAGTTGCTTACTGGGATACTCTCTGGCTTCTCTGCAAAATTGTCACAGAGTTGATTGCATTGTCAAATTCTTCCTGTTTGTATTACATGACATAAGAAGATTCTTTATGTATTGATTGATTTAGAAGTTATGTGGTATGGACTTCAGTGACTTTTTTTCAACCATGATCATGTTAGAATAAATTAAGCCTTGAACATCAAAATCATAACATACCTAAACTGATAGTAGTAACATTGTCAACCAGGATGCTTCTGTTCATTCATTTATTCATTCATTCATTTGTTTTAATTTAGTTCAGAGTCAAAACAGAACTGGAGACTATGCAGGATGAGGGAGCAGTCCATCACAAGATGCATAAACATACACACACATACATCATTGGCTTGGATGGAGTGAAGGGGGAGTTGCCCCCGGCACAAAGTGTTAGATGTTATAGTCAGCTGCCCCTTTTTAGTGCATACAGACATTTATAAATAAATAATGTCATATAAACCTTGCGTTTCTGCAAAGCTGCTTTACATACAGTGGTGGTTAGTGGTATCTTGTATATATACAATTACCAGAAGTTGAATTTTTCCAATAAAAAACACCCTGGAACTTTACCTCAGTCCCGAGTTACTCACAGGGCAACTAGTTTGCATAGTGAGGAGCATTAACAATTTAAGTTTGGACTATTTAAGTCCACCTTTCCTTATTATAGCACCCAGGACTTTCGCTGCTCAGAGAGCTTCACGTTTGGGTGCTGAACAGCATCACTAGTTAGGTTAGCTGCAGATTGGAATAAGTAAGCACCACTTCCATTACTGATGAGAAACAGTTACTGGGGGATACATATATTTTTTGATTTATTTAAGTCAACCATGTGACATTTTTTGAGAGGGTTATTTAAATTAAAATGCTTAGTTCTTATTATATTCTGATGAAGTATTTTGTTATAAGTAAGATAAAAGCACTCAATCAATTTTATTAAAATATATGTGTTAGTTTCTGAACCTGACTGGTCGTGGCTCCTTTCAGTATATATTGAGTTCTGTCATTTTGGTTCTTAATTTTTGTGTAAATAGTTTCCAAGCTCTCCCAGATCCAGAAAGCACTGAAACATATGCAAAAGAATATAAAAACCCTGTATGACCATATAAACAACTGCATAGAAACTGCAGTAAAAGACCAAAATAAACCAGGGTCAAACCGCAAAAAAAGCCATCCTGGTGGACCCCATGTATTAATAGGTTGTACAACAAAGAAAGAAAATCCTGCCAAGAAGTAATAGGGAATGTGCACAGCAGAGCAAAAAGTCCCTCATTAGTCTAAATAAGTGAATAAGGGAACTAGTCAAGCCTCTAAAACTGGACTTTGAGGTACAAATAGCCTACAAAGCTAAGTATGACCATAAGGCATTGTTCACTTATGTCTGCAGTCTTAAGGGCAACACCCAACATTGTGCAGAATGAGTTGTAGATGATATCACCTATATTCAGCCAGAAGATATAGGAAATCTGATGGCCAACAAATTCAGTTCAGATTTCACCTAGCCATCACTCCCAGTTCTCCCCAAGAAATGGCCTCCACTACTCCACCACCAGTTATCACCAAATAACAGGTTTCCACTGCTCTCTCTAAAGCTAAAACATGGCTTCCATGAAGCCTGATGATATACCAGGTTGCCTCTTAATCATCTTAAATCAGGACTTATTAGGTCCATTAGGATCTCTGTTTAACCACAACCAGAGTGGCTTTGTCCCAGTAGAGCAGAGGCCAGCAACAGTCATTCCTCTGCATAAAGGGGGACCAGCTACTGACCCAGGAAGTTACAGATCCATAAGTTTGACTAAGTCTTACATTTTAAGACACGGAAAGAATAATCATGGACCTGACAAATAATGACATAGGAAGCCTGCAAAGACTGGACTCATCCTCATCTGGTTTTGTCAAGGGCAGGTCACGTCTAATAAATCTGGTAGATTTCTTTAAGAAAGTCACTAAGGCCATAGTGCAAACCACCTACCCCAACCTGGCCAAGGCATTTAAAACAATTCCCCACTCAGATATTATAAATAAACTCATAAAACTAGGCATAAGACCCTACAACACTAGATGGATAGCAAAGTGGCTCAACAACAGGGCACATATGGTTAATGTGGGTGAATCTAGGTCCAGCAAGAGGCCATTTACAAGTTGTGTGCCACAGGGTTCAGTGCTGGGATCACTCCTGTTCAGAATATACTTCTCTGAAGTCAAGGCTAATTTAGAAGACCTCTAGAGGACAAAGTTTGCTGATGACTACAATCTGGGGGCAATCACTGAATCTCTCAGCAATGTAGACATCCTTCAGGAAGGTCTAGATCAGGAAAATTATTGGTGCCAGAACCACCTCCTAAAACTAAATGCAAAAAAATGCATTATCATACCCTTTGGGATGTCAAATAACCCTACAGATTACACATCAATAGCACACCTCTAAGAGTAGACTCAGAGGAGAGAGATATTGATACACAGATAGACAGTAGCCTGAATTTTGACTGCAATGCATCCACAGTGGTCAGGATGTCCTTCTATGTGACACAACTTACAAGTACAGGTATGACATCCAGATCCAAGGAAATTATAGTCCCACTGTACGCAGCCCTCATTAGACCAATAATTGAGTACAATGTACCATTTTGCATGTACTTGACTAGGCACTTGCAGCAACTGGAGTGACCTCAGATGCTCCTCACAAAGAAAATGCAGGATGTAAACAAAATGTACTATGTGGATAGATTAAAAGTTACTTCCCTTCATTGTCTCCAACCATCTATTAAGGATGACCTATGCCTTACCTATAACATACTCACAAATCCAGCCTTGATAGAGTTGCTACAGATCCACAAGACAAACAGAATGAAGGTTACCTGATCTAGGGATATAAACTTAGTCAGTGACTTAATCTCCTATGAATCTATATACCTGATATTGCAAATTTTTTTTTTTGTTTTATAGTAAAATTAAACTCAACTAGCTTCACCTCTCTGTCTCTCTCTCTCTCTCTCTCTCTCTCTCTCTCTCTCACACACACACACACACACATGAATTCAACATCTACACAAGGAGATAATTTGGAGCATCCCAAAATCACTTATGTAACATCCTTGTGATGTAAATGGAATATAGAGCACCCAGTGAAAATCTATGCAGATGCAGGGAATACATGCATACTCTGTACAGAAGCTACCCCACTGAGACCCAAACTGGAGAACTACACCCTGTAAAGCGTCATAACTAACTGCTTTATAACCTGTGACACCCAAGTTTCATGTTGCAATATATAATAATCAGTTCTCACTTCAATTTACTCATAGAGAGCTTGCTACATGTTTAACCAGATTTGTGTAAATAGCTTCATTCTTCATTATGAATTTAAGTATTTCATGGCTTTGGGTGGTTATGTATTCACCATTATGGCTACAAATAGCATGAAATCTTAGCAGCATCTGTTTACAGCTAGGGTAGAAATGGAAGAATTTTGACAGTTCTTGTGGTTCCCAGCAAGCTGGACTTTTCTTGAACCCCATACAGATTTGATTTCCTGTCTAACATGGGAATATTAACATGAGATGATGCCAAGAATATCAAATTGCTGTCTTCTATTTCAGACTTAATTTGAATGCATTGTATTGACATTCATATCAAAGCATTTTACACTTGAATATAAAAAACATAAGAAAGAGCATAGTATAAAACAAAAGCCATGAAAGGTAATTTAAATTTTGCATGGTAAATCAAAAGGTAAAATATTGAACTGAAATTTTCAGTGCTGAGGTCTGATTCACCCTGTGAAGCAAAATTGTATGTGTACTATTATTACTGAAATGATTTACCAAGGTTACTCCATGGCTATATATCCGCAAGCACCAAAGCAAGAAAAAGAAAAAAGAAATTAAAGCCAAACGTCTTGTGTGTTCACTCCCAACCATTTTGCACATTTTCCAAAGAAGACAGTCCATTTTCAAACTCATGCCATGAGTGATGCATGCTTTGTTTTAACACACCAAGATTTAACTTGGTAAGTGAAACTAGTCAATTTAAAACACACACACGCACGCACGCATGCACGTGCACTCACATTAAAACAATGAACGCTGGCCCTATAGCAAGCCAGATTCAGAACAAACAACACTACACATTGCTCCTGTCAATGATTACCTTTTCCACTGCTGGCACTGACTTTAAGCAATACATACATTTTTTATTTTAAGTAATTTAAATGAAGCAAATGACAAGTCTTTCTGAAATGAACTTCAGGTCAAATTAAGGCCACAGTTTATGTTAAATGACAATAATATTGTCAAATCTTTCTGCCAGGTACAAACTCATTGTATTGAGCAGTATGTCTTACTTGAATTACATAACTAAAACATTTTCCAAGAATGCCTCCAATTTGTAGCACTCGTTTAAGTAAAATCTATCAGAAACTTCTGCTCAAATCAAATTCTCTCACTCGTTTTAGTGGGTGCCAATATGTTAACTCCATGACCCTGAATTCTCATTGCCAAGTAAGCAGTGACATAAAACAGCAAATCACAGATGCAGTGATTTTTACTTTCTAAAAACCTTCATCTGAAAATACTTGTGTTTATGATTAATGGGTTTCTTAATTAATGTTTCATAAGAAATGTAAAGAACAGGTTTATTCATCTGTCTCGTCAAATGTTGTTTCACATTTAGTGAGACATCCATTTCTCTCACCTTCATAACTCGCCATACTAAATGTAATGACAGCATTAATTACACAACAGCAATAAAAATGCCATTCTACCACAAAGAAGAAAAAGACCATTTCAAAAATAGCATTACTGTGTAATGAAATGGGACATAGATCAAAATAAGTCAGGCCTTGAATGCTAGTTCTGTAAAAATACAGAGTTATAGATTTTGCCTAACCTCTGAGAAACAACTGTTTCATGTCACTTTTTAAAACAATAAACTAACAAAGTGCTTTGCACTAATCAGACTCTTCGAAAAATATTATCAGTTGTCAATATATTCACAGAAGATGATTCTTCAATCCTTGCATTCAGATTATTCCCATTATTAACATGTGTGAATGATAGCGGTGTTGACAGTATATAAGAATAAGAGAGTCCCTTAAAAGGGCATACATTTGAGAATGTTGAGCACTGGTTGGAATTACAGGCACATTCTGACAATGATAAGCATTGGTGACGATTACAGGCGCATTCTGAAAATGATGAGCATTGATGGGGATTACAGGCACATTCTGATAATGATAAGCAGTGGTGGGGATTACAGGCGCATTCTGAGAATGATGAGTATTGGTGGGGATTACAGGTGCATTCTGAGAATGATGAGCATTGGTGAGGATTACAGGCGCATTCTGAAAATGATGAGCATTGGTGGGGATTACAGGCACATTCTGATAATGATAAGCAGTGGTGGGGATTACAGGCGCATTCTGAAAATGATGAGCATTGGTGGGGATTACAGGCACATTCTGATAATGATAAACAGTGGTGGGGATTACAGGCACATTCTGAGAATGATGAGTATTGGTGGGGATTACAGGTGCATTCTGAGAATGATGAGCATTGGTGGGGATTACAGGCGCATTCTGAGAATGATGAGCATTGTTGGTATTGCAGGCACATTCTGAGAATGATGAGCATTGCTGGGGATTACAGGCACATTCTGACAATGATAAGCAGTGGTGGGGATTACAGGCGCATTCTGAGAATGATGAGTATTGATGGGGATTACAGGCACATTCTGAAAACGATGAGCATTGGTGGGGATTACAGGTGCATTCTGAGAATGATGAGTATTGGTGGGGATTACAGGTGCATTCTGAGAATGATAAGCATTGGTGGGTATTACAGGCGCATTCTGAGAATGATGAGTATTGGTGGGGATTACAGGTGCATTCCGAGAATGATGAGCATTGGCGGGGATTACAGGCGCATTCTGAGAATGATGAACATTGGTTGGGATTATTTATGTATTTATTTATTTATTTATTTATTTATTTAATTTGCATTTGGTTACCGGAAAAATCTGACTGGGTAAGAAACCAATTTTCAGTGGAGGCCTGAGGAGAAAAGCTCCAGTACAGAAGAAAAATGTACAGTTTTGGGGATTAACAACAAAATAAGAAACAGAAAAAGAACACAAATTTATAGAGGAACAGAAAAGTAAAATACATATATTTAAATGGAAGAATAAGCAGATATGTCAAATAATTTATAAAATACTTACATTTTTACATAGAGGTTTAACAAATAGATATTACCATGGGAAGTTAACAAAACATGGCCTAAAGTGTAAATATTAAAGGAGGAACAGCAGCATCTAAATAACATCCCACAGAATAAGTATGAAAGACAATGCGACTAGCCTTTATGGTTAGTCATGTTATCTGAGTAAATACAGTCTCATTTAGTGGTAGAATAAATTGATAATATAGTAGGAAAGCTGGATGTAAGGGAGGCGAAGGAAGGTAGTGATGTGAAAAGGAGTAGAAGAAAATTAGATAAGAAGATGTAAGGCTGATTTATCCACACAGAGAGTTAGCGTATAAGCAGTATGGAGCAGGGGATCTAATAAGTAGGAAAGAAGGTGAAAATGTGGTGTTAGTAGATGCAAATAAGAGAAAGGATGAAGGGAGAGGGGTAAGTGGGAGGGGAAGAACAAGTTTAACTGAAACGAGAGTAAAGTAAAAGAGGTGGGAGTCAGGTTGGTAAGAAGCAGGGACAGATACATGATCTATGTAGAAAATGTTTTAGTTTAACCTTGAAGTTCTTGAAATGAGAGGTAGTTCTAATATCTAATGGTAGTTCATTCCATAATTTGGTCAGAGAATAGGTATAGACATTTTCTAGCATTTTTATTTGGTTTGTGTATAGTTAACAGCTGTTTGCCTTCCAAGTGGAGTGTACGACTAGGTGTATAGATTTGAAGAATCATTTTTAAAGCGGGACAGAGGTCAGGATTATAGATAACTTTATGGGCAGTTTTTAATTGGGGGTAGTTTAGATGCTGTGTAAGTTCCAACCAGTTAAGGGGAGTATGAGCTGAGCAGTGCTGTTTAAAGTATGGTGCACCTATTGCAAATTTCACAATTTTGATATAGCAGGATTCCAGCTTATATTTTAATGTATTTTGAAGGCTGGTTGAAATGGGGACACCATATAGAAATGAGAGTAGAAGGTAGGTTGTGGCTAATGTTGTTTTCGTGGTTGTATCCATAAAGGTTTTGTGCTGGTAGAGCAACCCTAGTTTTCAATGTGTTTTGTTGATAGTGTTATATATATGAAGGTCGACGTTAAGTTTGTTGTCTATTGTTATTCATAATAATTTGGTGTGTGGGACCACTTTGATTTCTGTATTGTTTAGTGAGAATATCTTAAAGTCAGAGGAGACAGCTTTTGAAGAAAAAAGGAAGAGTTTGTTTTTATTGGGGTTGAGTGATAATTGTGCATTATTGAGCCAGGACTCAATGGAGGAGAACGCAGTTTGGGTTATTTGTCTGAGGTGTGTTATAGGTTCATAGGTTCATAGGTAGGTACTAGGCTATCTGCCCAAAGGCAGTTATAAGCCTAGCCAGAGTGTGTCAGCTTTCACCGCCCAGTTGATTAATTAACTGAGCCTCTGTCAAGAAGAGCCAAAGAAGTGATCCCAGGGGTGTATTTTCTGTTACCCATCCACTCATCAAGGTTTCTCTTAAAGAGTGTTAGTGAAGGGCCCTGCCTAATGTAGATAGGAATTTTGTTCCAAAGCATGGGGAGTCTCTGTGACAGGAATCTATCCCTCCAGCATGTTCTATTTATTGTTGTGGTGAGGTTTAGCTCACTAGAGCGAGTGGCTCGCAGTGACTTGGATTTCTTTAGGTGGAGCATGTCCATCAATTCTGAGTTGGACATGGCTTTGTAAGTCAGGCAGAGATCACCTCTGAGTAAGTGATATGCGACTGAGTACAGCTGGAGTTTTTCCAGTCGGGCTGCATAGGACATATGTTTGAGGCCAGTAATCCTCTTGGTGAGGTACTTTTGTGGTCTTTCCAGTTGTTGCAAGTGTCTTGTGAGGTACATCCCAAATGGGGCATTGTACTCTATGATGGATCTGATGAGTGATGAGTAGAGGGGCACTATAACCTCTTTATTTCTAGATGCGAACCCTTTAGTAATTAGATGGGCTATATAGAAGGATTTCCTAACTACTTTGGCAATATGATTGTCAAAGGAGAGATTACTATCTATCTGGGTCCCCAGATTTCTTATTACCTCTTCTGTATTAAGGGGGCTGCCACCTATGTGGTAATTCATGGGTGTTTTGTTTTTCCCAGACGGGATGACTATGCATTTTTTGGCATTTAGCTTGAGACCATGACTTTGACACTAGTTGTCTGTCTCAGTAAGGCCTTTTTGGAGAAGGTCTGTGTCAGCCAGAGAGTCAATTATGGCTCCCAGTTTGCAGTCATCGGCGAACTTGGTTAGCCATAGTCCTCTTGTGTTTGCCTGTACTTCTGAGAAGTATATGCCAAACAGTAGGGGTCCCAGGACCAAGCCTTGTGGGACACCACTTATGACTGGTTTAGAGTTGGACCTGGAGCCCGCTATTCTTACCGTGTGAGTTCTGTCTGTAAGCCAACTGGCAACCCATCTTGTGACATAGGGGTTTATGTTCAGTCTGGTGAGTTTTTCTATAATTCCCGAGTGGGGAATGGTGTCAAAAGCCTAGGCGAGATCAAGGTAGGCTGTGTGAACTACCTTCCCCTCATCTATGGCCTTGATGACTGTCTCGAAGAAGTCAACCAGATTTAGTAGGCATGATATGCCCTTAACAAAGCCAAACTGGGTCAGGTCAAGTGTTTGGAGGTTCCCAATGTCTTTGTTAATAAGTTCCATGATGATGCACTCCATAGCCTTGCAGACCAGGTTAGTCAGGCTTATGGGGCGATAGTTACCAGGGTCAGTTGTGGCCCCTCCTTTGTGGAGCGGAATAAAAATTGCTGTGTGCCATTCTATGGGCACGTAACCTGTGGAGAGGCTGAGGTTGAACAGTGTGTTTAGGTGGGGGGTTAGTTCGTTCTGTAGCTCATGCAAGACATAGCCTGGGACACCATCTGGCCCCACTGATGCTGTGCTTTTGGCTTTTGAAAGGGCTGTTTTCACCTGTGCGTCTGTGATTTCTGGGACACTACACTTTTCCAGTATTGTTGTGGACCCTTTTGGGGGTGAGAGGGGGGTGAAGTTTGCACTGAATCTATCTGCCAGGATGTTGGCAATATCAGTGAGTTCAGTATATTTTGTGCTATTTTGCACTATCTCAGAGCATATCTGCGAGTTGCCACTTAGATTCTTGACATAACTAAAGAAGGCTTTGTGATTATCTTTCCAATCCTTGGCTATTTTTCTTTTGAAGTTAGCCTTGGAGGATTTTATGAGGGACCTTAATTTCTTACTGATACTGATCAGGGATGTCTTTCCTTCTTGGGATTTGCTTTTTTCTGAACTAGTTTCCTCCTTCTATTGTATAGCCTGTTTATGGCAGGGGTCCACCAGACTGGTTTCCTTCTCTTAGGGGAGTGAGTCTTGGTTTTGCTAGGGATGGCACGATCCATGCATCCTTGTAGGTGCTCATATAGTGCATTTGTAAAGGTTCCTGCATCTTGGACACTGTTATCCTTTAGCATGGGGGCTGTGAAACTTACCACCTCTGTCTTAAGTAAGGTGAAGTTTGCTATTGAAAAGTTTTTCACTGTGGTTTCCTTGGTTGGAGGTGGTGGTGTGGTTTGGATATCCAGAGTGATTAGTTCATGGTCTGATCTAACCAGCAACGGGTTGACCTACAGTGTGGAACACCTGTCGCCCATGTTGGTGATGACCAGATCCAATATGTTTTCACCTCTGGTAGGGGAGTTTACCAGGTAATCCAGGGCATTTGAGTTGATAAATTCCAGGAAGTACTGGACCTGGGAGTTTGTACTTGAGTAGTTTTCCCAGTTAACAGTACGGTAATTGAAATCGCCCAATATCAGGGTGTTCGGTAGGACCTTCATGTTTTCCAGTGCCTCCAGAAAGGCTGAGTGGTGGTCCTGGGTCATGGAGGGTGTTCTGTAGCAGGCCACAATTTGCATTGCAGATTTGTCTGATGTTAGTTGCACATGGATGATCTCAGAGGTATCATGCTGTGCCACTAACCTGGAGGTGTAGGTATCCTTGATGATTATGAATACGCTCCCTCCTTTTGTGTTTCAGTCCATGTTCTGTGGCTGAAATGTGTGGTATGAGTTGTATACCGGTAGTGCTGGGGTGCTCTGTGGAGCCTTGAACCAGGTTTCAGTTACTGCACAGCTGTCAACGTTCTCCATACTGAGGAGTGCTTCGAGCATGTGCATTTTGAGATTTAAACTCCTGGCGTTGAGTAGCATAACCCTCATTTTTTTTTATTTGTGCTGTTTACAGAGGTGGGTTTGACTTTTGAGCCTTGCCTAAAAAAGCCACTATGGGGGCAGCAAGAGCCTTGGCCAGTATTTGAAAGCCTAGGGGTGACAGGTGCAAGCCGTCTCTTGCGAAGCAATGAGGCTTGTCGAGCATGTTGTCCCAGGCTGACAGACACTGGATCCCCTTTAAATGACACCAGAAGCTTAGCCAATTGTTGAATTTGATCATTTTTCTTTATACTGCAGTATCATTCTTGGTGAGGGCAGGATGCTACTCAGGGTCAGGGTCATACCTGCCTGGGCTATATGATCAGAGAGCTCTTCCATGTCTCTGTTAATGTAGTCTAGGGAGGTACGTCTCAGGTCATTCACACCAACATGAACAATGACAGAGTCATATTTGTTCTGGAGTGACCTGAGTGTTTGTGTTATGTGGCAGATTCTGGCTCTCAACAGGCAGCTAACAGTAGTCTTCTCCTTGTCCAGCCTAGTGAGTGGGACGTCAGTGTGCCTGACTATAGCTTCGCCTATTACTAGTGTGTTAGTTATGTTATTTCGCATTAAGGGCTGTGATTGTGCGGCACACTGGTTTTGTGTTTTATGTGTTGTCTGGTTTGTCCCCCTGGAAGTGCAGGTTTTTTGGGTGTCTGCTTTGGAGGTCTGTGATGCTTTTGCAGGTTTTTATTTAGAGCCTCCGAGTATGATTTCATGTATTTATGTATATTTTTTGCCAGTTCTGGTTTAGTATGTCTCTGTGAGGCTGGAGGTGTGGTGCAAGTGTTAACCTCCTTCTCATGACTGCCTGTTCCAGTCTTGGGTGGAGAGAGCTTAGCCTCCAGTTTAGCTATACAATTGCAATTCTCACATATGTTAATGTTTTGTGGTAGGAGGAGATGATTGCCTATGTACATGAGGCAGTTGTAACATTGCCTCAGGATACCCAGGTTCATCAGCTGGATTGGAGAGTATACCTAAAATTGCTCTTTGGTCATGCCTGAATAGTAAGGTGAGCTGTTTAGTTGCTTGGTTGGTGAGGGGTAAGTAATGAGCTTTGCCCTACTGGGCAATCAAGTGTCGGGGTATATTAGTGCTTGTTATTAGGTCTGAGCAAGTGCTAGACTGTAGGATGCTTTTTAAGTGCTTAGGCTGAGAGTTAGACTACTTTCAAGGGAAAAACTGAAGAGGAGACTTGGTGGAGCCAGGATAAATTTAGCCCTAGCTAACCGGCGCTGCCCGGACGTGCAAAACCATGCAAACGTTGTTTTTACAGCAGGGAAATGAAAGAGATAGAAATTAGCCCAAAATGGCCTATAAACTACTAACTTCTGGGCTGGAACCACTCCTCCAGGGACAGATGGCTGCTCAAAGCTCCCTCTCTCACAGGTGAACAGAGAAACCTCCCTCTATCCAAGTAAGGTATGGGCAACTCAGAAAATTGTAACACAGCCCTGAATTCAGCACTAGCCTGAAAACTGGACTATACTAGCTGAGAAAATTGAGAAACAAGGACATTTTTTTAAAGATAAGGCAAAAACAGTAAAAATACACTTAAAACAGCTTTAAATGACTACAAACAGAAAAAAATACACTTAAAACAGCTTTAGATGACTACAAGCAATCCGAAAAGGCTTTTAAACAAATTACCCAATTAACCAGTAAAAAAAAATCTCAAAACTGAGTCCTGTTCCTGTAGTCTTCAATCAGACAATTTATAACTGCACACTCCTGCCACTGGGGTGCAGGGGAACCTTCTCCAAAAAAGAAGGCCTGGATTAGTGCTCAAGTTATACAAACAAAGCTAGATTCAGCAGGCCTGGATCTGGTCTATGCTACAGCAAACAAGGCGCACCAATTTCAGTAAGAAACAGTTCAAATATGCAGGCACTATAAGCTTTTAACCAGAAATTACCAGCTCAGAAGGGCAGAGTCCAGCCTCTCCTCCCACAAGAGTGCAGACCACAAACCTTTTTAATGTAAAATAACTGGCCTGAAGCCCAAGTGCTTAAACCAGAACTAATACACTTTTAAATAACAGACACTGAGCCTACAATCAGCAGTTCCCAACTTAGAAGGATGTAAGCCTAGCTACCTGTCCTGGCACAACAGTGCAGACCACAAACCTTAATGTAAAACAACTGGTCTGAAGCCCAAGTGCTTAAACCAAAAGGCTTAGAATGAAAGCTACACTTTAATCAGGTTACTATCAAGCAGTAATAAATACAATTGAATACTTTTAAGAAGGCCTGGATTAGTGCCCAAGTTATGCAAACAAAGCTAGATTCAGCAGGCCTGGATCTAGTCTATACTACAGCAAACAAGGCACACCAATTTCAGTAAGAAACAGTTCAAATATGCAGGCACTATAAGCCTTTAACCAGAAATTCCCAGCTCAGATGGGCAGAGTCCAGCCTCTCCTCCCACAAGAGTGCAGACCACGAACCTTCTTAATGTAAAATAACTGGCCTGAAGCCCAAGTGCTTAAACCAGAACTAATGCACTTTTAGAATAACAGACACTGAGCCTTCAATCAGCAGTTCCCAACTTAGAAGGATGTAAGCAACCTGTCCTGCTACAACAGTGCAGACCACAAACCTTCTTAATGTAAAACAACTGGTCTGAAGCCCAAGTGGTTAAACCAAAAGGCTTAGAATGATAGTTACACCAAGCAGTAATAAATACAATTGAGTACTTTTAAGATGACACAAAAGCAAAATAAAGTAGGAAGAAACACAAATACAGTAAAAGCAGATGAAAAAAGTGCAAACATTTTTTTTTTGAGTGAGCAAATGAGATGGTCCCAGGAGGAGTATCCAAATGCAAATTTACAAGAGGGGCGGGCAGTTTCAAAGCCACCAAGATTAACACCAAAACAAAAGCAGGGAGGGTAGGTGGGGAACTAACTGAAAAAACAGAGCCACAACTTCCAGCTAGATAGTATTCAATGCAACACAAATCAATTTAAATGCTGTATTATTTGAAAAAAGTGCAGATAAAGATTTATTTAAATTCACTTATACATCCAGTTGATTGCATGTAGGTCTTAGCTGGCCAAAGCTCAGAGTTTAAGCAGAAAATAGTCCAAAATATACCACTTATATAAGGCAGAAACCGAATGACAATGAAGTGAACTACCCCCACTCATCATTGGCTATTCAGGAATTCTAACAAACATTAACTGCAAAAACAGAGCCACAACTTCCAGCTAGACAGTATTCAATGCAACACAAATCAATTTAAATGCTGTATTATTTGAGAAAAAGTGCAGATAAATATTTTCTTAAATTCACTTATACTTCCAGTTGATTGCATGTAAGTCTTAGCTGGCCAAAGCTCAGAGTTTAAGCAGAAAATAATCCAAAATGTACCACTTATATAAGGCAGAAACCAAATAGCAATGAAGTGAACTACCCCCACTTATCACTGGCTATTCAGGAATTCTAACAAACATTAACTGAAAAACATTTTATTGTTGGAGGAAAAAATAACACTTAAATCTTCGGTGTATTGAATTATGGAACTTTGGCAGGAGGCAGTGTGGTGATCAGTTATAAAGATATTGAAGAAGACGGGTATAAAGATGGATCCTTAGGAAACCCCTGTTTTGTTAGTTAGATATGGAGAGAGACACCCTTGCCATGTTGTACATTGTTGCCTATCAGATAGGTAGCTGGAAAACCATTGTAAGGAGGAACTAGAAAGTCCAAGGCAAGAAAGTTAATATAAGAGTTTGGTATGTGAGATGGTGTTGAAAGCTTTTGATAAGTCAAGAAATAGAGTTGAGGTTACTTGGCTGGAATCTCTTGCTTTGTTTATTGTATCCATGAAGGATATTAGTGTGGTAGCCAAAAAAATCTGAACCAAGGTTAAAACTAGAGCTATAATGTTCCATATACTGACAGATAGCCGTACTGCTCCGAACAACTTAGGAGCATCCACTGTCAATGACTTAAGTCCCTTAATGGAATGGAATGAAAGTGCTTAGTGTAACAGTGGATGTAACTGTCTAATAGATACATTTTGCCTTTATGAAAGTTTTATTTCATTGAACCACTCCAAAGTTGTTTTTTGTACCAGTACAGCTAGCCATCAATATATGGAGCATTATAGCTCTTGTTTTAACCTTAGTTTGCATTTTTTGGTTATAGGTTTGTTTGCCTTTTGAGTTATATTAGTGTGGTAGTTGTACTATGAGCTGGTCAAAAGACATGTTGGGTGGGTGTTAGTAAGTTGGTGGGGAGTAGATTGTTAAGAAATTGTTTGTGAACACATTTTTCTAGAATTTTGGAGAGAGGAGATAGGATGGTTATGGGGCAGAAATTACATTTACAAACACCTTCTGAGAATGATGAGTACTGGTTGGGATTACAGGCACATTCTGAGAATGATGATCACTGGTTGGAATTACAGGCACATTCCAAGAATGGTGAACATTGGTTGGGATTACAGGCACATTCTGAGAATGATGATCACTGGTTGGGATTACAGGCACATTCTGAGAATGGTGAACATTGGTTGGGATTACAGGCACATTCTGAGAATGATGATCACTGGTTGGAATTACAGGCACATTCTGAGAATGGTGAACATTGGTTGGGATTACAGGCACATTCTGAGAATGATGATCATTGGTTGGAATTACAGGCACATTCTGAGAATGGTGAACATTAGTTGGGATTACAGGCACATTCTGAGAATGATGATCACTGGTTGGAATTACAGGCACATTCTGAGAATGGTGAGTGTTGGTTGGGATTACAGGCACATTCTGAGAATGATGAACATCGGCTGATGTTACAGGCACATGAGTCCCAATTGCTTGAAAACTACTGTCTGAAAGCCAGGGACTTGAGTGCCTTGTAGATTTATGTAGGCTGCTGCTCATGCTCAAATTTGAATATGAGCAGGTAGGCAGCTGTAGGGTGGGAGAGCTGTTCATGCTTAAACTCGAGTATGAGTTTGGGAAAGCAGCTGTAGAGAGGGAGCATGAAGGGGTGTTTAGGATTAGGGAGCAGACAGGGGATTTTAGGGTCAGGTATTAGGAAGGAGGTTTTAGGTTTAATGAATGGGAAGGGAGTTTAGGCTTAGAGAGGGGATTGGAGTTTTAGGTTAAAGGAGTGATCAGGGGCTCCGGGGTTAAGGAAATGAAGTGTAGTTTTAGGATTAGGGAATGATGATTTGTGTTAGGAACTGGGTAGGAAATTTCAGGATTAGAGTTATGTCTTGGTTAGGGCTACACAGTGAATAGGGTTGGGTGTTGGGAATGCTATGGAGAAACAGAGAACTACAAGGGGGCAGTATAAGAGTTATGGTGTGCACTTGTGATGAATGGCCAAAAGCAATATATTTCAGAGAATACATGTTACGATGGTAACCCACGGTGGTGGTGCTGTGGTAGCGTTGTCGCCTCACAATAAGATGCTGTCCGGTTTGATACTCAGCTAGAGCGTCTTCTGCATGCAGACATGCATGAATGGGCATACCTTCATTGAAGGTTGTGCGTCAGGGCTGGTAACTCGGCACGTAAAAATCAACTACCAATCATGAGCGGACCGGAGTTCCGCTGTGGCAACCCCTAACCGGGAAAAGCCAAAAGACACAACATGTTACGATGGTAACCTTTTATAGAAAAACTATTTTTTCTTTGGATGTTAATTTGAACAATAAGCCATTGCTAATGTTCCCCATGAAGAATTTGGGTGAATATGGAGATGGTGTATTTTTGTTGTGGAGATTGGAAGGTCCCTCATGAAATCAGATTGTTTAGTGTTTTATTTGCTAATGCACTGTGCTCGGGCATTCTACCACAGGTCAATGATTTAAAGTGTAAAGCCACAACCCCAAAAGAAATGGGCATTGATTTGCATCCCACTCTTTTGCCAAATAACACTGAATATTGAGGAGGGTTACCACTCTCAGGAAGTTTTACCAAGATACTGGGCTGTTGTCATGTCCCAGTTTAAAGGAATGACAGGTATTTCACAATGTTAACATTTTGCTTGCCAAATAATGAAAGATGGGTTTGAGATCAGCTGTTTGTTTAGTGAACAAGTTAATAAGTGTACATCTGTAACTTTCCTAGAAGGTGTTATGTTCATGGATGTCTCAGAATGTTTATACAGTCTTTTAGGAATAAAATCATTGTTTGAATTTTATTTCATAATACCAAACATGAAAAATCTGATGCATATTCCTCTAAGCATAACTATGAAGTATTGTTTCATACAGAAAAAATGTATAATTGAAGAAAATACACAAGAAAAAATGAATATTGGCTTCAGAAGACATTGTTTGGGTAAAGTGCCTTTTTATGAACAATCATGGTATTCTCATTTCGTGCTTTTAACTCGAGCTGGAATTGACACAAATATGCCAGATGCATTTAGAGGATATAAATAAGATACAGATCTAACTTATTTTCTCCAGCAACTATTCACAAGGTTCTGTATTTTCTTCTATATTATTAGTTGTTTTACCTTTCAGTGTATGCATGCATGTATGTCTTAAATTTGTTGTTGTCTTAACTGGGCAGCGGATACACTGGGATATTCCTACTGGAAAAATATGTGTTTTTATATAGAGAATAAGCCAAATAATGTCAATTAATAACCAAATCAAAGAGAGATAACATTCTGATTAAGAAAATCAACATAATTCATGCTGTCAAAACTAATCATAGGAACAATGCTATACAGTACAAAAACTTGTTCCAGTGATGTAAATGTAAAATTCGAGAAGACTAGTATTTAAATATGGTAGCTCATAATTACAGCTCACAATCAACTCTGCTGATTAAATTCTATGGCAAGGTCAGCTGTTTTTTACAAAACTATTCTGCTACTAAAATTAGATTTTCACTGAAATATGGTAACCTGTGAGTCCGTTCTCTGTTGTATTTGTTGAAGCATTTGTTAAAAGTGCTTTACCCTAAATTGTGGGTTGAAAATTGCAAGGTGCTAAGCATGCACGTACACAAAAAGTATATGTTTATTTGGCTGTTTATTCATATTTGTTTGCTGATGGCTTGTTTTTGGAGGCATTCTTGGTAAGGTACTCAATCAGACTCCACATAAGTACAATGCTTTTGATGTCATTGCTAAATATAAGTTTAAGTTGATCAGTCATACTGGTAATGTCCTAAAAGGTTGTACCATAATTAGCTACAAATTAAAATATTTTAAAAAGCAGACGAAGCATGCAAGTATTGAAATATTTGATGTGGCATATGATTTCTTACATTCTTTTGCATCCAAACATCTGGATTATCCTTAGAAACTGTATGATAATCAGTCTAAGATCATTCAGACTAAACATATGTTAATGGTGCAGCTCGAAACATCCCAGTTAGAAAAAAAAAATAATATTTTTTTTCCTTTTTTCCCCCCTTGCATTGTCAGAAAGTATGCAAAGTGAAACTGACTGTAGGTGAGCGTAAGACACATGCAAATTTAACATTGTGCTTTAAAATCCTTTTGAGAACTTGTCTAGAATATCACATAATGTTTTGAGAATATTCTGCCAGCAAGGATGAGAAAAATACACCAGAAGGCTGACCATGAGTGTGTAGAGTGGAGTAAATAATTCATTTTAATTGGGTTTATTTTCACTATGTCAGAGAAATTTTATAAAAGCAACAGATGCACTTATGGTCATTGGGCTATCATCCTATATGAAACACCTTGCTTTAAGAAAAGGTAAAAGCATACTGTTCAAATTCACTGAACAGGTTACTGACCCTCAAGATAAGTAATAACTAAAACGGGTCAGATTTTCTTCATACAACACTCGGAAATTCATGATATAGATGAGTTTATAATAGAAGGCAGTGCTCAAGCACTCAGATTTCCTTGAAGACTGCATTCACTGATATGGAATATGCCTTTTTTCATCTCTTGGAACTTGTTTCTTGCCTTCCTATTCTTTCTGCATGTTCCACAATGTGTTGTAAGTTCAGAGCCTTGACAAAGTTAATATTAAGGGCTCCATGGTAGCCAAGATATCCATAATTAACTCTGCATTTGTAGACTGTATAATGTCCTGCTCATTCTGCTGTATCTCTTCAAAAATGCTCGTCTAAAAATAAATCAGTTCTATATTCCTGCTTCAAAGTTGTGATGTCACATGACTAGGAGACCCGCATCTGATTCATAACACTTTTTTGAAGTCTTCTGTGGTGTTTTTTTAAGGCTGCCAGAGGATCTTCATCTACTGATATTTCCATGGCATACAGAAAAGTTTTTTTCCCCTTTGAAACAGCTAAGCAATCTTTATACCCCTAAACAGCTCCACATAGCACTGCATCAACTACTTGATTGATCACGATAAAACACAACTGTTATCTCTCTGTCAAGTAACACCTAGTTAAATATATTGCCTGCATTTCTGCAGCCTCACAGGCTAACAGAAGCTATAGGCAGAGCCTTCCTAAAAAGAGAAATATTTTGAGGGGTTTCTCGAATATTATTTATTTATTTATTTGCTTATTTATTTTAAGTATAAGATGTGAATTTTGTAATAGAAAACTGGCCTTACTTTTTCTAAGTCAGCTGTAATAGTGCATTTAAAATTTATTTCGTAGAAAACACTTAATGGAGAGAATACATCCAGAATGAATGGTCTCCGGGCTTCCTGGGTAGAATAGTTCTATCCTTTCATTCATGTCTAGAATTACTTCAGCTATATAGCACTCCCAATTGTTTGTCATAAACTTGACCCACTGGAGTAAGATGTGACCAAAAAGAGGCATCATTAAGGCAGCCATGAGAGGATTTTCTGTTGTGTACCTTAACCCTTATACATACCCAGTGAGCGTTCTCTTAAGAGGGTGTACAGTTTGCATAGTGTGGGACTGTTACTCATTTCCATGAGGGACTTAAACACACAAACTACCCCATCTTCTAAGATAAGTACTGCATGCTTGCATGCATGCATATTTCTCTGGTCTACACGTGGTAAATTAGTGCACTGTGTGTGTTTGAAATCACTAATTTACACCTGGCTTGTCATCAATGTCCGTAATGGACAGGGGTAGCCTCTGAAAGCATGATGTGTACAAGTCTATATCGTAACCATAAAATTCATTGGGATATTGACAAATGTTGCAAATTTCAGGTAAATTTGGCTAGGCTTAAAATGGCTCTTGGGCTGGTAGCCTATTAACCACCTATGAACACATACGGAGCTCACTGTTAATGGAGCCACCTATACTGAACCAGAAGATATAGCAAAACTACTGGCAAACAAATTCAGCTCTAACTTTGCCTCTCTCTCTCTCTCTCCCCCTCTCAACCTCCCCTCAGGAAGTACCATGAAATATAACTCCCCCTAACATCACTATGGAACAGGTTCTCAATGCTCTCTCCTATCAGGCCATCTCTAACTGTTGTTTGGAATTCCTTTAAATAGGCTTTGTGCCTCATGAATGGAGAACTGTAAAAGTTATACCTCTGCACAAAGGTGGGCCATCGACAGACTCTAGAAATTACAGACCCAGAAGTTTCACTAGTCTCATATACAAAGCCATAGAAATAATTATCATGGAAATGATCTATAATGACATAGGAAACCTCCAGATGCTGGACCCAACCCAATTTGATTTTGTCAAGGGAATTCATACCTACTCAACCTGTTGGGCTTTGTGGAGAAAGTCACCAAAGCGATGGATGAGGGAAAAGCAGTTCACACTACACACCTTGACCTGGCCAAAGCATTTGACACAATTCCCAACTCAGGCAATGTAGACAAACTCAGGGCATTAGTAATAAGCCCTTATGTCACCTGGGGGGTAGCCAGCTGGCTCACAGACAGGACCCAGGAATTTAGAACTGGGAGTCCACTTTTACAAAGGCTGAGAAGTAACCACACAAGTAAAGAACTGCAAAATAACCAAATAGCCAAAACAACCAGTTCCAACATGCTATGAAAACACATTTAATGAAAAAAATAACAGCAAAGTGTACTATGGTTAAGTGCTTTCATCCAACGGTTGTAAGGACTTCATCAGAACCAGAATCAGGTTATGTCCTTATTTTCAAAAGGAAGTCCAATCAGATGTTGAAAGAAAAGATTAACCATATGGGAAAACTGAAACTATGTGGCATTAAGAATATCACATTATCTGCCAGTACAGCAACGTACAGAGAGAGACAAAGGTATGTGAAATATGTTAACATAAGTCAGTCAGCAGCCTCTTGTTTAGGAGTTCAAAATCTGCAGTTTTTCTTCCATGTGGATAAATCAGTAGAACAGGTTGTCTAAACAGTAATTTTATAATCACAGTTGCTGTATTTGTGAATAGCATATAGCTTCTGTGGTAGTGAAACTGGATTGTCATTTGTGCATCCCTAAATGACTTCTTACAAGCCAGTAGCACTCTGAGGTTTGGTATGAACAAAATCATTGATTTAAGTTGTAAAACAAAATTGACAGATTTGCCGCCAACTTTCCTTAGAAATCTCACCACTGTCTATCCCTTAAGCCACTCCAATGGCCAGAATTCTCCAAGCAGCTACTTATATCCCAGCTACATATTGTACACTCTATCCTATACAAACTCTCATCCTGTCCCTCCATCTCCAATTTAGTCTCCTTCTACAACCCCCCTCATCACCACTGTACTGCCAGTAAACACCACCTTCAGTTATACAAACTGAATAAAAACATTGGTAAGACGCTTTACAAATACTCTGTAGACCATGTTTGGAACTCACTCTCTCTCAACATAAGAAGCCTTCAACATAAATACCTTTTTAAGAAAGAACTTAAACTTTTTCTATTGAAGACTTGGTCATGGCCTTGTCAAACCCCCCCCCACTTGAACTAGTCTCCTGTCTTCATTTTATCTGCTTTTCCCTGTCAATGCTTTGTCCTCCTTGTACTTGCTCTAGCAAACTGTATCCTTACTGTACTCAGTGTAATATTCTCTAAAGCTTTTAATTGTTATTTGGCCTATGCTATATATACTGTTGTTCTCTAATTTTGGAAATTGTGCTTGTTAACTGTTGTTTTACCTATGCATTGTACTGCTGTGCACAAATTTTTGACTTGTACTATTTATTTATTTTACATTTGTTAACCGGGATAGTCCGACTGGATACATGTCCATTTTCAGCAGAGGCCCGGGGAGAAAAGCTCCACATAGACAAACTTACATAGATTACACATAAGTTAGCAAACAATATAAAAACAAAGTGATATATACAATGGGTTAGTAGTGTTCCCTTGTTGGGACTCACAATTCTCATGGACAGACAAAAGTAAGAGACATCAGATTGGAAGCAGAGCTTGGTGATGTAGTTACAAGTTATGATAATTGCAGAATATGCTTTTAGTTTATAACTTAATCAAGGTTGGTACATGGGCATAGCTAATTCACTTTGAGATACTGTTTGAGGTTTTTTTTGAAGTCTTTTGGAGGACTATAGGATTACATAATTTGGCAACGAATTCCAAGTTTTGCCAATGAAGTTGGCAAAAAGGGATTCACCAGCAGAGTTATTAGCTTTGTGGGTTTGGACCAGTAGTTTATCAGCTGACCGTAGGGATCTTAGGTTGCTATATGGCTTAATAATATTTTTAAGTGAGGGGGTATCCTCAGGGTGGTACAACATTTTGTGCGTTATTAAGAGTTGTTTGAATTGAATTAAGCTGGGCAGTTCTAGCCATTCTAATTGTTTAAGGTTCTGGCAGTGGTGGGTTCTATAGGTGGAGCCAGTGGCAAATTTGGCAATATGATTGTAGCTATGGGACAGCTTACCTAGTTCGGATTTGTTGAGGTTTGAGAGTACAGGTGAAGCATATAAAAGAATAGAGAGTAGGTTTGATCAGGCGATTGCAGTCCTAGCCAGTTGGGTTAAAAATGTCTTGTTTCTATACAGTGATCCAAGCTTCTTATTGATGATCTGTATGGTTTTTGTTGACCTGTAGGTCAAATTTGAGATTATTGTCTATGATAACCCCAAGCAGTTAGGTGTGATTATCTGGGGAAATAGTGGTATCATTGTTAGATGTGACAGAGAATGAAAGTGTGGTGGATCAACTAGTGGGAGAGAAGAGTAGAAGTTTAGTTTTATTGGGGTTCAGAAGTAGGTGGTGGTTGGTGAGCCAGTTATCGATAGTGTTAAATGTATTTTGGGTTAAGATTTTCAAGTCGGATGGGGAGGTGGCTGAGCAGATGAGAGTGGAATCATCTGCGTATTGAATGCAGGTGGCTTTAGGAATAGCAGTGTGGAGGTTATCGATAAAAATAGAGAAGAGTAGTGGACCTAGTATGGACCCTTGAGGGACACCAAGTGTGAGAGGTAGCTGGCTGGAGAGTTTGCCCTGCCATAGTACCGCTTGTTGTCTACCAGTCAGGTAGGACTGGAACCACTGGATAGCAGGCTTGTTGAGGGAAATAGATTTTAGTGAAAGAATGAGAAGTTCATGGTTGACCATGTCAAAGGCTTTTGATAGGTCAAGAAAGAGGGCAGAGGTTTGCCTATTGTCATTCCTGCTTTGGTTTATGGCAGTAGTAAAGGAAAAGAGGGCTGAGGTGGTGCTGTGGTATGGCCTGAAACCATGCTGGGAGTCAGATAGTAAGTTATTCTGTGAAAGGTATTGCATTAGTTACTTGTGTGCACATTTCTCCATTATTTTGGCTAGTGGGGAAAGAATGGCAATGGGTCTATAGTTGGATATATCTGAGGAGCTGCCACCTTTATGGAGTGGGATGAGGTGAGATATTTTCCAGAGGGAGGGGATAGCATTTTCGGATAAGGTTCTGTTGATGAGGATAGATATGGGATATGCAATGGTATCTGCAGCTATTTATAGGTACTCTTCAGGGAGGAGATGAGCAGCGAGAGTGGTAGGTTTTAGTTTTTTTAGAAATGTTTTGATAAGACTAGTGGATATTGGTTGGAAGCTAAATTCCGGGTGATTATTAGGTAGATTAGGCATGTGGTTTAAGTTAGAGGGGGTTAGTTGATTTGCTAGGGATTGGATTGTTTCAGTGAAAAAGTTATTAAAGGTGCTAGCTATGGTCTCTGGGGAACTATGGGTGTAGTTAGCCGGGGTTGGGGTGGTGGAGTGACCTGGACAAAGTAGTTGATTTAAGACTGCCCTACTATATTTCTGTGACCCTACTTTAATATTTTGTAAATATCATAATTACTTGTTCATAGGTTCATAGGTGTGTACTAGGCTAACGGCCCTGGACCCTATATAAGCTAAGGCCCAAGAAGATTCCCTGGCATCATGCCACATTGCCACCCAAAGTTAGTTCCCAGTGCCCCTGTCAAGCAAGGTCACTGATGTGATCCCTGGGGTGAACTTCTTATTGCCCATCCATTCGTCAAGATTTCTCTTAAAGAGGGCCAGTGAAGTGCTCTGCTTGACATGAATGGGAAGTTTGTTCCAGAGTATGGGAAGTCTCTGGGTTAAGAACCTGTCCCTCCAGCTTGTTCTGTTTACTGTGGTAATGAGGTTTAGGTCCCTGGAGCATGTGGCATGGAGGGATTGGGATTTCTTTAGGTGTAGCATATCTAGCAGCTCAGGGTCAGACATGACTTTGTAGGTCAAACACAGATCACCTCTAAGTAGGTGATAAGAGACAGAGTATAGCTGGAGTTTTTGAGTCTGTCCATATAGGGTATGTGTCTAAGGCCTAAGGTCCTCTTAGTGAGGTATTTTTGTGGCCTTTCCAGTTGTTGTAGGTGTCTAGTAAGATACATACCAAATGGTGCATTGTATTCTATAATAGGTCTAATGAGGGACGAGTAGAGAGGGATTATGACCTCTTTCTTCCTGGATGAGAAACCTTGTTGTAATGAGATGTGCCACATAAAAGAACTTTCTGACTACAGTGGCAATGTGGTTATCAAAGGAGAGGTTGCTGTCAACCTGTGTCCCCAGGTCTCTTATCACACCTTTGTGGTTTAGTAGACTACCGCCTATGTGGTAGTTCATGGGCACCGAATTTTTCCTAAAGGGAATGACAATGCACTTTTTGGCATTGAGCTTAAGGCCATGGTTCTGGCACCAGTCATTGGTGTCAGTGCGGCCTTTTCGTAGAATGTCTACATTACTATATTATTTCTTGAGCTTTTCTCCTCAGATCTCCACTGAAAATGGGCCCCTGGCTCAGTTGGACCAACCCGGCTAACAAATTTCAATAAATACATAAATAATTAAATACATTATTGTGGAGAAGGTGCAGATTTAGTTTGAAATGTTTAAGGAAAGAAACATTTCCCAGCCAATGTACCGAAGTTTTTGATCTTTGATTACTGATCATATATGCCATCTTGATAAGGATAGATTCAAATTGTAAGAATGCTGAACTCTATGCCTAAGTTTTCCAAAAGAACTTGCCAACAGTCTGATTTATAGCATTTTTTTTGTAATAAACCACCTGAATCAAATCCATGCCATAATTTCTGAATTCCATGCAGAAGCATATAGTAGACATTTTCAGTGCTCTGTTTAGGGGAGTAATTATCTGAATTTTAATGTACTTTCTAAAGGGATTTTTTTTTAGTTATTTATTTATTTATTTATACCTGCTTATTGGGGAAGAGTGCTGATCAAGCATAACCAGTTGCAGCCTCAGCCCAGAATGCATTGAAACTGCAACCCAAACCAAAAATACTAAACAAATGCGAGGAAAAAAAATGGCACAGCAATGGGTTCTAATACATTATACAGAAATTCACTATGAGAGCAACGTATTTTATCATAAATATGTGCTATAATCAGAGGTGTAACAATTTGAATGGTTAACCACGAAGTAGAGCAACATTAGGAAAGCACAGGAGACCAGTGTTAAAGGGGGAAGGTAAATATGGAAGGGGTTAGTAGGAGTTCTAAAATTATATACATACTTGCAAGGTGTCTGCTGTATTGTTTCTTAGGCAAGGTTATAGAGGTGGCAATGTAAAGCATACTTCTCAACCTCTTAGAGCAAGAGATCTGGACAAAGCCATATATAAAAATGGGACAAACGCCCAAAAATAGGGACAATTTTTAAATATTGCTCTTACAAACTTAGAAAGTTGATAGAATAACTGATTTTGCATTAGCATGAATTTTCTTTTTTTTTTTTTCCAAATAATTTTTATTAGTTTATAAACTTGAAAAAAATAAATACAATTCAAATATAACAAAAGAACAAAAAGACAGCTATATATAAGAGTCCACAGCAGTAATACAATAAAAAGAATCATTAAAACTTTTCCGATAGATCATTCAGTTTTATTTATTTATTTGCATTTGGTAACCGGGTTGGTCCAGCTGGGTAAGAATTACTCTTTTTCATTGGAGACCTGAGGGGAAAAGCCCCAAACAGACATACCAATACATACGAATCGAGACAAATTAACAATATTACAGAGGAAAACAATATTATGGGTACAATGGATAAGAAAAACAAACAATGAAAGTTTGAGAATATGAGTAAGGTAGGCCAGAGGCATGCATGCAAAAGATTTATGAAAAGGTGTTCTGAGCAAGATCTCTGAATTAAGTTAAAGTAGGCAAAGAAATGATGATTTAGGTGTGGAGTTAGTAGTGTGGGAGTTTTAGGTGGGAGCATGTGAAGGACATTCCCATTTGGAGGAGAGATAGGAGAGAAGCATGGATTTGAAATTGTTGTGGTTAGGTATATTACGTAATGGTGTGGGGAGATTGTTCCATAGTTTGGTTATAGTGTGGGATAGTAGTAGTTTACCAGTTGGGTGGATGGGTCTGTGTACATGCAGGAGGTTTTATGCATCTATAAATATTTATCCAATTACTATTTGCTAGGGAGTATTTGGAGAGAAAATATTCAGTCATATGTATTTTATTACCATTTAGGAACCAATGCCAAAATAATAAGTTTCTCTTCTGGCATTCTAACGTCTTTATTTTTATTAAATGTTTCTAAACAGCCTTTTGTGTTATTTATAGGTAAAAGAAGAAAGGATAACTCCTTAAGAATATAATTGAATTCGATAAATTATTTAAAAATATGAATGATATAATCCACTAGTGGGATAGATGAAACTATGTTTGTAGCATAAATTTTCTAAAGGGTATGAAGTCTGAAACTCAAATGTCTGTCATTACTTTCTAACTTCAATCTTTAACGATTTGCCACTAATTTACCAGAAAACCACAAATTTATGAAAAATAAACCAAATATATGAGGCAGAAATCTGGACATTCTGTGGAATGTAGAGTTGTAGCTACAGTAGGAGTTTTGATCAGTTACTTGACACAACATGTCTTATTACAGTTACATTTAAATTTCTCTTGCAGAAATTGCTTGAGTAAGCATTGGAATTTAAGAGTATTCTGAAGTTTATGTTACATGTTCAGATAGAGATTTCTATAGTTTGCTGACTAAGACTAAGACTGAGAAGCTGTGGTCAGTGCAATGAAAGTTAGAGGTGGACATTTGGAGTGTAGGTACTGCTTTAGCATGGATTTTGAGTTTGTAGTAAGGCATGGTTCTGTTTCATGGTGAGTAGCAACAAGGTGTTTTGGTTATGCAATTTCAAGAGTAGAGACCCTAAGAGGAGGCTTTATCTGCTTTCTACAGGTAGTTATTTGGCTTTTGATAGGATAAGACAGTGATATTTCACATTGGGAAAGATAGTGATGAAACTGCCAATTTTCACTATAGAACAGTTATGCTGTATTTTAGTGTGAGGCAGTAGCAAAAAGTATTAAACCTTACTCCAACTGGGAGAGTAGGACTCTTTAACCAATGGTGTCTCTGTCCAGAATAGCAAGTAGCTGATCTTGTGCCTGAGTTTTCCAATGTGTTCCTGAACACTTAAAAATTGCTGAAGTAAAATCCCTAGATATCTAAAGGACAGTACAGTTTCTGTGGGTTTATTGAATTGATCAGTGATGTGTAGTAGGACATGTTGCTAGTCTTCCATTAGTGACAAAGATCAGAGATTTATCTATTTGGAATTCAGCAAATGTAGCTTAGTTGGGAGAAAAGTGCTTAGATGTAGAAGGTCTAATTGTAGTTGCTTTTGTATGACCAGGTGAATCAAACTAGAGCTGTGAATCACTATGTCATCAGGGTATAGTAAGTGTTGAAGAGGATGTAGATGAAGTGGGAGTTTATTTATGAAAATGGAGAAGAGCAGAGGGGACAGTACAGAGTTTTGGGGGACACCAGAATAATGTGTGGGCAGGATGAGAGAGGAAAGAGTTAAGTTTTACTTGGAAGGTTTCGTAGGTGAGGAAAACTTGGAACTATCGAGTAGTCTGAAGACTGATTTTTAAGTCCAGTAGTTGAGTTAGTAGGATGAAATGGTTAACCATGTCAAAAGCTTGAGTTAAACCAATGAAGACTGCACCTGTTAGGCATCTGTTATCCATGCTACAAGAAAATGTGATTACTAAGGGTCCACAGAGCAGTCAGACGACATCTTCTGGGCCAGAATCCATCCTATTTATTAGAGAATAAGTGATATTTTTGGAGGTAGGTGATGAGGTGCTCTCTAATAAGCTTTTTTCTAGAATTTTGCTTATGTGGACAGTATTGAGATTTGTCAGAAGTAACTGACACTGGTTGGTTTTGGAATTTTTGGCACTGTCTGATGTAGGCAGATTTCTAGATGGATGGCCTCATGCATGATATTAGGAAAATATAATATATGTGGGTTACAGAGGTTAGTAAGAATTCTTGGCAGTGGTATATGAACATAGTGGTACATGAACTATCGACAGAGTAGTGTATGAACCATAGAAAAAGCTGCATATGAACCAGAGACAAAGTAAAATATGAACCATGGTCAGATATTATATGTAACAATAAGTGAGTCAAGCTATGTTTGCTCCAGTAATGGGTCAATCTGTATAGCAGTTATTGTGCTGAAGTAAAAGGGTAGTATATGTTCTAGACATATTCACATTGTAGGCAACACCTGCAATTCCTGTACTCAAGATAACATTAATTTTCGTGCCCAAGTAGTACAAAAAACATGGTTTATTACATGAAGTAAATGAATAAACTAATATACCTTCTCATTCTACTTGGACAGATATACAATAATGTCTTAATAAAACATAAAGAAGAAAATAACATTCTATATAGCCATCAAAATGTACCCTAGTCATAAAACAAGTTGTAGAGTAAATAAAGTACAGAAACTGCAAAACTTTGGTATCAAATCTTCAGGTGAACCTATGAATCGCTGTTATTTTCATAAGCTGAATGTGATGAAAAAGTGCTCTTTAACTGCATGAGAAAAATGAAAAAAAATAAACAATAATGTGATCACTCAGTATTAAGAGGTCCAAACATTCTTGCAAAACCTTCTTGCACAAGAATTTTGTGGAAGCTTTCAGTAAGCAAAGGAAAATGTTTAGTATTCTGGGAAGGGAGACAGACATGATAACCATCGCCACAAGTAACATTAAGAGCTCTAATTGCATGGAACCAGACAACATGCCAGATGGTTTCTGCACAGAATTAAAAACAACCTAAATCTACCAGTAGCATGTGGACACTGTCCTGAACTACAAGCTATAGTACTGCCAGCTTGCAGGAGGGTCATATCATAGTTAAAGAATTTTGAACTCAACAGGCTGTGAAGATTGGGGGAAGATAGGTGATGGCTGCCAGCCTAGCCAAATAGAATTTGATATATAATTATATCATTTGTAAATATAAATGTAAAATACAGGTCTGTGCTCTTAAATGAAAGAAAACACTGTAAAATGTGAACTTCAAGATTGTAGCAACATTGCCATCTGCTCTAAGGAAAACTAAGCCAAGCATTTCAAATTTTATTTGAAGTCAAAATTATGTCTTGTATATCTTTTGAGCTAAATAGTGGTGCTGAAGAGGCTATCTGAACACATTCTTTCTATTGTCTTAACTTAAGGAATAATTACTAGAGTGTACATATGAAATGTCTTTTATTGTTGTAGTTTCCTGAGCAGATGTGTGATTGTTAAATAATGTAGACTTTTGGCCTGGAAACTCCAGACTAAGAGTCAAAATGATGTAATGTGTATACTGGGAAAACCTAAGTGTCAAAATGATGTAATCTGGGAAGGCTCAGCAGAGATGCTTGTTAGTGAGTTTAAAAACTATTGTTCAGAGAGAGACTGTGACAATTTTGATCTTGATATTCAACTCTCAGCATTGCCTTATGCCCTCTTTATGTAAGTAGTATCTTAGAAGTATATTTTCTTGTAGAAATAGCTATGACTATAAAGATTAGACAAGTGTTTTTCTGTTATATCAGAACTTTACAACTGTAGTGTTTTAAGTTTCTGTGTGATCTCTGAACTCTTGAATGGTGCTGTGGTGTAGTAGTATGGTCTTGTGTTTTAAATTATTTACTATTAAATATTTTAAAAACTTTTACCTGTGGCTGGTTTGAGTAGAGGTAGTAAGCTCTAGAGTACATTGCATGCTTATAAGGGATTCTGTAATAAGCCCTTCCAATAAGCCTTAACTGCTTAGTCACATTTACCAATTGGATAATAATATTGCACAGTAATAATTGGACACCATTTTAAGGGCCTTTGGGAAGCTGATAAGTATTAGCTGGTGGCGGCAGTAATTACTACTGTATAGTCTGGGTAAAGGGGCACAGCTGGAGAATCTGTGTCAGCCTTTCCCAGGAGTGTCTGTGAAGTTGTATAAATATCTCAAAGTGTGTGTGGTGTGTCAGCTACCTGGACAGGGACACGAAGCAAAGGTGGGACAGAGAGGTTACTGGAGGTTAACTTGCCAGCTAGGCTAAGATCTGAACCCTATAGCTGTGCCAGTAGTGAGTATTATTGTGGACCTGGGGAGCAAGGGAGCAACCAGCCCCAGACTGACTGTGATCTCTGTGTGCACTTAAGGGAAATTGTACTTTACTGTGTGTATTTGTTACCCTTTCCTCTCATATGAGACTCCCTCCCTGGTGTTAGTGGTGAGGATTGAGGCTCCTTGATTGCTGGGCCAGGGCACGACCGTCACATTGTCCATGTGTCCACTTCATTGTGGTTTGCAGTGGTGGGATCCACTTCACATACTAATTGGCTTGTAGTGGTGTGGGTAGAGTGAATCCTGTAGCTTATGTACAGTGATCTCTGGAGGTGTTTGTACTCTAAATCAGCCATGCAGTGAATACTCAAGAATTCAGATCACAATTGTTTTATTTATTTTCTTAGCTTAACCAGGGTAAGCAGGCAGTATGTCAGCACAGGAGTATGGAAAGTTGACAAGGAGTCAGCTGGTGGAGATGTGCCAGACTAGGGAACTGGTGCATGGAAACCAGACTAAGGCAGACCTGATTGCAGCCTTGGTTACAGCTGCATCAGAAAACAGCAGCCAGGAGGACAATCAGACTGGCAGTAGAGATGCAATATCCTCAGAGAATGGACAGCTCAACCTTTCTGCAGTGGACTTAATCCAGCTGGAGCTAAAGAGACTTGAGTTGGAGGCCAGACGTTTGGAGATAAAAGCCGAAGAAAAGGAACATCAGAGGAAGCATGAGAGGGAAATGCTGACTCTTCGCCAGAGTCATGGAGGTAATGGGGAAGGGAGTAACTGGACCCCAGAAGCACAACAGGTCAGTAAATTTCTTCTGCAATTTAAAGAGGGGGATAATTTTGATAGTTTCATTCATATGTTTGAGAGGGTATGCAAACAGTATAGTGTTGACAAAGGCTCTGGGTATAGTTCCTGATGCCCTTACTCCATGGGAAAGCTGTAACTTGTATATCACAAATGCTGAACTGAGCACTTATTTTCATAGCTGGGTGAGTGGATGTCAGGTCACCCACTTTTGAAGGGCTGGCAGACCTTTTGGTGAGGGAACAAGCCATTAACACTTTGCCTGAGAATGAGGATCTGGTTAGCTGATACACAATGTGCTACTTCAGATGAGTTGGGGAAGAAGGGAGACCTATACCTGGCAAGTAGGGCAGCCCTGCACAGGAAGCCGACCCCCCCCCCAGTACTGCTCATGGGTCTAAATGAACCCATGGTAGGCAACACAGACTGCCCCAACAGAATCTGCCAGTAGCAGGGGAAGCCACTAGTTCAGGTACATGTCCAGGAGCTAGGGTTAAATGTTTTGAATGCAACCAGTGGGGCCATGTGGCATACAGGTGTCCACAGAGGCAAAGTGGGGAACCAAAGGTGAGGGAGCCAGTAAGTGGGAAAGACAAAATGCCAATAGTAGGTTGTCATGAGACAACAGGGGTATGGAACTACCATCTTGCAGGTGTCAAGAGAGGGAAGGATTTGGATGAGGCAGTACCATGTACTTGTGCAGTTACATGCAGTCAGGCTTGGAGACAAGCATGTAAGTCTGGTAGCCTGGGAAAGACCCAGACAGACTGCATATTTGCAGCCAGGACTGGTGAGGTGGTTACTTCAGGAAGGGAGCTACGCTGTAGCAGAGAGACTGCAGGTGATGGTCCCTTGGACAGAGTGACTGCAAAGGTAGAGGTGAGTAGTAGTACCCAGGCTGACAGTGAGGCATCACTGTCAGAGGATGCCAGACTTCCTGTGGAATGGGAGCTGGGAAGGGTTACAAGGAGAGAGTTGACACAGGCTCAGCTCTCAAACCCTATATTGTAAGGCCTGAGGTAGGTAGCTAAGGAGGCACCTGATTCTCAAGGGAAGGGGGGATCTGTATACTGTGACAAAGGGTTACTATACAGAGAGTGGACCCCTGAGGGAGGGCTAGGAGGTGAGAGAGTACAGCAGTTGGTAGTGCCTAGAGCCTACCACCTGTAGCTTCTAGCCATAGCCCATGATATTCCCTTTGCAGGTCATATGGGGATAAAACGTACAAAGAGGCATATTATGCAGAACTTCTATTGGCCTGGAATTTCCAAAGATTTAACAGGGTACTGCAAGACCTGTTAGCAGTGCCAAAAGGTTGGCAATGCAGGAGGTAAGGTGAGAGCTCCTTTGATGCCTTTGCCTGTGATTGAGGAGTCATTTCAGAGGGTAGCTATGAATATTGTGGGTTCTCTGAGTGCCCCAAGTTCCACAGGGAAAAAGTATATCCTAGTGGTTGTAGATTATGCTACACAATACCCTGAGGCAGTGGCTTTGTCCTCCACTGAGGCAGAGAAGGTGGCAGATGCTTTGTTAGAGATTTTCAGCAGGGTAGGTTTCGCAAAAGAAATACTGACTGACCGAGGTGCCAATTTTATGTTAGACCTGCTTACTTGTCTGTGGAAGTCCTGTGGGGTGAAGCACATGAAGACCACCTCCTACCATCCCCAGACTAATGGTCTTGTATAGAGGTTAAACTCTACAATCATGCCCATGCTATGGGCATTTGCAGATCAGTTTAAGAGGGAGTGGGACAAATATTTGCCCCATCTGTTGTTTGCTTACAGAGAGGTTTCCCAGGAATCCACAGGGTTTTCACCCTTTGAGTTGCTGTATGGGCATAGGGTGAGGGGACCTCTAGGTTTAATTTGAGATGAGTAGGAAGGTGAGTGTGAGTCTCACAAGGAGTCTGTTGTGGCATACATCCTAATCCTCAGGAGAAGGCTCAGGGAATTCATGGGCTTAGCCCAAGAGAACCTGGCAGAAGCCCAACAACAGAAAAAGGTGTGGTATGACAGGAATGCTCAAGCTAGAGATTATGCTGTGGGGCAACAGGTAATGGTTCTCATTCCTGTCAGACACAACAAGCTGCAGGCAGCTTGGGAGGGACCCTACAATGTGGTAAGGAAGGTAAGTGATGTTAACTACATGGTGGAAGTGCTAGGCAGACAGCAGGGCACAAATTGTCTTGAAAAACTTGAAGCCAAAAGAAAGTCCACCAGAAATACTAAATGATGAATAATGAAATAAGCAAATAAATTCACCTCCAACGAATCCGGCACAATAAACTATTAATTTATTTTAAGCAACCAATATATCCTGCTTTTTGTCAGCGACACTTCGCCAACTTCATCAGAAATATACATTTAAAAATGCCGCGCCACTTCCGTGGCGAATTTCTATGCTACAATACATGATGTCACCACGTTCGGCCTCAATAAAATAGACATTTAAAGAAAAATAACCAAGTTTGCCGACTAGAATCTGAAACAATTATCCTACTTCCCAAGGAAGTTACCGAAACACCACACTTTAATTATGATATATTATATTTAAAATGCCTATAAAAATGCATATTGAAAATACATATAAAAAGTTAAAAGTTGAGAATTAAGAATTAAAAACTGTAAACAGCCAACACAGTGCACCTACAATTACATCTAACGGTGTGAATAAAAAATTAAAATTCATAACCATTAAATTACATCGACATATATACATGTTTCTACGAAGCACACCATTAGCCAACACAAATTCAAATATAAAAAAATAATAATATAAATTTGAGGTGAAATAAATTATGCAATTACCACCTCACACACTATAGTTATCCCATTTATATATGAACTTATAATCATTCTATACTATTAAATATAATGACATTAATCCAAATAACAAATTTTAATAAATAACTAAAAATATCCAAACCCAATAACCAATTTCCTTTTAAGGGCCATCTATCTTTCTAAACTCCTCAATTTCAGCACACTGGCAATTTGTACCATGTTAACATGATAAAACCTTACCATGATAGGGAGGCTCTTGTGCTGAGCATTTGCAGTGGATTGCAGGAGAAGTCTGAGGGAGATCTGGGGATTGATCTCCTCAGTGAAGCTCGTGCTGACACCTCAGTGGAATGAGTTGTAATGTCCCAGTAGTTATCTCCTACCCAGGTTCGAGAAATCTAAGCAGTGTTACTGGAATTTGGGGACATGTTCACTGGGAAACCAGGGTGTACCCACCTGGTGCAGCACCAGCTGGATACAGGACCCCAAAGGCCTATTAGGCAGGCCCTTTATAGGGTGCCTGAGAGAGCCAGACAGACTCTGAGGGAAGAGGTACAGGAGATGTTGGAACTAGGGATGATTCAAGAATCCAACAGTCCCTGGGCCTCGCCAGTGGTGCTGGTGCCAAAGAAGGATGGCAACACCAGGTTCTGTGTGGATTACAGGAAATTAAATAGTCACACAGAGTCAGATGCTTACCCCATGCCTAGGACAGATGAGACCCTAGAGCAGCTGGGTGGGGCTAAGTATCTTACAACCATTGATCTTACCAAGGGTTACTGGCAGGTGCCCTTGACTCCCAGTGCTAGAGAGAAGTCAGCCTTTGTGACTCCTTTTGGCTTGTATGAGTACACAACGATGCCCTTTGGGATGAAGAATGCCCCAGTGACTTTCCAGAGACTGCTAGATAATATCCTATCAGGAGCAGGAGGGTTTGCCATTGCTTACCTAGATGATATTGCCATCTACAGCCATTCCTGGCCAGACCACATTCAGCATGTCAGGGAGGTGCTGGGCAGACTACAGAGGGCAGGGTTGACCATTAAGCCAAGCAAATGTCAGGTGGGTATTGCAGAGGTCTCCTACCTAGGACATAGAGTGGGGAGTGGTAAGATAAGGCCAGAACCTGCCAAAGTGGAAGCCATTCAGGCATGGCCTGCACGTGTTACTAAAAAGCAGGTGAGGGCATTCTCAGGGACAGCAGGGTACTACAGAAAGTTTGTCCCTAGTTATAGCAACATAGCTGCTCCCCTCAAGGACCTGACAAAGAAGGAACAGGCCAGATAAGGTAGTGTGGACCCCAGCATGTGAGCAGGCATTCCAGAAGCTTACAGAAGCTTTGGGAGGACCCCCTGTGTTAGCCAGTCCAGATTACAGCAAAGAATGTGTTGTGCAAGTGGATGCTTCAAACTATGGGGTGGGGGCTGAACTTAGCCAGATTTCATCAGAGGGGGAAGATCACCCAGTGGTTTATCTCAGTCGTAGGCTCCAACCCAGGGAGGAATGCTATGCAGCCGTAGAAAAGGAATGTCTAGCCATAGTGTGGGCACTGCAAAAACTTCAGCCTTATCTGTATGAAAGAAAATGCACTGTAATGACAGATCACAACCCTCTAACATGGTTAAACAGAGCCAGTCAGCAAAATGCCAAGTTGCTAAGATGGAGCCTGGGGTTGCAAGCATATGATATGTCAGTGCAGCACCACAGTGGGAGTAGCAATGCCAATGTAGATGGGCTCTCAAGACAGGGAATGGGGTGAGGTACACTCAGATAGACCTAACCCTCTCAAGCAGCGTTTATCAAGGGTCACTTGAAAAACTAGTTTGAGTTCTCCGGGGGGGGGGGGTGTGAATATTGGGGGAAGATGGGCGAAGGCTGCCAGCCTAGCCAAATAGAATATGATACATAATTCTATAATTTGTAAATATAAATGTAAAATACAGGTTTGTGTTCTTAAATGAAAGAAAACACTGTAAAATGTGAACTTCAAGATTGTAGCAACATTGCCATCTGCTGTAAGGAAAACTAAGCCAATCATTTCAAATTTTCTTTGAAGTCAAAATTATGTCTTGTATATCTATTGATCTAAATGGTGCAGAAGAGGCTAACTGAACACATTCTTTCTATTGTCTTAACTTGTACATGTGAAATGTCTTTTATTGTGGTAGCTTCCTGAGCAGGTGTTAGCTTGTTAAATAATGTAGTCTTTTGGCCTGGGAACTCCAGACTAAGAGTCAAAATGATGTAATGTATATACTGGGAAAACCTAAGTGTCAAAATGATGCAATCTGGGAGGGCCCAGCAGAGATGTTTGTTAGTGAGTTTAAGTAAGCATTTTGATTTTGATATCCAACTCTCAGCACTGCCTTATGCTCTCTTTATGTAAGTAGTATCTTAGAAGTATGTTTTCTTGTAGAAATAACTAGGGCTATAAAGATTAGACTTAAGTGTTTTTCTGTTATATCAGAACTTTTCTACTGTATTGTTTTAAGTTTCTGTGTGATCGCTGAACTCTTGAATGGTGCTGTGGTATAGTAGTATTGTCTTGTGTTTTTAATTATTTATTACTAAATATTTTAAAACCTTTTACCTGTGGCTGGTTTGTGTAGATATAAGTTAGCTCTAGAGTACATTGCATGCTTGCAAGGGATCCTGTAATAAGCCCTTCCAATAAGCCTTGATCGCTTAATCACATTTACCAATTGGATAATAATATTGCACAGTAATAATTGGACACCCTTTAAAGGGCCTTTGGGTAGCTGATAAGTATTAGCTGGTGGTGTCAATAATTGCTACTGTATAGTTTGGGTAAAGAGGCACAGCTGGAGAATCTGTGTCAGACTTTCCCAGGAGTGTCTGTGAAGTTGTATAAATACTTATCTCAAAGTGTGTGTGGTTTGTCAGCTACCTGGGCAGGGACACAAAGCACTGGTGGGACAGTGAGGGTACTGGAGGTTAGCTTGCCAGCTAGACTGAAATCTGGACCCTATAGCTGTGCCAGTGGGGAGTCTTATCGGGGACCTGGGGAGCAACCAGCCCCAGACTGACTGTGATCTCTGTGTGCACTTAAGGGAAATTGTTCTTTACTGTGTGTATTTGTTATCCTTTCCTCTCATAAGCGACACCCTCCCTGGTGTTAGTGGTGAGGATTGTGGCTCCTTGATGGCTGGGCCAGGGCACGGCCATCACACCAGCCTTACTACTACTCTGTATAAAAGCATGGAGAGAGTCATTATGGTACATGTCCAAAATGGCAGAGGGGACCAACTTTTGTTGTATATTGAATAGAATGAATTTGTTATGGGGATATATTGTCAACTGAATCATGTGACAGTCTTTGGAAATATGACAGGAATACTTGAATAAGGGCTGAGAGTGCATACTGCTTATCTTGACCTTACTATGGCATTTGGTGCTCACTCATAAAGGAATAACTGATAAACTAATACAATTAAATATCATTTCGTATGTATTTATTCTATGTGTAATACAAACATACTTGCTTCCAATGTAATGAGGATTGGAAGACTGTGCATTCTATTGTCTACATAACTTAAATTCATATTCTAATCCTGAAGCAGCAGCAGAGAGTGAGATGAGGGTCTTCACATACAATGTGCCCTGATTTATATGAGACATTAAACAAAATGTCTCATCTGCCTGAGTTAGCACCAGGTCAGGAAAATATCACGTACTTCTTCATGATAATTAACAGGAGAGTTCTAGTGTCCCAGCATACCTGTCAACCTCTTAGAGCAAGAAATCAGGACAAAACCATAAATAAAAGTGGGACAAAGGCCAAAAAATAGGAACAATTTTTAAATATTGGTCCTACAAACTTAGAAAGTTGATAGAATAACAAGTTTTGCATTAGCATGAATTTTCTGAAGGATATAAAGTCTAAAACTCAAATGCCTGTCATTATATTTGAAGTACAACTTTTAATGATTTACCACTAATTTGTCAGATAACCACAATGTTATGAAAATTGGACCAAAAATATGAAGCCAAAATCTGTATATTCTGTAAAAATCTGCACAGTTGACAGGTATGTGTCTCCGACAAATTCCAGGTACACCTTATAAATGCTACCTCAACTCTTCCAAATATTAAGGCCACAGTTTTAGTAGAAATACCAAGGTGCTTTAACATGATGACATGCAGCATTGCAGTCTACCACGTGGCTGCTAAATTAAGTTAAATTTGGTTAATTATTTCAATAATTAGGTACATTTATATTCTTTGACCACTAGTTTTTCACATACGAAGCCCTCGTTTACTGTTCCTGATGCTGTTTTTCTGATCACTGACACACAATTAATAAAACTCTTCTTCTTCTTCTTCTTTCGGCTGCTCCCATTAGGGGTTGCCACAGCGGATCAACTGTTTCCATTTCTTCCTGTCCTCTGCATCTTGCTCTGTCACACCAACCACTTACATGTCCTCTCTCACCACATCCATAAACCTTATCTTAGGCCTTCCTCTTTTCCTGTTATCTGGCAGCTTCATCCTTAGCATCTTTTTCCCAATATACTCTGCATCCCTCCTCAGCACATGTCCAAACCAATGTAATCTTGCCTCTCTGGCTTTGTCTCCAAACCTTCCAACCTGGGCTGACCCTCTAATATACTTATTCCTAATACTGTCCATCCTCGTCACACCCAGTGCAAATCTTAACATCTTCAACTCTGCCATGTCAAGCTCTGACTCCTGCCTTTTTGTCAATGCCACTGTCTCCAACCCATATAACATAGCTGATCTCACTACCCTCTTGTAGACCTTCCCTTTCACTCTTACTGGTAATCGTCTGTCAAAAATCACTCCTGACACTCTTCTCCACCCACTCCATCCTGCCTGTACTTTCTTCTTCACCTCTCTTCCACACTCACCATTACTCTGAATTGTTGATCCCAAGTATTTAAACTCATCCACCTTTGCCACCTCTACTCCCTGCCTCCTCACCATTCCTCTATCCTCCCTCTCATTCACACACATATATTCTTAGTCCTGCTGACCTTCATTCCTCTTCTCTCTAGAGCATATCTCCACCTCTCCAGGGTCTCCTCTACCTGTTCCCTACTCTCACTACAGATCACACTGTCATCTGCAAACATCATAGTCCATGGGGACTCCTGTCTGATCTCTTCTGTCAACCTGTCCATCACCATTGCAAATAAGAAAGGGCTCAGAGCTGATTCTTGATGTAATCCCACCTCCACCTTAAACACATCTGACACTCCCACCACAGACCTCACCGCTGTCATACTACCCTTGTACATATCCTGTACGACTCTTACATACTTCTCTGACACTCCCGACGTCCTCATACAATGCCACAACTCCTCTCTAGGCACCCTGTCATATGCTTTCTCTAAATCCACAAAGACACAATGCAACTCCTTCTGTCCTTCTCTGTACTTCTCCATCAACACTCTCAGAGCAAACATCACATCTGTAGTCCTCTTTCCTGGCATGAAACCATACTGCTGATCACTAATCATCACCTCCCTTCTTAACCTAGCTTCCTCTACTCTTTCCCATAACTTCAAGCTGTGACTGAACAGTTTTATCCCTCTGTAGTTACTACAGCTCTGCACATCACCCTTATTCTTAAAAATAGGTACCAAAAACATTTTTCTCCATTCCTCAGGCATCCTCTCACTTTCCAAGATTTCATTAAACAATCTAGTTAAAAACTCCACTGCCATTTCTCCTAAACACCTCCATGCTTCCACAGGTATGTCAAATCTGCTGCCTATTTCCA